>NC_135480.1:102184855-102488466 GCF_052094955.1 Ictidomys tridecemlineatus
TTTGAAAGAGCTGCTCAGAGACATTAGTGGGATTTTGGCAGATACAATGCAGATAGCCTTCCCAGGTGAATCAGTGTGCCAAGGTTAGGAGGAAAGGAGGGAAAAAGATCAAGGGGGCTGCAGAGACCCTTTCCCAGGACTCAGGCACAAGTCCAGCTCACCTCTGTCAGAAGAACACCTTTCCTCCTGCAGCAGAGGCCCCCCAGACAGGGACACAGACACACACCCCAAGCAGCAGACAGACAGGAGGAGGAGGGAGGGAGGGGGTGTCAGAAAAACCCGGAAGGAAGGAAGCTGGACAGACAGACAGAAGCTGATCCTGGCTTCACTGCTCCAGGGAGACACCCTCCAGACTCCCAGACTTTAAGGGACATTCCCCTTCTCAGCCCCCAAGAGGGAGAAGGGGAGACCCGACTTCCCTGTTGCCTGAAACCAAATTCCAGCAGCCCTGAGGTAGTACTACCCGTTTGGAAAAAGGCCTAAGTCTCACTTTTCTTCCTCACATTCTTCCCAAAGGCTTGTTTGGACCAAGGCAGGGGCCACCTCCCCTTAGCAGTACAGGGACACCTCCAAGGAACTGTGACTGCCCCACCCCCAGCCAACCCACAGCACTCAGAATCCTTGGCAGAGAAGGCTCCCCCAGTCTCTGGGCTCCTACTGCTCAAAGGCAGTGCCTGGGGGCAGAGGGTGACCCCAGCTCTCTCCAGCCCCAACCCATCTCCTTCTGGAAACTCCCATCAGCCAAGGAAGGAGTGCTGGGGTGCTGGGACCTAGGGGGTTGTTGAGCCTGGGAGGGGGACTACATCTCCCAGAAGCCCCCAGGGCAGGGTTCGCTGCTCCAGCTGGCCCAAGGCCGGCCTTGTTCTCTATGCTAGGGTGGCAGGGTCCCCAGGCTGCCCCTAAGCCCTTCTCCCTATGCTTTGGGGCTGCCAACCTAATTGGGGGCCTATGAGTAGCCTCCACTGCCCCTGGGGGCGTCCTCCTCCCCTTGAACAGCCTGGGGGTGCGTGCCAGAAGGCAAGAAACAATCAGACTGTGTTTCCCCCTCCCCGATTCAAACTGGATCTCCCTCCTCACGCTGCTGCTGGCCTGCCATGACTTTCGCCCTAGCCCCCAGCCCACCCCTCACCTCGCGCAGGTCGGGGGTCCTCACGCCAGGACGGAGCTGGAAGCCATGACCAGGTGAGGGTCGGAGGGTGGATTGGGGTCCTCCTGCTTGCCACTTGGACGTGCGGAGAGGGCGGGCAGGCGGTAATCTTTTGATCCTGGATGCCTTGATCTCAGTACCAGCCCGGCCCGGGAGAGGGTATCCGGGGATCGCTGGGAGCCTGGGTTCCTGCCTCCCGACGGCGGAGCATGGTCGTGGGCGCCGGGCAGCGGCGGGAGAGGGTGCACACCCGCTCCGGCCGGGGCTCGGGGCTGGGGTCTCGGCCCCGAACCTCACGGCTCGGAGTCCTGCTCCAGCTCCTCCTCCCTTCCTTCCTTCCTTCCGTCCTTCCTTCCTTCCTTCTCCTCCTCCTTTCACTTTCCCCGAGGCCCGCGGGGACGGCGGGCGCGGGGCGGGGAGGGGGCTGTCTAGGCGCTTATTGTTGGTCGGACGCCGAGGGTCCGGGTCGCAGCCCCCGGGCGGCGCGGCGCCGGGGGACCCAGGCGTGCGGGCGTCCGGGCGGCGGCGGTGGTGCAGCGGCCCCGAGTCCGGGGCATGTCCGGCCACTGGCTCCGCCGCGCGCCGCCGCCTCCCCGGGCTCCCTTGCACTGCCGGAGCCTCGCTCGCCCCTCCACTCGGCTCCTCTCCCTAGCCTGAATAAGCATCGGGGCTCTCTGGCTGCCTCCTTCTGCCTTCATACCAGAGCCCGGAGAGGCCCCTGTCAAAATAAGAGCTCCCCCATCTCGCTCATCTCCTCGCCCAACCCGGCTCCCCCAGCCTCCCAGTGGTCTGACTCGGTAAGGCGCCCAGCCGGCTAGCGCGAGGCAGGTTGGCCCGGGGGCGGGGAGGGGGGGCTCCTGTCTTTCTTTCCTACCCATTCCTGAGGACTGGGGAGGAGACGCACCAACAGCATCCCAGGCTAGCGAGAGGTCCCACAAACCTACCCTACTATATGTGCGGACTGGATGGAGTTGCCTGGACACACACACACACACACACACACACACACACACACCGCACAGGCTTCCCTCTTCAGTGTACCCACCCACATCCATTTTGCACTGAACATCTCTTTTATTCATATCTCTCTCTCTCTCTCTCTCTCTCCTAGTACACCATGAGGACATAGACTGAATTTTCATCTCAAGTCTCAGCAGGGGTGTAAAGTGGATGGTAAGAAAATGTTTGTGGAAGTGAAACCTTTGTCTTCTCAAAAGAAATTTCTCCTAACCTTAAAAGGCTTTCTTCCCCCCACCTACCTCTCTACCTCTCTCTCTCTCTCTCTCTCTCTCTCTCTCTCTCTCTCCACCTAAAGAATAGTAGATACATTGAAAAATAAATTATAAGGCAGTTTTTAAAAGCATCACATGTTATTTCAGTGTTCATCATGAACTTGCAAGAAAGATATTTTGGCCCCATTACACAGATGAGGAAACTGAGACTTGCATTATATAAGGATTTACTCAGGATTACACAACTAGATCATGGTAAGCCCAGGACTAGAAGTTGGATTTCTTTATCCCTGGATACCTTTCCCACCCACCCAGAATTAATACCAACAATTGATAAGCATTGATTATTTCAGAAGGAAATGAAACTAACAAGTCTATTTGCTCCTTTCTGTTCCCAATTGTCCTCTCTCTCCAGAAAGCTCTAGCTCCAGTGACCTCCCTCTCTTCTGACCACCTATTATTTGTGTACCACCCATCTGAATGCTTACTTGTATTTTCCTTGTTTCTCCTGTGTGTATGTCTGGTTGGTGCCAAAAGATTCTTAAGGGCTCAGACTATGCCTTCTATCCTCTGTGTTCACCCAAGGTTGGCTCAAGTCCTGGCTAGGTTCATAGTGGAACTTCAGTAAATCTTGACTTGATGGATTGATGGTGCCAGAAACTAGGTACTGAGCAAGGTCTGGGGAGGTTCAAATGTGTGTGTAGTAGGGGGATGAAGATACCCTGACAAACAGATGATAACATAACCTTTCCTGTGTGCCTAACACAATCACAGTTTACGAAGCACTTTCATGAACATCATCTCACGATCATGCTTTAATCCAATCAAAAAACTTTCCCAAGTACCTACTAAGAACTGTGCTAGGTTAGGGGTTGAAACGTCATAATTCTGAGTTAAGTCTTATCTTCATTTAAAGGCCATGAAACTGAAGCCCAGAGTGACTATCCCAGCACCTAGGATAGTACCTGGCTCTGGGAATTAGGGTTTAATTTCTTTTCTTTTCTCCAGGATCCCCAGGGGATAGACTGCATCTCAAAGCAGCGGGCCGGTCCTAAAACATAATAGTTTTTAGGAGGGTCCACTCCATTTACTTGGGTCAGTATCACGTATATGACAAGCCACATGGGCCTTTTCGGATCCTTTTGGCACAAGTTCAATTCATAGTAGGTCCAGAAAACAATGTTTGTAGGGATGAGGGTGGACTTGTTGCAAGGGGTCTCAAATGTGGTACACAGTCAAGTTCAAGAGTGTTCGGTATGTTCTGTGGAGCAGCCATGTGGAGCAGAGCGCTCCCTAGGGTGGGGCTGTGACTCATTCCCCCAGCGTAGGTTCCAGGTCGAGATGCCGAGCAGAACTCTGGGCAGCCACGAGTTCTGGGTGGAACCCTGGAGCGAAAAAAGAGGCGAGCGGCCCATTGCTGGAATCGAGCAGCCCCCTCTACTGGAGAACTCGGGGAACCACTGTGTTTCGTATATCTGTGTGTCACTGTGTCACGAGGGATGTCACAGGTGTGTCAGCGAGAGTCGGTGTGGGCATTTGTGGGTGGACGTGCCGGCATGGGTAAGAGTGTGTGAGGGTGACTGTTCGTGGCTCACTGTGGCTGTGCCAGCGCCATTAGGGGCTTTTTCTGGAAACACAGTGTGTACCCACAACCACATCTTGTGTTATAATTTATTTACTTTGGGGATGGGGGTAGGGGAGGCCCTAGCGATGCTTATTATCTGAAATTACGTATCTTCCTGTTACTGGAATTACTGGGAAGAACCGATCTTCCAGCTGACATTCCTCACCTGATCGTTCAGTAGCTTGAGAAGGTGGGAGCGGGTCGGCCCAGGGGAGCATTTCCTGGGAAGCGACTCCACGCGCTGAAGCAACCGTGGACCCAAGAAAGGGTTAACCCGGAGCCCCACAATGACTTCAATCATTGGTTCAGCGTACTGTCAGTCAGCGTTATGAGGGCGGGGTTTTCGAGGTAGCAGTCGGATTGCCTGACGCCCCTCAGTTGCCCCTCGACCCCCCACATCATTTCACCCCCATCTCGGTGGAGACACCTTCCTGGGCCCTGGAGGAAAAGCAGATCCGGGCATCCTGGCTTCCCTACTCTCTCCAGCTGCCTGGCTTCCTGGCTTCCTGATAGATGGTGATTATTATATAATAGACTTGCTGGACAGAACCGTGCCAGCGCTCGGAACACTTTGCCCCCTCCTCGAAACCTGCTGTAGGACCTGGCACCTGCTGCCCAGAGCCTGCTGCCCAGCTCTGCCGGCGCCCCAAGCACCGTCTCCATCCCGGGGCGGGATCCCAGAGCCACCTTCTCTGGTGGCCTGGGGCCGTGGTCTAGGATGGGGCGGGCGCCAGGCTGGGGAGTCGCGCCGGCGTCCCTTAGGTCTCAGGGTCGGCTTGTGGAGTGTGGCTTTACCAGCGCCTAAGATTATGGGATCCACTAGATCCCCTCCAACCTGAACTTGGAACTTGGGAGCCAACAGAGGTGGGGCTAGGGGGCGCAGGGGCCAAGGTTGGAAAGGGAAAGGAGTTTGGAAAAGGTGCGGGGGCAGGAAACGGGAGGCTGAGAGAGGGGGCCGACGGGGGCAGCGGGGGAGGGACTCTTATCCTGACAGAGCTCCCGCCTTCCCCGACTGGAGGGTTTGGAAAAACTGAGCAGGCAGCCAAGGCTTGGCTGGAAATCCTGCAGCCCACCCTCCTGGGGACACAAAGCTGTAGGGCGGGGGCAGGGCGAGGGAAGAGAGCACGACCCCGGGTGGGCAGGGCCTCTTTTGGGGCTGGGGGCCCAGGGGCCAGGTCCCTGGGGAGGGGGTTCCTGGCGCTGTCTCCCTGCAGTCTGCTTCCCCCTTCTCCCGCTCTCCCCCCTCCTCCCCCTCCCCCTCTCAGGCTCCAGTCTTGCAGATTGCGGGCAGACTTAACTCCTTGCACTCCAGCTCGGTGGAGTCTGAGACGGTGACGCTGCGAAGGAAGGAAGGAGGGAGGGAGGGACTCCAGACCCCACTCCCACCCATAATTTAACACCTTGTGGCCCGGAATGCCATCCCGGAACTTGTGCTGGTCAGACTCTGACCGGCTGCCTGGTACAGGAGGAGCCACACGCAAAGCCGCGCACCTGGAATTGTGAAATCCAGTCCACTTTTTGCCCAATCTTAACCGTCTACCCTCTCCGCTCCCACCTTCTGTGTCGGTCCTCCACTCTCTGGCCACCCTCCCCGCCTTCACCCACTAGTTGGGGCGGGGGGGGGGGGGCCTGGCGGATAGAAGGCTGCTGGGAGCCCGGAAGTCTGGGTTTGGAAGCTACCTGAGCTTTCTCCTCTATATCCCTCCTCTAAGGCCCCCTCTCAGGTGACCACAGCCCTTGCCTCTTTCACTGACAGGCTCTTGCACCCATTTGAGGGGCTAGCTACCCAACTGAACGTTTACCTTCCCCAGCTCCAGCTAGCACAAGGAACTGAGTTCCTGGAAAATCTGACTTCACCTCTATCTAGACCCCCTCCTCTGTCAGATTTGTCCCCCAAGTTCTGCTACAAATGATTCTGCCCGAGAGGTACTGCAGACTAGGCAGGAAGGAGTTAACGAAGCTACTAGGCTCAACGTGACAGCCAGGTGAGGCACCGCCCTTCTTGGCCTCAGGTGCGAGTGGGTGGGGCAGACGGGGGACACTGACCTTAAGGGCTGCTTTCCTTTTGCCCCCTGGTGGCTAGATCAGGCTTAGCAACCTTTGGCAAAAGTCTGTTCACGTGGAGGTTCGCGGAAGGACGACTTTGTGAACTGCTAGAAGCTAAAGTCCTCCTCTTCCAAGAGAGAGAGATCCTTCTAGGGGGTGCGGAGAGGGAGCTCCCACGATCCCTGCCTATCGTGCTGTCCCCACTCAGAAGACTGCCAGGCGCTTCCATATCCTTATCCTAGGAACTCTACTTACGGGACCCAAGTATTCGAGACACCTGAAGGAGGGCATGGAATAAAGCAGAAGACACCAAGTTCTGACCTCTCAGGATCTCCATATAATAGAGGGGGTTAGAGGAGGAAGCTGCCCTCCCCCCCACACACACACACCTTCTTTCCTTTTTTGCCCCAGGCCTTTTCAGAGCTCCTACTCCCTCTAAATCCCAGCATCAGATACAACTCTCAGGCCAGGTCCAAAGCTCCTACCAGCTCCTACCTTGTTCCTTAAGCTTCCCTCCCCTCAAGTGAAGCCATCTTCTGGATCTCGCCCCATAAAAAGACTCTCCTTGCTGGAGCCTAGGAGCTCACAGCCACTTCCTCTTATTCCCAGCATGGCTGCATCTCTTCCCATCTAAAAGCCCTCTCAGGTTAGCAAAGCCAAGGATTTGAAGGGTTCCCTTTCTCCTCCCACCTCCATCTTCAATTGCCTCACTTCTCATTTTTTTTTCTTTCTTTTTTTTTTTTTTTTTTGGTACCAGGGATTGAACTCGGGAACTTGGCCACTGAACCACATCCCCAGCCCTATTTTGTATTTTATTTAGAGACAGGTCTCACTGAGTTGCTTAGCACCTCACTTTTCCTGACACTGGCTTTGAACTTCCAATCCTCCTGCCTCAGCCTCCCAAGATGCTGGGATTACAGGCGCACCTGGCTTCTCTTCTCATTTTCTACTGTCTTCTAAAATTTAAGGTACCTGCATAGGCAGTTCACCCAATGGGAGACAATTCTGTCATTTTGTACATTGTGATATCTAACTTATTTGCCTTTTCTTCCAGGAACTCCTTTCTGATGGAGGACTCTGCCTACTTATTCATTCAACAAATACCTATTGAGATCTACTGTGTGCCAGGCACTGGACTAGAACTAGACATATGTTAGTGACAAAACAGATAAGGTCCTTACTCTTACACAGCTGACAGCCTAGCTGGGGACAGACAGGTAAAGAAAGGATTTCAATTCAGTGTAATTAGGGGTTAGGGAGCACTTAGGAAAGACCTTACCCATGTTTTGGGTAACTGCAGTATGGATCACTATCTGAACTGAGACTTCATACAAGCCTCAGGTGTGGTTCAATCCAGGCAGACAGTGCATATCTCACTGGAGTTCCAAAGATAGACAGGATTGCAGCAAGAGGTCTAGACCAGATGTCATAAGAGATCACTAAGGCTTAATTTCCATAAAATCCCTTGCTAATAAATTCTCCAAATCCCCAAAGTAAGAAAATGGGCCTGAGAGTCCAGAGTATGTGACATCGGCCTAGTCAGTCCCACTCTCTGGGCCTTACTTCATTCTTCTTGTTATTTTTTAACCTACCTCTCAGGCAAGATCTTGGTTTTCTTCAAATATTAAAAAGAAAGAAAGATGGGTTGAATGTAGCTCCAAGATCTTTATTCTGAAGACCGCAATTAGATAGCAGGCTTGTTGAGAGGGATAAACACTTAGCTTTGACCAGCATGGGGAGGGGGCAGAGTTCTTAAACCCAGAAGCAGGTGCTTGCCTAGTGTGTGCAGGGTCCTGGGTTTGATCCCCAGCACCACAAAATAAATAAGCATAAAGCTAGGAGAAGTTATCAGAGGCAGGATCCTCAAAAGAAGTCGAAACCAGTCAACCCTACTCCTTGCCTGCTGCCCACTGGTCTGGCAGTTCTAAGTCCTGGGAACATAATTCTTGCCATTTAATTCTTGTGTTAAAGGCAAGAGCCTTTCTGAGATACTTCTGGGAGCAGAGTGCTTTGGGGGGCAGTGCTTACATTACTTTTATATGTAGCACTACAGAACTGATATTTTTAAGAGGTGAAAGGCTTCCACACTGGTGAAAGGACTTGCCTGAGATCACGTGGTGGATGACTGATAGCTGGAAGTCTAATTCCACATCCAGACTCTTTCCACGACACCACCATAGCACTTGTTTCCAACTTTCCATTGGACTTCTTCCTGTGTCTGGCTCATTTCCCTGTGAGGCCATAAGATCTGGGAAGGCAGGCTTGGCCTCCTTATCTGGACCCCCCAGAGCCTGGACGTGGTGCTCAGAACTGCTAGTCTCCCAGGTACCCCCTTTTTTCTCCAAGCCTAACCCTATTGACATGCATATAGACCCCTGGGTCATTTTTACAAAGATTCCCTGGATTATGGACAAAGCCCTGGGCCAGACATAGTCAAAGTACCAGTCAGACCTAAAACCTGGTCTGTGACTTGAAGTAAACTGATTAACACTGATTAACTTCCCTAGCCTTCAAGTTCTGTTGAGACCCATAACCTAACTCCTAGGCCTTTTGTAACTTGAAATCCAAGCTTGGGAAGTGTTTTTAAAAAAACATAGCTCAGAGGGGCTGGGGATGTGGCTCAAGCGGTAGCACGCTCGCCTGGCATGTGTGCGGCCCGGGTTCGATCCTTAGCACCACATAAAAACAAACATGTTGTGTCCGCCAAAAACTAAAAAATAAATATTAAAAAAATTATCTCTCTCTCTAATATATATATATATATATATATATATATATATATATATATGAGAGAAAGAGCGCTCAGAGGTCTTTTTTCAGGATCCCACAGCCTCAGGACCATGTGTGTGCTATCTGCAGAGACTGGGGTGCTACGAAACTAGGGCACTTACACCATGGTACTATGCTTAGTCCTATGAAAGTTACAGGATGTGTGAGCTGAATCTATTCTGGACCCCTACAACCCAAACACTGATCATAATTGTAAAACTGAATTCTAGGTTTTATTTGTATCTTTGGAAGGCTGTCCAGTTCATAACCTACAACCACTTGTGTTCAAATTCCCTTTCTTTTGCTGCTTTGCTACACCTTGCAACAGTCACGGTCACTCTGAAAACTCCAAATCAGCCCCTCGGTCCTTGGTAGTCAACAGAGCTTTTGTCTTCCTCTGTCCACTGTCATCTCCCACTTGCACACTGCATGGATTGGTGGAGACACTCCACTTTCATTATTTTCTTCTTTTCTTCCCCCTCTCACCTACTGTCCTGTCTCCTAGTTCTGTATTACAAAAGCCATGGGAGGAGCAGGCCAAGACAAGATTTCCAGCGACAGGTGAGGGATAAAATTATCTTGGGGGTGAGAGGAGGCGGGGCAGAGGAAGGCTGGGGGCAGTCAATTTTTAGTTGTTTTTGGTTTTGGTTTGTTTTGTAGTACTGGGGATCAAACCAGGGTCTCACACCTGCTAGGCATGTGCTCTACCACTGAGCTACATCCCCAAACCTTTTTATTTTATTTCATTCAGTGTCTTACTAAGTAGCTCAGGCTAACTTTGAACTTGTGATGATCTTGCCTCAACCTCTCAAATAGTTGGAATTACAGATTTGCACTACTGTATCCAACTAATGATTAGGAAGTTTTATCCTGTCACAGATAACATAGGTATCTACCCTCTAGGGGCAAATGAGATGGGGATAATGAAAGAACAATAAAGAATGCTAAATAATGAAAAGGTGTGGAGGTTATGCAGTCAGTTCAGGTTGCAAGCTCGGGGAGATGGAGAATGAGGAAACTGACCTGAGTCTGGAAGGAGAGGCCAGGTGGGTACCAGGGAGCAGAGAGGGCCGGGTAAGGGGCACAAGAAGAGCACAAGCAGGAGCAATCCTGTTCTTGGACCTCAAAAACCAACTACCTAGGAGCTGGGGTTGTGGCTCAGTGGTAGAGCGCTTGCCTAGCATGTGTGAGGCCCTGGTTTCGATCCTCAGCACTACATAAAAATAAATAAAATAAAGGTATTGTGTCCAACTACAATTGAAAAATAAATATTTTTTGAAAAATTGTTAAAAAAAAAAAAAAAAAACAACTACCAAGTTCAAATTCTTTCTGGTGTGGAACTCCCTGCCAACATTTCTGGCAAGCAGTGTCCCAGAATCATCTCGAACATCCCCAGGAATGGAGAGCTTATTGCCTCCCGAGACAGCCCATTTCATTTATGAGCATCTGCTTTTCCTTCCTCTGAGCTGAACTCTGTCTCCCAGTGGTCTCCACTGAACTGAACTTCACTTTGAGCTGAACTTCACTTTGAGCTGAACTTCACTTTGAGTTCCTGGTGGTCCATGTATTATATCATGGGGGTCACACAATGTAAGTCTAATTCTTCACATATTTGAGCTTCAGTGACCCTGACTCTTATCTTCTTTAGCTCAAACATTTCCAGTTCACTAAACAGTGACTTCATGATAACATCTGACCAACACAGAGTAAAGCAGGAGTGTCTGTCCTGTCCTTTATTCCAAATGCCATATTTCCAGCAAAATATTTCTTACTGAAACCCTGATTCTTTTTCACTGAAACTACCTCTAGGTCATGCCTGGCCCGTTATGTGCTACTAAGGTCTTAAGTTTTTGTTTTGTTTTGTTTTGTTTGTTTGTACCAGGGATTGAACTCAAGGGCACTCAACCACTGAACCACATCCCCAGCCCTGTTTTGTATTTTATTTAGAGACAGGGTCTCACTGAGTTGCTTAGCATCTCGATAAGTTGCCGAGACTGGCTTTGAACTTGTGATCCTCCTGCCTCAACCTCCCGAGCCACTGGGATTTCAGGCTTGCAACACTTTGCCATCTTTTTTTTTTTTTTTTTAAAGAGAGAGTGAGAGAGGAGAGAGAGAGAGAATTTTTTAATATTTATTTATTTTTTAATTCTCAGCGGACACAACATCTTTGTTGGTATGTGGTGCTGAGGATTGAACCCTGGCCGCACACATGCCAGACGAGCGCGCTACTGCCTGAGCCACATTCCCAGCCCACTGTGTCAGCTCTTACTAGCATTTCTAAACATTTCATCTTATTTGGTTTACCTAACATTCTATGCTTGAAGACAATTTATGGATCTTTATCCTGTCTTTCAATGTCTACTATCCTTCCAGGCTTGTTATCTGTAAATTGTGATATTAGATCTTCACTTAAGGTGTTGATCAAAATAATTAACAGGACAGAGATGAAAACAATCCCTAAAGTGCACGGATGTTTTTCATTGATACCAATTCATGTCACATTGAGAAGTAGCAAGATTGACTCAGGAGACTGAGGCAGAAGGATCATATTTGAGGTCAATCTGGGCAACTTTGCAAGACCTGTCCCAAAATAAAATAAAAATAAAAAGAGCTGGGAATGTAATTCGGTGGTAGAGTGCCCTGGCTTGAAGAAAGAAAGAAAGAAAGGGGTGGGAGGGAGGGAGGGGAAGAAAGAAAGAAAGAAAGGAAGAAAAGCAAGATATATGTATACATACGTAGGAGACATATTTGTATGGGATGGAGTCACATCAGATAAGCCTTGAAAGCTTAATGGAAAAATAAGGAAATCGGCTCAGAAGTGTTTGAGTAGAAGAGTAATATGGGTAAAAAACACTACCTTGGGAACTCTACAAATCTGGATTTGAGTTCTGGCTCTGGCTTACTAACTGAAGAGCATCGAAGAAATCAATCACTCCAAGCACTGATTTCTTCTTCATTAAAATAGGATAATATCTCATTTATAAAGTATTGTGAAGATCGGGATTCCACATATGAAGAGCGTAGAACATAGAACAAGATAAGGTGCTCAATACAGGAAGAAGAAAACTAAGGAGGGGTGAGGAGAAGGAGAAGAAAGCTGTGCTTAAGACAGGGCTGATTTCTGAGTAGGGATTACAGTAGGCGAAAGAGAGGCATCCACCTCAGGGACAGCAGTGAGGGCCTAGGGTGGCTTGCTGGGTGTTTGGTGTAGGGTGATATACTTGGAATGGCAAAGGAACAGAGGCAGATATGAATGGCATTTCACAAGGAGAATCGATACACTCTGGACTACGGAGAATGACAGAGGGGTACCTATACCCTGGCACGTTGACACCATGCTGCATCCTGTGAAAGTTACAGGACATGAAGCGAAATACCAACAGGAAGCACCAAGATTTTTACATTAAGTAGTGACAGGGGAGTACAAAGAGGGATGATGGTTTGGGGAAGACGGTTCATGTTTAGGGTTATTGAATTAGGCATGATAGTAGGATATTCTAATAGGTATGACTGGTGAGGAGGTGGAGAGACTTGATTGGAACTTGGGAGGGAGAGAAGTTGGCCAAAGTCGGGTTTTCAAGAAGCACCCCTTGGGATGTGGCTCAAGCGGTAGCGCGCTCGCCTGGCATGCGTGCGGCCCGGGTTTGATCCTCAGCACCACATACCAACAAAGATGTTGTGTCCACCGAGAACTAAAAAATAAATATTAAAAATTCTCTCTCTCTCTCTCTAAAAAAAAAAAAGAAGCACCCCTTGTCAGTGGTAATTGTAGGCGTTGGCTGAGGTCTCTGACAATGATTTGGGAAGCAAACCAAGGGCAGTGCCTCACAGGACACCCCAGGGCCATCATGATTCTGACATAGGGCTGAAGAAGACATTGCCCAATACTGCTGTCCCTCCCCACTGTTCCCAGCCCCTGGCCAGAGATGAACAGGCCACCCACCAACTGCATCACTGCAGACAGACCCACACCCCACTTAACTCTGCCCCTCCAGGGCTCTCCCTTCTCTGCCCTGATAGCAGGAGGGACACAGGTTCTTGTCTAACCCCCACTGGTTGCTACAGTTGTGGAGTTGAGAAGGAATAGATAGGAGGGAGGCTACAGAAAGAGGTCTGGACAGAGGATGCAGAGTGTCCTTAAGGAGCAAAGGAGAATCGGAGAAGCTGAACGATAAGGACACAGGTGAGCACCCTGAGTCCACGGAAAAGCAGACCCCCAGAGGAAGAAGAAAGAGAGACTGAAGGAGGGGGCAGAAAAAAAGATTTGCCGACAAGCTGATGAAGTGCAACTGAGAAAACTGTTGCCATGGTGACAGGTCCAGAGGAGGGAATAGGAATATAAATCGGATTATGAGTTGGGGGAGTCCGTGGGGGGCAGGTGTTGAAGGCCCAGAGGCACTCTGCCACATCAGGCTCCCCACCAAACTTCCTTCCACCTGTGAGGAACACCTTTCCCGAGGGTCTCTCCCCCTCCCCAGCCAGGCAAGGAACACAAGAGCAGCAGCACAGGAGGGGCCCAGGGCTCAGGCACAGCTCAGCCCTTCTCCCTGGAGTGAAATAGAATAGACCTGTGTCCCTATCCCCCAAGGTGGCCCTTCCTCTTGGAGGCTTCTCTCCAAGGGCCCTGGTTTATTTGATCCTACCTCTTCTTCAGAGGCTCAAAGAGCAAGAGAGAGGAATTTGTTTTAAGCACCTACTATGTGCCCAACTGTCCTGGGCACTTGCTGCCTCCTTTAATTCGTCCTTGCCACCACCTCCATTTAAAGACAGGAAACTGAGATCAAGGTCATTAGCTGGAAGTAGCAGACGACAGGAGGTATAGCCCTGGCCCATCTGTTCCAGAGACATTTGCTCTCCTAGCCCACTGCCTACCTCAGGAGCCTGCTTCCCCTCTGCCTGGTTTTTCCTGCACCCTTACAAGTCATAGAAGCTGCTCAAAGAATGGATTAATGCAAGGTCTGCCTCTATTCTTAGAGATACAGAGAAGTGGGGAGACATGAGGCAAATATGTCACAGCCAGCCAGGCTCAGACTCTGGGAGGCACAGGGGAGCTCTGAGCTCCAGGCTTGGGGAACAGGCTAGGCTGGGGTTGAGAGGCCCTGTGGTGGGTGGTGGGAAGCTCAGAGGCCAGGCTGTTTCCGGCAGCTGAGGAGAAACTCTGAACACAGCTATGTGGGGAGCTGGGGAAGTGGCAGCCCTGTGCAGCTAGCCAGTGAGAGTGACTGGGGTTGGTATTTGCCTGCAGGTCCCTGCAAGTAGAAGTGGCAGGAGGAGGAGGGAGGAAAGAGGAGGCAGCGCCTTCCCTCCCTCCCCCTCCTTGGGCTTCTGAACAAATAACAGTTTTGCAAAGGGCACCATATCTGATGTGCATATCAAACAGGGCCTGGGAAGGTGGAAGAAGGCCATGTTTAGGGCTGTGGCCTGGGGAGGCATGACAAGACCACCTACCCACCTCAGGAGAAGGAATTGGGGCCAGATTTAAAAGCTTTCCTGGCCCCTACCCATCATGTCTTGCTCTTCTTCCTGGTAGCTCTCATGAAACATCTCCCTGTTCACTCTGGGGACTGGTTTGGGTCACACTCTAACCTGGAAGACCCTGTTTGGATTGGAGAGTTGGAAATGCTGGACTCTAAGAGGGGTTAAAGGTCACAGTTCAGGGCTGGGGCTGGGGCTCAGTGGTAGAGCACTTGCCTAGCTGTGTGAGGCACTGGGTTTGATTCCCGGCATCGCATATAAATAAAAACAAATAAAGGTATTGTGTCCATCTACAACTAAAAAAAAAAAAAAAAAAGTCACAGTTCTCTCGGGTCCTTTAGCCACTAGGCTGGAGACCCCAGGTCTCTGTCCTCATACCCCTTCTGAGAAGGAGCTCCAGGATCAGCTGACTTCTGCTGCATTATCAGGCCTTCTCCACACTCCACCCATCTCCCAGGAAGCCCCCTGACCCTCCCTCCATATGCCCATCAGGCAATCCATACAGGGGCCCAAGAGGAGCCAAAAAGGTTAAAGGAAATGCTTGGGTTGGGGGGAGACCTTCCCCTTCTCTTGACCTCCTCAGGCTGTCTGGCTTAAGAAGCCTTTCATGGAGTCCTAGATCCATCTCCCCATAGCCATTTAGTCCTTCAGAAGCCTCTTGTGCAGCCCTGTCCCTCATTCACGCGCCTCCAGTTTGAAAGGATCTCCTATGGCTCCTACTTGCCAGATCCAAGGAGCACATTTCAAATCTCTTTGATTCCCTGAGGTCCTGATGTTGCCGTACTGTCTTCTGCAATTGTTCCCCTGACACTTGGGCACCTGGGAAACCATTCCCTCCTGGCTCTTTTATTTTTTCTTTTCTGGAAGCTTCTGGATCTCCTTTACAGGCTCCTTTTTTTTTCCTTTGTCACAAATGAAGGGGTTCCTCTGGTGCTGTCCTTGACCTTGCCTTCTCAGGGGCATGCACTCCTCTCCAAGGCATCAGATGTCAACACGTGCTCCCCAGAGCGTGCACCCAACCATCTTCCCCAACCAGACCTCCACCTCAACTGTCAGGTACCTCAACTAGCCAGTTCACAGAAGCATGTCCACCTCAGCCTCTGCCCACAGTCTTCCCCAGCTAGTGATAGTGCTTTCCTCTACCCAGCTGCCCAAGGCATATCCTCCCCACCTAATGATCACCGGAGCCTCAGTACCACAAATGACAACAGCAATAATAAGATAATACACACACACACACACACACACACACACACACACTTTCTTGAGGGATTTTAAATCTCTTCATCTAGTCTCAGCTACTTCTCCAGTGACTTCTCCAAATTATACTCTAAACCTCCAACAGGTCCATCTCTGACTTTAAGTCTTTGCAATTCTTTAAGCCTCTCCTTCCCTAGTTCTTTTAGGTCTCCCCTCTCCACCTCTCCCTACACCTTGCTCTTACTCAACTTTTAAGGTCTCCACATATTCACCACTCCCTCCAGGAAGCCCTACCCAAACTCTCACCCAACATCCATGTCAATTGCCCCTTTGGTAAGGAGCCTCTTTGGCAAGTTTACTTACCTTTTCTGTGCTGAGGTTTCATCAATGAATCCAATGAGAATGACAGTTCCTACCCCTCAGAAGTTGTTATGAGGAATAAACAAGAAAATATATGTAAATTCAGGCATGATGGTGCACGCCTGTAATCCCAGCTATGCAGAAGGCTGAGGCAGGAGGATCACAAGTTGAGACCAGCCTAGGCAATGTAGTGAGGCCCTAAGCAATTTAGCAAGACCTTGTCTCAAAATGAAAAGTAAAAAGGACAAGAGATGTAGCTCAGTAGTAGAGCACCCCTGGTCTCAGTCCAATACTAGAAAGAAAGGGGGTGGGGGAGGAAAGAAGGGAAGGAGGGGGAGAAAAGAAAGTATATGTAAAGGATTTAGTACAGTGCCGGGCACATGGGAAGCATTCATAAATAACAGCTGTTCTTATTCTCCTCCTGAACTCCTGGTGCAATGCGGTAGTGGGTGGAGTCTCCTCAGCACTGTTTCCCATCAGACCCTAATTTCAGTGACAGCTAGTCTCACTCACCTCTGCATGTCCAGTGCTTAGCACACAATCGTTTAATAAACATTTGCTAATTAAATTAATTCATGTGAATTTGTACCATTTCCCCCACCCCCACCCCCTCAGTGCTGGGAATGGAACCCAGGACCTTGTGCATGCTGGGCAAGCGAGTGCTCTACATCCCAGCCCAGTCTTTATTCCTGTGTGCATGAGCTCTTCTTTAGGCTCAGTTACCCCAAATCAAGCCTCCACCTAGTCTCAGGGTAATCTTTCAATAATTAAATGTATGTCACTTCCCTGCTTAAATCCTGTCAGAGACCCCTCATGTCTGCAGAAAACATGTGGGTCAGGCCTTTCCAGAGCAATCGATCCTCACTCCTCCACACTTCCTCGTTCCTGTGCAATCCTTTCTTAGCAGAGCTCTGTTCTCTGGCTACAATGAACACTTTGCTAGAAACCTCCAGCCACTATCCCCTCGGCTCCAGTTGTCCTTGTATGGTTTAGATATTGTTTGTACCCCAAGGTTCTTGTTCTGGAAGCTTGGTTCCCAGCGTAGTGGTATTGAGAAGTGGTGGGGTCTATTAGGAGGTTGGTGAAGTCATGGGAGTAGCACTCTAGGAAGGGATTAATTCCTGTCTCCTGGGGGTGGGTTAGGTATCATGGGAATGAACTGCTTCTCTCAGGAGCTGATTGCTCTTTATAAACAGATACCACCTCATGTGCTTGACTTCTTCTGCACATGGTTGTTTCCTCTTCCACTTCTATTCCATGAGAATGTGACCCTCACAGAAACTAAATAGATGCTGTTGCCATGATCTTGAATTTGCCTGCTTCCAATACTGAGAGCTAAATATTTTTTTTTTAAATATGTAACTCGCCAAGCCTCAGGTATTTCGTTTTAGCAACACAAAATGGACTAAGACACCTTCCTTCTTGCTCACTTGGCAAAAATTCTTCTCCCCTTCCAACACCCTGTCCCAGATGGCACAGCCTGGGGTCCCTGAAGGCTTTGAAGTATATATATTTAGTGAAAGTACATTTTAATAATGTGTTAAAGTTGTGAAAATAAGGACATTTTTACCTAAAAATCCAGAATTCTGGAACTTCTTGAAACAATTAGGCCAACTAGGAAACAATTTAGTTGCCCCTTACAGCAACACAATTTTTCAAGAGCCAGGAATGGCCCATTCTCGGCAGACACAACATCTTTGTATGTGGTGCTAAGGATCAAACCCGGGCAGCACACATCCCAGGCAGCGCGCTACCGCTTGAGCCACATCCCCAGCCCCTGGCCTCACAGTATTTTGATCCACCCAACTGCAGTGAGGACCAGGGCTTTCTCTCCTCAGCGATCACTAGTTGGTCACCATCTGTGTTCAGCGCCAGCCCACTCTCCTGGCTCCGTGCTCCTCCCCTTGCCTCTGCACTCCTGTGCACCACTAGCCCGATCTTATTCTCCATCCCATCACTCACCAGTACTCACACTTTCTTTGCTTTGAAAATCCCAACTCGAAGTCAATACAACCTGACAGTATTATCATTCCTTCACTCAAGCTGTTAAGTAATTTGAAAAACTCCCAAAATGTCAAGGTTGATGTGATGGTTAATTTTTTTCATTTAAATCTTTATTGCAATAGATGCAAGCATTTCAGATTATATAACATGAGAAGTATAAACAGAAATGAGTGATTAGCTTGCTTAACTTTTTTGACATGTAGAAAAACATACTTCATTATAAATTTTATGGCTTGATCACCAAGAGACATCTCTCTTTTTTCTTTTTCTTTTCTTTTTTTTTTTTTTTTTTTTGCTATGGTGGATTGAACCCAAAGGCGCTTAACCACTGAGCCACATCCACAGCCCATTTCCCCCTTTTTAATATTTTATTTAGAGACAGGGTCTCACTGAGTTGTTTAGGGCCTTATTCAGTTGCTGAGGCTGAACTCACGATCCTCCTGCTTCAGCTTCCCAAACTGCTGGGATTACAGGTGTGTGCCACTGTGCCTAGCAAGAAATCTAGTTTATTTTTAAAGTTTATTTTCAGGGGCTGGGATTGTGGTTCAGCGGTAGAGTGCTCACTTAGCATGTGCGAGGCCCTGGGTTTGATCCTCAGCACCACATAAAAATAAATAAATAAAATAAAGGTATTATGTCCAACTACTTCTAAAAAATAAATGTTTTTTAAAAAAGTTTATTTTCAAATAATATCCATTGTTCTCTATAGCTAATTTTTTTTTTACTTTCAACACTACTTCAAATTTATGGTTGTTTTAGGTATCAATTATACATTTAAATACATTATAAAGAAATACATATATCATACTTAACAAATTTTTAAAACTTTTGTAAATGTATTTGAAATAATTGGTTTCCTTTCTAAACCTATTTTTTTCATGCACTTAAAAATATATTCTGAGGTCTCGGGTTGTGGCTCAGTGATAGAGCATTTGCCTACCATGTGTGAGGCACTGGGTCTGATTCTCAGCACCACATATAAATAAATAAAAAATAAAGATCCATCAACAACACACACACAGAGACATATATATATATATATATGTATATATATGTATGTGTGTGTGTGTATGTGTGTATATATATATATATATATATATATATAAAATCTGGGAGCAAATCTACAGAATATAACAGATTCCTACTGAAGTAGTCCATGTCCAAGACAGGGTGCCACTACTTTTTTCCCCTCATTTTTTATTGGTGCATTATAGTTGTACATAATGATGAGAACTGTTGTTACATATTTATACATGCACACAATATAACAATATAATTTGTCCAGTATCACTCCCCATTACTTCCCCCCTTCCTCCCTCCCTCTTATCCCTTGGTCCTTTTTCCTTTGCTCTCCCTTTGATTTTTAGGAGATCCACCCCAATATTTATTTTTTATTTTCTGCTCTAGCTTCTGCTTATGAGATAAAACATTCAACCCCTGACCTTCTGAGTTTGACTTAAGTAATTTGAAAAAAAAAATTGTCAAGGTTTACATGATGGTTAATTTTCCATCTAGCTGGCCCATGGTGTTCTGAGTTTAGATTGAGTCAAATATCATTCTGGATGTTTCTGTGATGGTGTCTTTTGGATGAGATTAATATTTCAATAGATAGACTTTGAGTAAAGCAGATTACCCTTGGTAACCTAGGTGGGCCTTGTCCAAACAGGCCCTAATAGAACAAAGACTGATATCTCCCAAGAAAGAAGGAATTCTACCAGAAGACTGACTTTGGACCTGAACTGAAGCTCTTTTTGAGTCTCCAGTCTGCTAAACTGCCCCCTACCATCAGATTTTGGACTTGCTAAGGCTCACAATCATGTGAGTCAATTTCTTAAAATACTTCTCTCTTTCTATCCATACACATAGTAAGAATTCAATTTCTCTGGAGAACACTGACTAATATAGTTGATGCCACTAAAGACCAGTTGGCCTCAAACTCAGCTGGATCATCCCCACCAAGGGCCTTTGGAACCTCTGACCCCCAAAACAGCTATTTCAAACTCTTATACCTCTTTACCCCCAAATCCTTCTCTGTAGTGAGTGAGTTTCTTCTCAAAAACTACAGGCCTTCAGGAGAGAGCTCCCTTAACTTATACCTCCCCTTCCCCACTCAACTCCCCCCAAAGTATAGCATTTTGGGGGCATTATTGTTCCTATTCTTCTTTCCATGGGGAATGTCACTCCTGTGGCCAAGGCTAATGCCTCCACTCTCCTGATCAGAATCCCATTTTCTTCCTCTTCCAGAAGGTTCTCCATCAATATTACCCACTTATTTTTCAACTGTTTTTAACTTCAAAACAAAACAGATACGGCTTTCCTGTACCCCAAAGTCCCTCCAGTTAGCTGTCTCCTTCCTTTCCTAGCCAGCTTCTTCCAAGAGCTGTCTGCACTGTTCTAACCCTAGATCCTATCTCCCTGTCCCCTTCAGGATCTGACATTCTGGTTTCTACCTTCCTCACCTGCAGAAAACTGCTGTCTCCAAGGATGTACAGATATGCAGAGCTCCAAGATGCCAGGCCCCTGTGGACATGTTTTCACTGCTTACCTTCCATATCCTGATCTTTTCATCTTGACACCTCTTTTTTTTTTTTTTTTTTTTTTGGCAGTGCTAGAGATTGAACCCAGGGCCTCCAACATGCTAGGTAATTGCTCTACTACTGAGCCACATCCCTGGCCCTTTATTTACATTTTGTTTTGAGACAGGGTCTTGCTGAACTGTTGAGACTGGCCTTGAACTTGCAATCATCCTGTGTCAGCCTCCCAAGGGCACCACCATGTCCAGCAATACCTCCTTTTTAAAACTCTCCACCCAATCCCTAGTTTTCCTAACTTTCATTCTTCCTTCATCAGCTTCTCTTCCTCTGTCTGTCCTTTACCTTTTTCTTTTCTTCGAGCCCAGCTTCTTTACCTTCTCCCCCAGAAGCTTGTCCATGGCTGCCTTCTCCTTCCCTCTCCTATTCTTCAAGGAATATTCCTCCTCAGTGATGATTTTCACCATCCCACTCCCCTCCCTAGGTATCCCCTAGTCCTCTGTGTTCCAGACTCAGATGCTCAATGATGAACATGCCCTACTGGACATTTCCCAAGGCTTTGGTATTAGTTATCTATTACTGCCTACCCAATTACCCCCAAACTTAGTAACTTATCAATCAAACATTTATTCAGGGAAAAGAATCTGGGAAAGACAGCTGGGTGGTTCTGGCTGACTGTCTTGAAAATCTGCAGTGATGGTGCGGGCCTAGGTGCAGTCATTTAAGATTTCACTGCAGCTGAATGGAGAACCTCATTCCCCTGGTATTGCTTAGGGCCTCAGCCTCTTGCCACAGGGACATTACCTCATGCAGGTCCTCCCAAGTGAGCAAGGGAAAGGTGAGCTGCCTCTTATGGCCAGCCTCAGAAGTGAGGTCTAATCTCTTCTGCTGTATTTGTTGTTTTGTTTTATTTGTGTTATTTTTTTTTTTTTTTTTTTTTTTTTGCCTGAGACAGGGTTTCGCCTTGTTGTCCAAGCTGACCTCAAACTCCTGGGCCCGAGAGCTCTTCCTGCCTCAGCCTCCCAAGTTCTGGGAATACAAGCATGTGCCACTGTGCTCAGCTACTTCTGCTGTATTCTCCTGGCCACACAGGCCAACAGTGCAGGAGGTGGCTACACACAGAGCACAAGTATGGGAAAGCAGGATAAAAACAGGTGTTTTAGTCAGTTTTTTCGCTGCTGTGACTAAAAGACCCAACCAGGACAATTGTAGAGGAGGAAAAGTTTATTTGAGGGCTCATGGTTTCAGAGGTCTCGGTCTAAAGACAGCAGACTCCATTCCTCAGGGCTCAAGGTGAGGCAGAACATCATGGTGGAAGAGTGTGACAGAGGGAAGGAGCCCACATGATAATCAGCAAGCAGAGAGTGATATCTCCAATTGCCAAATACAAAATATATACCCCCAAATCACGCCCAATGACCACTTCCTCCAGCCATACCCTACATGCCTTCAATTATCACCAATTAATCCAATCCTAATACCACTGAAATTCATTGATTGGGTTAAGGCTCTCACAACCCAATTATTTCCCCTCTTAAACCATTTACATTGCCTCACATGTGAGCTTCCGAGAGACACCTCACATCCAAACCATAACACCAGGTATGGTGGCACACACCTATAATCCCAGTGACTTGGGAGGCTGAGGCAGGAGACTCCCAAATTCGAGGCCAGCCTCAGCAACTTAGTGATACCCTATATTGAAATAAGAAATAAAAAGGTTTGGGGATGTAGCCCAGTGGTAGACACCTCAAATTCAATCCCCAATACCAGAGAGAGAGAGAGAGAGCGGAGAAAGAGCAGACACACGCATGCACACAGGATTATTAGGGGCTATCATGGAGCCTGGCAATCACAACACCTCAGATTAGCAGATCCACCGTGAACTTTCTTCTCCCCGTCCTCCTTTCAAATCTGTTCTCGGCCATACGGCTGGAAATCATTCTTGATTCTTCCTTCCTTAAACATACTCTTCAATCACTGATTCCAGTCCATCTCTCCTTAATACCACTGCAATCTGTCTGCTTCGCTCTATTTCCATGCGTATTGCCTGGCCACATTTTTTTAATTCTTTTTTCACTTGGATCATTTTGCTTCTCACCCCGTCTTCTTGCCTCCTGTCTAACCTGCTGCCAACCCATCCTCCACACGGTTGCCAGAATGATCTTGACACAACTCACACCACTCAAAGGCTTTCATTTTTCTTGAGGGTCAAAACCAAGCTCCTTGGCATAGGATACGAAGCCCCTGATGGCCCAGCGAGTGGCTCTAGCTCTCACCAGACCCATCTTTGGATATTTCTTCCTTGCTAAGATACTTGATTTACAGTTCCCAGAAGGTGTGAGGATAACATATATCTCTGAGCCTTTTCATATGCTGCTCCCTCTCTTTAGTTTACCTTCTTCCACTTACTTGAGTACCACTGACTCTGATTCACTCTTCAAAACTCAGAAAATTGGGAGCAGAAATTGCATCCTGTCATCTCAGTGATCTCAGCACCTAGCAAGGTACCTACCATAAAGGAACTGTTCAACGAGTAGACAAGTGGTTCCTACGTGCCTGGTACCCTGTGGGATACTTGGTGTTATGGTTTGAATCTGCAATGTCCCCCAAAGGCCATGCATTGAAGGCTCAGTCCCTGATGCAGCTATGTTCAGAGGTAGAACTTTGGGGAATCAGCTGGATCATGTGGGCTCTGACCACCTGTGGATTAATCATCCTGACTGAATAGACTATGGGGAGGTGGTAGAACCTGTAGGAGATGGTGCCTACTGGAGAAAGGGGGGTCTCTGGGGGTGTTCCCTGGAAAGGTTTATTTTGTCCCCAGCCCCTTCCTCTCTTACTGCTCTCTATCTCTGCTCCCCAGATGCCACAAGGTGAACAGAGGTTCACCATGGTTCATGGTGCCTCTCCTGTGCCCTTCCACCATGTTTCTGCCTTGGAACCAGCTGATCAGGGACTGAAACCTCTTGAAACTATGAGCCAAAATAAATCTTTCCTCTTGTTTTTCCCTCAGGTGTTTTGGCTATACCATGAAAAGCTAACACCCTTGCTGTATAATGCCCATATCTCAGCCATTTTCCCCTCAAACTAGTTTCCCCATCCCAAACATTTCTTTTTGCATCAATGACAAGGCTGGAAAAGTGAATTCTGAATTATATCCCACCTCATTCCTATTTGCTCTGTGACCTTGGGAAAGTCATTTATTGCCTCTGTGCCTCTAGTCTTTATCTGCAATAAGGGTTGATAAAAAGGAAAGGATAAGATGAATTACTTAAATTAGTATTTATTGAACCAGAGACTGTGCTAAACACTTTTAAATAAATTAGTTTGAGTGATAGTCACAATATTCCCATGAGACAGATTTTATACCCTTTATACAGAAGAGGAAACTACAGATCAGAGCAATAAGGTGGATAACTTGGCTCAAATCACAAAGCTGGAAGGTTTGGGGTACATGACTAAATCACAGGCTACATTAGGAAAAAAAAAATGGAGCAACCAGGTCCTTCCAACCCTGAATGATGAGGAGTTTGTTTTTGTGTGTTTGGTTTTTGTTTGTTTTTGTGGCATAGGATATGAAGCCTATGTTAGGGCACTAAGTTACATCCTCAGTCTTTTTATTTTTATTTTTTTTCTTTAGTTGTCAATGAACCTTTATTTTTTTATTTATATGTGGTGCTGAGAATCGAACCCAGTGCCTCACACATGCAAGGCAAGTGCTCTACCACTGAACCACAGCCCCAGCCCCAGTCTTTTTATCTTTATTTTGAGGCAGGATCTCACTAAGTTGTCCATCTTGAGCTTGAACTTTCAATCTTCCTGCCTCAGCCTACCAAGCTGCTGGAATTGCAGCATCCATCCCTGAAGAGGAGGATTTCTTATTGTCACAGCCTTTTCTAACCTTGGATGTCAAGAAGAGAGGACCTACCACTTCCCAACAGAGCAACATGTGATGAGTATGACATCTGACCTCCAGGCCCAAGCCCTCAGTCCTCCCCTGGGTACTCCTACAGTTCTTGACAATGATCTCCAGAACTCCTTCTGCACCTTTATTTTAAAACATATTTTATCTCGCTAGATCTCCTGAGTAAGGGAGGAATCAGTCTCCCCCCCCCCTTTTTTTTTTTGCTACTGGAGATTGAACTCTGGGGCAATCGACCACTGAGCCACATTCCCCAGCCCTATTTCATATTTTATTTAGGGACAGGGTCTCCCTGAGTTGCTTAGTGCCTCGACATTGCTGAGGCTGGCTTTGAACTTGCAATCCTCCTGTCTCAGCCTCCATAGCCACTGGGATTTCGGGTGTGTGCCACCACGCCTGGCTAGAGGATTTCCATTTTTGAGATGAAAAGAATGAGGCTCAAAGTGACTTGCCTAAAAAGTCATATGGCATTATTCCTCAACAGGACAACAGTTGCCATCAGAGGCTTGTATGCCCATGGATGTGTTTTTCTAATTGACTAAGAAGCAGAGGAGTGGCATTGTGGACAGAGAACCTGTTAGACAGACCTTAGGTGCATGTTTGTCTGCTTTTTGGTACTGGGGATTGAACCCAGGGGTGCTTAACCACTGAGCCACATCCCCATAGTCCAGAAGGTCCAGAAAGAGGAGGTCTGTTTTAAGAGGTAATATAGTCTGACCAAAACAAAGAAATCAGGAATACCTTAAGTTCTTTGAGGGCAGAAACTCATCTTACCTTTATATTTCTGGTCCTAGTACAGTTCCAGTGACATATTTAGTACTCAATAAATGTCTGTTGACTTGAACTGGAAATTTGGAAGAAGAAGGCAAAGGAGGGAACTTGAGAAAGTTCAGAATCAAGAATCAAGGGAGACACCTAGAAATACGGGGTCCAGGAGAGAGACTCCAGACGTGTGATCCTGATTCCCTTACTTCAAGCCATTGGGGAATCCTCCAGAGGAACAGGGTACTGTGGCTTTAAATGACTTCAGCATTGTCAATGAATCTGCTCTGCTAAAAGAGTTATCCTCTTGCTCCTGCGCTTGGCCTCCCCCTCCTCTCAGCTCCCCAAACCCTTCTCGGCCGCTGTGATGGGATAATTAGATGCGAGAGCTCAGCACAGATGATGCTCCAGTTGCTTAGCAACTAATGGTTTCCATGGAGACCGCAAAGCACAGCCTCCAGAGCAGCCAGTGAGCAGCTCGGCAGGGCAGGGAGAAGACGCAACTCTCTGCTCCTCCAGAAACCTGGGGAGGGTTGGGGTGGGGAAGGGGGGGATTGGAGGGAGAAGGGAAGGCTTAAAGGCACAGGGCCCTCATATCCCTTTAAAACCTGGTCTGAGATCTGCCCTACCCCAATCTGTCTCATCATAATTTCAGATGGGGAATGGGAGCTTAAGGGTGGACCCAAGGCAACCTGCCCTGCAATAAACTCAACCTCTTCTCCTTTCTGCTTCCTGGTTACGATTGAAATGGAAAAAGATACCTCTCAAACCCAAATGTAAACATCCTGCCAGGGGGTGATGGAAGTTGAGTAGTGTCGGGAACATCCCCCTTCCCCAGGCATTCCACCCTTGACTCCGTTCTCTCTCCCGAGTTCTCTTTCATGAGCGAAAGATCCTCTTTCAGTTTATAAAGCAGGGGTAGGATCTGAGCTAAAGGGGACAAAAACCAAGGAGCAGGAAAAACAGAATTTAATTCTCCACCAAAAGGCAGCCCATCCTGGCAAACTGGGGGGGAGGGAAGCCCCACCACTGCCTTCCATTGGAAAAGACCTAGAGTAAGTGTTGGGGGGCAGGTATCAAAACCAATCCTCTGCAAGTCCAAGTGAGCACCATCTGTGTTACCTGAAAGCTCCTTGGAAACGCAGAATTTCAGGCTTCGCCTCAGACCCTCTGAATCAGAAACTGCATGACAAGAGATCCCTGGTCATTCATAATCACAGTAAATTTGAAGAAGCTCTGGCCTAAGACCCTTCTACCCTCAGCCTGGGTCCTCTTTACTGTTGTCCCCATTCACACCCAAGATGGAAGCCCACCCTTCCCACCAATGAGGTAGGAACGCAGCTCCACCAGCCCCTCATGATCATACAAGAATGCTGGCCTTCTCTGAGACGGGGAAGATAACAGGGTCATGGAGCAAAGAGACCTACAGCAATTATCTCTGTAGAGCATAGGCCTTTATAGAATTCCACAACCTCTCCTGACAGTGTTCTACTTTCCACAAGTGACTACCTGAATTTCAGTTTCCTCATTTACAAATGGGAACCAGTAACATCCATTACTCGGATGGCTGTAGCTTATGTATGTGGGAACACAAGGAGCCCCTGGCCTATGCCCAGAGTAGGGGCATCCTTGTCTCCCTCATGGCCCCCCTTCCCCTTCTGCTGATAGTTCCTCCTTCACTTCCCTCTCACTGGCCCAGGGTAGGGAGTGGTCATAAGTTGTGTCATTGTTTTGTTTTGTTTTTGCTTTTGTTTTTTCATTTTCTTTCTTTTCTTTTCTTCTTTTTCTGAACTCCAAAATTTATAGAAAGGGTAATGTACCTTTTTTTAATTTTTTTCATTTTCTCTTACCAGGTCTCTTTCCATTTTATTGTTTTGCCTCGCTGGAGATCAAACCAGGACCTGACATGCTAAGCATGCTCTCTACCCCTGAGCTGTAGCCTCAGCCCTCTTTCTCTTCTTTATTCTCAATTCAACAAATGTTTGCTGCCCAAGGCTGACTGTGCCCACCCCACCCACGCTTGTCTCTCCAGAAGTCTTCCCTGGATTCCCTTGTTCCCACCCACAGGAGGAATCTGAAAGCCTACGTGTCAGTCACCCCTGCCTCTCCCAGCAATAGCTGGGCCTCGGTGAATACCAAGAATTAAGCCCCCTGCTCTGCTACCCCTCTCCCTGTGATCAGTCTCTTTCTCTCCTTTTAGAAGCTCCTCAAGGTTACTCTCCTCTTCCTACGTACCAGGGCAACTTCGGAATTCATGCCCTTCCTGGGAAGACCCCTGTCATCAAGGGAGAGCAGCCCCCCACCCCAGGCTCTAGACCCACACAGGTGCCCACAGGAACACTGCTTTACATATGGGAGGCCCAGAAGAGGGGGTGGTTTACCTTGCTCCTCTGCAGCCAACTAATCACTAGGACTCAGACAGGGCACCCCCACACACTTCTGGCCTGAAGGCCAGCTCTCTGTCCTGAAAAACCTGTCCCAAACTCCCCCTAGGCCATAGGGCCCAAGGGGCAGGTTGGACTGGATTCCCCTTCGGCTCCTCCCACCCCAGGACAAAATCAGCCACCCCAGGGCAGGGCCTCACATGCCTCAGGAAGCCCCAGCCTGCCAGCACCTGTTCCAGGATCCAGGTTTCAGTCCAGCATGGCATCCCTGCAGCCTGTCCAGACCTTGCCCTTGATCCTGATTCTGCTGGCTATACTGGCTCCGGGGGCTGCAGGTCTCTGCAATCTCTGGGGAAAGGTTCAGAGGTCTAAACAGGGGGCCCTGGGCCTTCCAGGTTCTCAAAGGGAAGCTGGTCTGGCTGGCTAGGGGTGGGGGTTGGTGATACCAGTGACCGGGCATTAGACTAGGATCCAGGGCACATTCCTGGGCCTCTTCCAGACCCAGGAGGCAGAGAAGTGTGGGAAAGCGTCCAGGGCTGCCCGTGGGGATAAGGTTGGGCGCTGCCTGCCTCCTGGTATCCAAGTCTGGCTCCAGGGCAGCTTGGAAGAGTATGCAGCTTCTGCGGCCCAAGCCTGCCACCTGGTGGTCAGGCTCGCACAGGCTTGGCTGTTCTACTCTCCGGCTGCAGAAAGGGGAGATGGATTTCGCTTCCTTAGCAGTGGCCCCAGGGGGATGCACCAGATCTGACGGCTGGACAGGGACTGATGCCCATCTGAACTCCCTTCTGGCCTCCCAGCAGAGTTCAACATCTCAAGCCTCTCTGGTCTGCTGTCCCCAGCGCTAACCGAGAGCCTGCTAGTTGCTTTGCCCCCCTGTCATCTCACAGGAGGAAACGCCACACTGACTGTCCGAAGAGCCAATGATAGCAAAGGTCTGCCTCCTGTTCCCCAGGCATCCCCCTGGTTCCCAGGGACCTCTTCCCAGGGCCCCACCGGCATCCCTTCCCCTATTCATGCCTCCTTGTCAAACCCTCTCTTGAGGCATTCAAACTCAAAGCTGCCCCTCTCTCCCTGGAGCCTCCAAAAACTTGACCCTGACTTTCACTCCCAATTTCCTGCCCAGTGGAGAAGTCCAGTTTTATAGTGCCTCCATGCCGAGGGCGCAGGGAGCTGGTGAGCGTGGTGGACAGTGGGAATGGCTTCACAGTCACACGGCTCCGTGCATACCAGGTGACAAACCTCCTCCCAGGAACCAAATACTAGTAGGTACCTGACCCATGCCTGGAGCAACTGAGGGATGGGGATGCCGGAAGAGAAGCTAGGAGGGTTCTGGTCAGCACGAGGCGGGGGGCGGGGGGATGGCCAAAGGGTGTGCAAAGTGTCCTCTCCTGGGGGAAGGCACAGCCATGAAGCTAGGTTGGGGAGCAGACTGGAGTCCTTCTTTCCCTAAGTCCCAGATACTCACTGAACGTTTTCTCCTCTCTCTCCAACCCCATCCCAAAAGTATTTCCTACCGAGTAGAGAAGGGGACATCTACCGAGTCCAGCAGAGAGATCCCAATGTCCACGCTTCCTCGTAAGTAGCGCTCTGCCTCCGTCTCTGGGTCCACAGACCTTCCCGGGACACTCTCACTCCATCCCCCAGTGTGGATTAGCTGCCCGTCTGCGCCCCCACAGCACCTTTGCATCCTACCACAGAGGCCCGTGGCAACTTCCTGTTGACTCATCTGTCCTACTATTAAACTAAAGGCTCCTCATGGGTAGGGTGGGTGTCCTCACCTCTGTATCCTCAGGGACTCCCCTAGGAGATGTTCTGTAACTTTGGTTTGATGGGTGCTTGGGTCCACTGCCTGGCTGGTCGGATGGATGAATAACTGAAAGAATGGACATTGGTTGGGTGGCCAGATGAGAGCTAAGCTGTGCACCTGGGGAGCCTTGGGCCCCTCCTGCCCTCAAAGGCATCCCTTTTTCTCTTCTGACAGGAAGGAATATGGAGTCCATTGGTCTGGGAATGGCCCGAACAGGGGGCATGGTGGTCATCACAGTGCTGCTGTCTGTGGCCATGTTCCTGCTGGTAGTGGGTTTCATCATTGCCCTGGCTCTGGGCGCTCGAAAGTAAGGAGGGCTGACCTGCGCGGGGCTCCTCCAGGAAGTCCAGAAACTCTCTGTGTCCCAGCCTGCCTCCTCCTGGGCCTCAGCCACCAGCCTCTGGCTCCTTCAGTGCCTTCATGTCCCTCTCCCTGCCCCCACCCTGCCCCTGGAGCCCTTTCCTCCCTCAGTCCCTCTCCCTGCCCCCAGTGGCACACCACCCAACACTCCCTACCATTCCCCTTGCTGCAATCCTGTGGGAGTCGACATTCCTACCATTTCACCACTCTGACCCTCATTACAGTCCACCCTTCCTCTGTGAACTTGGTCTCTACAATAAAGGCTAATCCACATCTACCCTGTGCGGTTCCCTTTAGTGGGCTCCCATTGGAGGCAAACCTATAGAATCCACATCCAGGCTGCAAGTGCACCTGGACTCCTCCCCACCTCAAGCCTCAGCATATAAGACACCAGGAGTCAGAGCTCTCAGACCCACATCTGGGCTGTGGCTTTCACATTCTGCACAACACGAAGAAGACCACCCAACCAGGGTCCTGGGTTGGCGGCAGAGGCTGAGGCTGGGGCATCAGGTAGGGGCCAAGGGGCCTGAGGGACTGGCTGGGGCTGGCAGAGCAGGGAGAAGCATTGGGAGAAAGAGCCACTGTCTGGGAAAGACAAAGACCGGGCCACCAGGGTGAGACCCAAGGATAGGGCACTGGAGGGGGAAGTGGAAACAGAAGTGGAAGGACCCTGGCTGGAGGGGGACAAGGGAGGTAGAGTGTGGTAACTAAGGGAAAAGGGCAGGAGTCCCTTGTTTTGTTTTGTTTTTTTTTTTTTGGTAATCAGGGATTGAACTCAGGGGCACTTAACCTCTCAGCCACATCTCCAGCCCTTTTTAATATTTTATTTAGAGACAGGGTCTCGCTAAATTGCCTCAGGCCTCGATAAGTAGTTGAGTCTGATCTTGAACTCAATAATCTTCCTGCTTCAGCCTCCTGAGCTGCTGGGATTACAGGCATGCGCCACCGTGCCCACTCATCCAGGACATATTCCTTACAGGGACCAGTGATCTTTACATTGTCTCTTTCTTCTTTCTTTCTTTCCTTCTTTCCTTCCTCCCCCTCCCCCTTCTCTCTCTCTCTCTCTTCTCCTCCTCTTCTTCTTCTTTACTCTCTCTCTCTCTCTCCTTCTTTTTCCAGTATTGGGGATTGAATCCATGGCCTCAAGCAAGCACTCTTGGACTGAGCTACATTCAGGCAGGCCTAATATATCCCATAACTTCCCTGCAATTTTTGCCACCATCCTTCCAAGATACTGTGTTCCTGCTTTCCTCAGGACCTTTGCACAGAGTATTCTGTGAGCCAGAACTGCTCTTGTGACTGCTCCCACTGCCTCTTCACTCCTATTTACATAGTTAGCTTCCTGTCCCTTCTCAAGGGAAGCCTCTGACCTTCATTCCTCCCTTTAGGTTGGACTCCCCTGTCCTGTCTCCTAGTGTTACCACATAGTTTATAACTGTGTTTGTGTGGTTATTTGACTGTCTCTTTTATCAGATGGTGAGTTTCCTGAGAGCAATTGCTTTGCTCCTATCTTTGTTCCACACTGCCTGGAACATAGTAGGCACTCAATAAATACTTGTTGAATAAGTGAATGAATGAACAAGCCTGTAAAGAGAAGGGGGAATCTGGGAAAGGACCAAAAATCCTGTGAAAACAACCAGAAAGGATTCACAGGAACCTTGATGACCTCTTTGTAGAGTGATCCTAGAACTTGAGACAGGGAAGCAATGGAAGAGAAGGACAATGATCTTTCTCATTCCACAAATATTAACTGAGCATATGCTATGTGCCAGGTGCTCCTGAAGGATCTAGGCTCACACTGTGAAGAGACATCTTTCTTCTCTCATGGAATTAACATGGAAATCAATTAAATAGAAAATGTAATGAATGCTGTGAGTAACGGAAGAGGCTCAGACACTGGGCTCTTCTTTACTTTGAGTGGGAGCAACCAAGCCAAGGCTGAAAGCTGGGGAAGTCAAGGCTTTCTTCCCCACCCTATTGCAACAGCTCAGGAAGGTTTAGGAGCCTGGCCTAAACCTACAGGAGGACACTGGGCTGGAAACTGCACTGTACTTCACATTAACATCATCTAAAGGGCTCATGAAAAAGTTTAATAAGCCAGAATGGTGGTACACACCTGTAATCCCCGTAACTCAGGAGGCTGAGGCAAGAGGATAGCAAGTTGGAGGCCAGCCTGGGCAACTTAGCAAGGCAATATATCCAAATAAAAATCAAAAAGGGGGGCTGGGGTTGTGGCTCAGAGGAAAGAGCCCTCACCTAGCATGTGAGAGGTATGGGTTCGATCCTCAGCACCACATAAAAATAAAATAAAGGTATTGGTTAAAAAAAAAATCAAAAAGGTCTGGGATGTAACTCAGAGTTAAAGCGGCCTTGAGTTCAAATCCTCAGTACAAAAAAAAAAAGCCCGATGACCAGATCACACTTCATACCAAGATCAAAATGACAAGGTGCTGGACATTTAGCTCAGGGGTAGAGCACTTGCCGAGGATGTGTGAGGCCCTGAGTTCAATCCCCCAGCACTACAAAAATAAGTAAATAAAAAATTTCAGCTGGGCATGATGGCACATACCTATAATCCCAGTAGTTTGGGAGGCTAAGGCAGCAGATCCCAAGTTTGAGGTCAGACTAGGCAACTCAGCAAGGCCCTAAGCAACTTAGTGAGACCTTGGATCAAAATAAAATATAAAAAGGGCTAGGGATGTGGCTCAGTGAATTGAACCCCTGGGTTCAATCCCCAGTATTACTACTACTAATAATAATAATAATTTCAGAATGATGGGGGTGGAAGCCAGGTATTAGTATTTATTTAAACACAACCCCCACCCCACCAGGAGATTCCAGTGTGCAGTAAAGTTTGGAAATTGAATAAAATTTACTATTTCTTTCTTTCTCTCCCCCACCGCCATCTGTACTTGATTAACCCAGGAGCATTTAACCACTGAACCATATCCCCAGTTCTTTCAAATATTTTATTTAGAGATAGGGTCTCGCTAAGTTGCTGAGGCTGGTTTTGAACTTGCGATCCTCAGCCTCTGAAGCAGCTGGAATTACAGGTATACACCACCTCGCCCAGCCATTTTAACCATTTCTAAGTGTACATTTCAGCATCATTACCTCCTCCTCCTCCTCCTCCTCCTCCTCCTCCTCCTCCTCCTCCTCCTCCTTCTTCTTCTTCTTTTTCTTCTTCTTCTGCTTCTTCTTCTTCTTCTTCTTTTTAAGTGGGGCTGGGGCTGAACCCAGGCCTCCGAGCATGCTAGGCAAGGACTCCACCACCGAACCACGCCCCTGCCCTAACATCGTTGTGCTACCATCACCACTATCTATTGGCAGAATTTTTCCACCATCCCAAACAGAACCTCTGAGCCCATTAAATAATTACTATCATCTCCTTCCCTGTTTCCTGGCACTCGCCACTCTACAGTCTGTCTCTGTGCATTTGGTTCTTCTAGGAACCTCTGTTACTGAATTACACAAAATTTGTCCTTTTGTGTCTGGTTTATTTCCCCTATAATATCTTCAAGTTTCATCCATGTTGTAGCATGTGTCAGAACTGTATTCCTTTTTAAGGCTGAATAATATACCCTGTATGTTCATACCATTGTTTTGTATTTGTATTCATCCATTGGTGAACACTTGGTTTCTTGCCAAATTTTGGCTATTGTGAATAATGCTGTGAACAATAATGTTCAAATATCCCTTTAAGTCTGTGCTTTCCAATCTTTCAAGTATATACCCAGAAAAAAAAAAAAGTCTTGTTGGATCCTATGGTAATTCCATGTTTAACTTTTTGAGGAACCACCGTAGTATTTTCCACGGTGGTGGCAGCTCTGCCATTTTACATTCCCATCAGTGATGCGCAAGGATTTGAATTTCTCCACATCCTCACCAGACTGTTTTTCTTCTTTTATTGGATATCTTTGCCAGTGGAAAGTTTTCCAACATTTAGGAAACTTCCTTCAGACACACACCTAGAAGCTTGAAAGAGATGAGATAAGCCACAAATCAAAACTTCTATCAGGTCTTTCATGTTTTTCTCAACAAGGGCTAAAATAAGACTTCTCACGTCTCAGCTTCCCAGGAAGTCAGTCCCTTACTATGGATACAGCTAACTCCGTGCAACCCCAAATCACCACGCAATTGGTAAGGGGAACCCTGAGGAACCTCAAGAGAGATGGTCCCACTCATTCTGGTGGCCAATAATAGACTCCAGGTATCTGGTTCCATCATGTGGTGACAGTCATGATCAGTCAGGGGCCAGCTCTGGACACACCTCAACATCTCCAGGCCTTGGAGCCTGGCAGCAAGAATTCTGGCTCCCCACACTCCGGATCATATCCAGCAACCACTGTCTTGCTCCATGTGGCCCAATGACGGTAACTTGAGTCTGGCTTGTGGCTGTGAACCATGGCTCCACCTGAATTAGGGTGGGGCTATGCACCTCCATAGATCGAAGGTATTTATCTCCATGATCAATTACATGCTTCCCTAGCTCTTCTTCCATGTAAAATACCAGTGGAGAATGAAAGTTTTCAGGCCACGTCCACCATGCTTTCTTGCCAAGAGTGCTCATTTCCAAATGGTACACTGCTCTTACTTGACTCACAGTACAGCAAGTCCAAGCCACTGGCTGGAAAATGTCTTTTTCTTCTTTTATAATGGCCTTTCCAGAGAGTATGAAGTGGCATCCATTGTGGCTTCTTTTTTTTTTTTGGTAGTACTGGGGATTGAACCAGGGCTGCTTACTAGTGAACTACATCCCCAGTCCTTTTTATTTTTATTTTGAGACAGAATCTTGTTAAATTGCCCAGCCTGGCCACAAATTCTAATCAGGCATGGTGACCACACCTGTAATCTCAGAAACTTGGGAAGCTGAGGCAGGAGAATTGCAAGTTTGAAGCCAGCCTTAGCAATTTAGCGAGACCCTCAACAACTTAGTGAGACCCCGTCTCCAAATAAAAATTAACAATTTTATTTGGAGACAGGGGTCTCACTAAGTTGCTTAAGGCCTCACTAAATTGCTGAGGCTGGCTTTGAACTCAAGATCCTCTTACCTCAACTTTCCAAGCTGCTGGGATTATAGGTGTGAGCCACCACGCCCAGATCCCACAATTTTTATTGGTACATTATAATTGTACATACTGATGGAATTTGTAGAATAACACTTTTTTAAATATTTATTTTTTTAGATGTAGTTGGACAAATACCTTTTATTTTATTTATTTATTTTCATGTGGTGCTTAGGATCGAACCCAGGGCCTCACACATGCTAGGCAAGCGTTCTACCACTGAACCACACCCCCAGCCCAGAATAACAGTTTTTTAAAAAAAGTTTTGTAGTTGTAGATGCTTCACCACTGAGCCACATACCATCCCTTTTTAATTTTTATTTTGAGGTAGGGTCTCACTAAGTTGTTGAGAGTCTTGCTAAATTGCTAAGGCTGGCTTTGAACTTGCAATTCTCCTGCCTCAGCCTTCCCAGTAGTTGAGATTATACACTAATAGTGGTTCGGATTTATACTTTTTTAATGATTAGTGAGACTCAGCATTTTTTCATGTGCTTATTGGCCAACTATATGTTTTATTTTGAATAAAAAATGTCTATTTATGCCCTTTGCCTTTTTTTTTTTTTTTTAATGGTCTTTCTATGTTGACCAGCCTAATCTGGAACCTCAGACTCCTGGACTCAAGTTATCTTTTTGTCTCAGCCTCCTAAGTAACAGACTATAGAAGTGCACCACCAAGCCCATCTGTCCAGTTTTAAAATTAGATTTTTTTTTTTTTTGCTGTAGAGTTATAGGAGTTCTCTACATTTTTTTCAATATTAACTCCTTATTACATATGATTTGCATGATAAAAACATTTTTAATAGTAGACTAATCAGAAAGGCTAATGTATCTAATAGATACATTAGAATAACACTTTTTTTGGGGGGGGTTCTAAGGATTGAATTAAGAGATACTTTACCACTGAGCCACATTCACCAGCCCTTTTTAATTTTTATTTTGAGATAGGGTCTCACTAAGTTGTTGAGGGGCTCGCTAAATTGCTAAGGCTGGCTTCAAACTTGCAATTCTCCTGCTTCAGCTTCCCCAAGTTTCTGAGATTACAGGTGCGGCCACCATGCCTGATTAGAATAACTTTTTCCCCATAGCTGTTGTTTGTTTGTTTTGGGTACTTAGGATTGAACCAGGGGCACTCAAGGAGTGAGCCACATAATGAGTGAGCCACATCCCCAGCCATTTTTTTTTAAGAGAGGGAGAATTTTTTAATATTTATTTTTCAGTTTTTGATAAACACAACATCTTTATTTTATTTTATGTGGTGCTGAGGCTCCAACCCAGCGCCCCGCGCATGCCAGGCGATTGCATTACCACTTGAGCCACATCTCCAGCCCCATCCCCAGCCCTTTTTATGTTTTATTTGGTGACAGGTTTTCACTAAGTTGCTTAGGGCCTCACTAAATGGCTGAAGCCGGCTTTGAAGATCCTCCTGCCTCAACTTTCTGAGCTGCTGGGATTACAGGCATGTGCCAACATGCCCAGATCCTACAATTTTTTATTGGTGCATTATAGTTGTACACACTGATAGGATTTGTAGAATAACACTTTAAAAAAATTTTTTTGTAGTTGGACAGCATGCCTTTATTTATTTATTTTTAATTTTATGTGGTGCTAAGGATCAAACCCACTGCCTCACATGTGCTAAGCAAACACTCTGCCACTGAGCTACAGCACCAGCCCAAATAACACTTTTTTTGGTGGGAGGGTACTGGAATTGAACGCAGGGGCACTCGACCACTGAGCCACATCCCCAGCCTCATTTTGTATTTTATTAGAGACAGGGTCTCACTGAATTGCTTAGTGCCTCGATAAATTGCTGAGGCTGGCTTTGAACTTGCGATCTTCTTGCCTCTACCTCCCTGTCCACTGAGATTACAGGCGTGCACCACCGCACCTGGTTAAATAACACTTTTTAATAAAACAAAAACAAAACATCCATAAAGAAAAAGGTAATCAATTTGAGGCTGGAGTTATGGCTCCATGGTTGAGCATGTGTCTCCTGTTTGAAGGCTCTGGGTTCAAATCTCAGCACAGCAAAAGAAAAAAATTTAAATATATTTAATTAAAATATAATTTTTATTTTAATATAGACATTTTAATTAAAATATAAAGTTAAATATAAAATTAATGTGATATTTTATGTTTTTATATAAAATATGTATATATATTTAACTCTCTATGATAAATGATTTTTTTTGTGTGTGGTGCTGGAGATTGAACCCAGGGTCTTGTGCATGTATGGCAAGCACTCTACCAACTGAGCTATATCCCCACCCCACAAAGAATAATTTTTGTTATTTGTACTTTCTGTATATTCCAAGTTGTCTATATCAAACATGATTATTTTTATACTTAGGGAAATTATCATTAAAATGATTATTAGAATTGGTATTTCAAGTAATAATCTTAGCAAATTGTTAAGAAGGAAGCAATTGCTGGGTGTGGCGGCACACACCTGTAATCCCACCCACTTGGGAAGCTTCGGAAGGAGGATCACAAGTTTCAAGGCCAGCCTCAGCAACTTAGTGAGACCCTGTCTCAAAATAAAAAAATAAACAAGGATGAGGATACAGTTTAGTGGTAGAGTGCCCCTGGGTTCAATCCCCAGAAAAACACACACACACACACACACACACACACACACACACAAAATTGTCTAGTAGGCAAGAAACAAGCATCATAATACAGAGGAGAAGGGCTCTGATAGGGGAACCCAGGATGCCATAACACAGAACCAGAGGAGGCTACTCAACCAAGGGCCAAATTTGGGACAATTCAAGATAAGAACAAATATTCAGTAGGACACAGTGGTGCACACTTGTAGCCCCTGCTACTAGGGAGGCTGAGGCAGGAGAATCACATGAGCCCAGAAGTTCAAGACCAGCCTGGGAAATGTAGATTCTCGGTCTCAAAAAAAAAAAAAAAAAAAAAAGGCAATGGATTATAATCCACTCTTTTAAAAAAAAAAATCTAAGTTGGGCTGGGGATGTGGCTCAAGTGGCAGCGCACTTGCCTAGCCTGCGTGAGGCACTGGGTTCAATTCTCAGCACCACATAAAAAAATAAAATAAAAGATATTGTGTTCACCTAAAACTAAAAAATAAATATTAAAAAAATCTAAGTCAATATTGTTAATGAATAAACAAAAATGTAAGGGTTGGGGATATAGTTCAGTTGCCTAGCATGCACAAGGTCCTCAGTTCAACCCCCAGCGCACCCCCCTACACACACACACACACACACACACACACACACACACACACAGAGGCGAATAAACAAAAATGTGAGAAGAAATAGCTCTTTCTTAAAATTGTTTTAAAAACTTCCTTAGAGCCAGGTGTGATGGTTCACACCTGTAATCCCAGCTACTGGAAAGGCTGAGGCAGGAAGCTAAAAAGTTTGAGGGCAACCTGGGCAACTTAGTAAGACCCTTTCTCTGCAAATTTTTTTAAAAATTCATTAAAAAGGACTGGAAATGTAGCTCAGTGGTAAAGAGTCAATGCGTTCAATTCCCAGAATCCACCCCCATCCCCTATATCTCAAAAAAAATTGATTTAGTAGAGTTTATCTAAGCAAAGAAAAATTAAGCAAAAGATAGTTTGGGAATCTGCAGCTCCCAGAACCAAAGAAGCTCCTAAGAACTCCAGTCAACAGCATGATCTGACATCATTTAAAGAAAGCAATGAGGTGCAGAGACAACTAATCTGTTACAGCTTAATTGGTTAATGGGCTACAGAGCCCTGTGCATTTAACTAAAGTTCATTTAATCAGTGATTAAACTCTGTATTTGTTTGGTGTATTGGGTCCAGGGCAGGAGCCTTATCGATGGTCTTCTACAAAATTTTATTAACCCAATTGAATGCCAACTAAATAAGTGGAGAAAGAATGATAAATTTATAAAAATCACCATTTATTTTTTTAAAAATATTTATTTATTTATTTTTAGTTTTTCGGCGGACACAACATCTTTGTTGGTATGTGGTGCTGAGGATCGAACCCAGGCCGCACGCATGCCAGGCTAGCGCGCTACCGCTTGAGCCACATCCCCAGCCCTAAAAATCACCATTTAATAACCATCATAGTAATGATTGATTCGGGCAAGATTCATAAACCATGCTAGTGGTTTAAAATTTAATGAACAGGATTTCAGGTAATTTCAATGTGTCTCCCCACTAATTACAAAAAAAAGGGGGGGGAAGGTTAACTGTAAAGAAAACCTGGCAGATACCACTAAACCTAGTGATTGAAATTTACATAAGAAATTTCAAAAACTGACATCATGTGTCTTTTGAAGCAATATAGCGAGAAACATTACCTCTGTGATATTCTTGTTTTTTTTTAAATGCAATTTAACTTTAATTATGAGGAAACACCAGCCAAATTAAAACTAAGGGTCATTCTATCAATAAAATAAACAGCCTATGTCTTCAAAAATGCCAACGATTGGCATGGAATGGTGGCACATTCCTGTAATCCCAACAACTTTAGAGGCTGAAGCAGAAGGATGGTAAGTTTAAGGCCAGCCTCGGCAACATAGCAAGACCATCTCAAAATAAAAAATTAAAAGGACTGAGGATATAGCTCAGTGGTAAACACTCCTGGGTTCAATCCCCAGTACAAAAAAAAAGTGAAGTTTACAAAAGATTACAAAGACTGAGACTCTGCTCTAGATTAAAGGTGACTAAAGGAAAAAAAAAAAAGAATAATAAAGGCAACCAAAGAGTCATGATATTAAATGCACGTGTCTGATCCTTAAGGGAATTCTAGACCAGGAATAAAAATTACATGAAAGACTTGTTGGTGGAGCTGGGGATGTGGCTCAAGTGGTAGCAGGCTCGCCTAGCAAGCGTGAGGAACTGGGTTCGATTCTCAGCACCACATAGAAATAAAATAAAGATATTGTATCCACCTAAAACTGAAAAATAAATATTAAAAAAAAAGACTTGTTGGTTAGGGTGCTGGGGGTTAGGGCGTGCTTTCCTAGCATGCACAAAGCCCTGAGTTCAATCCTCAGCACTGTAAGAGAAATAAATAAATACATATGAAGAGAAAAACTTAAATGGATAAAATATTAATTGATGAATCTGGGTGAAAGTGTATACAAAATTTTTAATAGTATTCTCGAGATTTTTCTGTGATTTCAAAGTTATTAAAAACAGTATTTAAAAAAATCAAATCACAATTCAATCTAATCCTATCTCCATCATCTACTACAAAGTGCAATCTTGAATAAGCCATAAATCCTATGGAAATTTCTAGAAAGTAGCTATGAATACTATCATGGGATCATTACACTTTTTTATCTTTTATTTTATTTTATTCATTTATTTTTTATTTTTTAATATTTATTTATTTATTTATTTTGGTGCCAGGGATTGAACTCAGGGGCACTCGACAACTGAGTCTCATCCCCAGCCCTATTTTGTATTTTATTTAGAGACAGGATCTCACTAAGTTGCTTAGCCTCTCGCTTTTGCTGAGACTCTTTGATCTGATGATCCTCCTGCCTCAGCCTCCCAAGCTGATGGGATTCTAGGCGTGCGCCACCGCGCCCAGCTCATTATGCCTTTTACATAAAATAAGTTTTATGCAAATATCGAGAGGATAAATGGTCCGGGCTACATTTCTTCTGGACGCCTAATCCTCCCAGACCCCAACGTGCAAGGGTAGCGGGTTGAGCAAAGACTTCCTGGAGGCTAGCGGGTGGAGTGGAGAGGAGCCGCGAGGCGTCGAGCAGGGCTCTGCACACCTGGGCAGCCTCCCGCCTCAAGCCAGCGCCGCGCGGTATTTGAGGAAGTGCGCGAGGGCGAGCGTGGTGTCGCTCTTCTCTCCCACTCGGCGCCACTCTGTGCCTCCTCTCCCTAAAAGTGGACCTCAAACTCCAAAATCTCGACTTCTGGGACAGCCTCCATGGCCAGGTCCCAGGATTGTTGGACTGGGACATGGGGAATGAGTCCTTTCTGGCCTTTACCACGGCGCACCTGCCCCTGACGGAGCAGAACCGTGAGTACCTCGTGGGGGCGGGGGATGGGAGAGCCCGGGGGCTGGGTTGGGGCCGAGGACTGTCAGGCTTTGCGCCTTGCTCCAGGGCCGGGCACCTTCAGGCTTGGTTTCGGGGTTCCGAGGCCCCCATGCATGCTAAGCTCCCCCAGTGCCCATTTAGGGGCGCCATATGGCAGGGGGGCTGGGCTTCCGCCTGGACTGGAAACCCGCCCAGGGCAGCACTTGCACCCAAGGGACAACGCCTTCCAGCTCTTCCAGCTTTTGCATCCTAGGCCCCTCCCCAGCCTTTCTCCTTGGTCCACCATCCTTGCCATTTGTCGAACTGTACGCTTTACTTATTTTTATGTCTCTTTAAAAGAACTTGTAAATTATCATTTTGTTTATGGCCGTAACCTCACCTCTTAGGGCGTTGCCTAGATCTAGAAATGCTCAATATTTGTTGAATATTGGATGATTGACCATTGTGGTCTTACAATTTCTTTTCCTTCTTTGGACCTCAAAGTTGAGTTAATGTCATCCATATATTCATGGTACCTTTTTGTCATCTGATGGAACAAGGTGCTTGGGTTAACTCTGTTTTCCCTCTTCAATCTCTACCTCCCACGTCCATCATCTCCTCCACACTGATGAACAAACCCTAGTCTATTTAAAATGTTTTGGTTCTGTTTTGTTTTGGTACTGGGAATTGGGCCTAGGGGCACGTTACCACTGAACTACATCCCCAGTCCTTTTTTTTTTTTTTTTGAAAAACAGTTTCATTAATTGCTGAGCACGGGCTTAAACTTGAGACCTTCCTGCCTCAGCCTCCCAGCCCATGCCTGGCCCCTCCCACCTTGTTTTCCAGATCTCTTCCTGTTTCTTTTATTTTTTTTTATTAATTTTTTTATAGTAGATGGACACAATACCTTTTTATTTTATTTTTATGTGGTGCTGAGGATAAAACCCTGTGCCTCACATGTGCTCTACCAACTGAGCTACAGCCCCAGCCCCTCTTCCTGTTTCTAAATGCAATCTTATTTTATGCTTCTGGCTGTTGGATAATATTCTCTCTCATATATATATTTCCTTTGACCTTCTAACTCTCCTTACATCTAAATTGCTTAAGCAAACTTTGCCACCATAATTAAAGATAGTGAACATTCATATGTGTTCATTTATTCAAGAGTGTTAGAGTTGAGGATGTAGTTCAGTGGTCCACCATTTTTCTGGCATGCATCAGGCCCTGGGTGCCATATTTGCTCCCCCATGAGAGAGAGAGACTACTTAGGCCGTGGCAGTAATCCAGACAACACATGATGGTAGACTGGACCAGGGGGGTGACAAAGAAGGTGGTGAGAAGTTAGGACTAACTAGATTTGCTGATGGATGGAATGTGGGGTATAAGAAAAATAAAAATTGGGAACTGGGAATATAGTTCAGTGTTAGAGCACTTACTTAGCAGGAATGAGGCCCAGAGTTAGATCCCCAGCACTACAAATACAAAAAGGAAAAACCTAGACTCTTCAGAGCTCGGCATGAGGCAAATACCTGTAGTCCCAGCTGCTGGAGAGGCTGAGCCAGTCTGGGCAAAATAGCTCCTTCAGCTCAGGGGAAAAGAAATTGGTAGATTGGAAAGGAAGATTTCCACCCCCATCCAGTACTGGCGATTGAATCTAGTGGTATCCTACTACTGAACTTCCCCAGCCTTTTTTTTGTCCAGACTGTCCTTGCTTGAATTTGTGATCCTCCTGCCTCATCTTCCCAAGTAGCTGGGATTGTAGGTATGCCTAACCATACTCAGTTTAGAGTTGTCTTATACTAAGATGGGAAAGGTTTTTTGAGGAAAGGTTTACGGAGGAAAATGAGGAGTTATGCTTTGGCCATGTTAGACATCCCAGTGGAAATGAGTAGGCAGCCAGGTGCAGTGGCACATGCCTGTAATCCTAGCTACTTGAGAAGCTGAGACAGGAGGACTGCAAATTCAAGACCAGTCTGGTAACTTAGACCCTGTCTCAAAAAAAAAAAAAAAAGAGCTGGAGACTGGGGTTATGGCTAAAGAATAGAACGCTTGCCTAGCATGTTCAAAGTGCTGGATTTGATCCTCAGTACCACATAAAAATATATAAATAAAATCAAGGTATTGTGTCCAACTACAATTAAAATAAATAAAATAAAATAAAATAAAGTCTTTTAAAATAAATAAAAAGAGTTGGGGATGTAGCTTCTTGGTAGAATGTTAGCATGCAAAAGGCCCTGGGTTCAGAAAAGTTACATGACTCCCTTGCATGTAGGGGCAAGTCCCTGGCCTCTCTATGGCTTTGGAGCACTTGTTTGGGCAAACCACCACCCTGATGAAACCCGACTCTGCTAAGCAAGTTCTCTGAAGTCATAGATGGATGGATTGGTGATGTCAGTGGGATCCTAGTTGTGGTTGAGAGGGAGTTAGCTGGAAAGACAAAAGATGGTGCATTTAAAAAAAAATTTTAATATCTTTATTTATTTTTATGTGGTGCTAAGGATCAAACCCAGTGCTTCACACGTGCAAAGCAAGCGTTCTACCACTGAGCCCCAGCCCCAGCCTGAGGTGGTACATTTTTATGGAGTACATAAATGAGTTTGTGGGAAGGTTGCAGTTATTTTGTTAATTTAGATTTTGACTGAGAGGTACTTCTGAGATAGAGTTCAGTCAAGAGAGGTGTTGTGCCCATAGTCCCAGCTACACAGGAGGCTGAGGTGATAGATCACTTGAGCTCAAAGACTCAAGGCTCATAGGGAGCCTGGACATGTAGGGAGTGTGTGTCTGTCTTTTCCAGTGTTCTGGTTGAATTCATGCCTCATGCATGTTAAGCAAGTGCTCTGTCACTGAGCTACATCTCTAGCCCTATTCTAGTCTTTTATGTCTTAAAAAAGTGATTACATTTTTCCGCTAAATGTCTAGTCAATTCTTTTATGAGTTAACTCCTAGATTCTTTATAATTTTTGTTGTTATTATAAGCAGTACCTTTGTAAAATTATTTTCCAGTGTTAATGCTGACATAAAGAAATATTATTGATTATTATGTTCTTACATGCAGCAAAGTTGCTGGGTTCTTAGTGGTTCTAATAACTTGTCTGTTAATATTATAATCTATATTAATTATTTTTTCTTCAAATAACAGTAGCTTTGCCTTTCCTTTCCAACTTTGTTTTGCTATTTTTTTCCTTTTTCTAGTAGTACTATGTTAAATATTAGCAATGTAGTGCACATTCTTTTTTTTTTTTTTTAACCAGGAGTGCTTAACTATTAAGCCACATTCCAGTCCTTTTTTTGTATTTTATTTAGAGACAGGACCTCACTAAGTTGCTGATGCTGGTTTTTTTTTTAATTGATTAAAAAAAAATGACAGCAGATTGCATTATAATTCTTATTATACATATATACCACAGTTTTCCATATCTCTGTATATAAAGTATGTTGACACCCAATTCATGTCTTCATACATGTATTTTGAATAATGATGTCCATCACATTCCACCATTCTTGCTAATCCCCTGCCCTCTCCTTTTCCTTCCCACCCCTCTTTCCTATCTAGAATTCATTTATTTCTCCCATGCTCCCCCTCCCTACCCAACTATGAGTCAGCCTCCTTATATCAGAGAAAACATTCAGCATTTGTTTTTTGGGATTGGCTAACTTCACTTAGCATTATCTTCTCCAACACCATCCATTTACCTGCAAATGCCGTGATTTTATTCTCTTTTATTGCTGAGTAAAATTCCATTGTGTATATATGTCACATTTTTTATACATTCATCCACTGAAGGGCATCTAGGTTGGCTCCACAGTTTGGCTAATGTGAATAGTACTGCTGTAAACATTAACATGGTTGTGTCCCTGTAGTATTCTGTTTTTAAGTCCTTTGGGTATAGTCTGGGATAGCTGGGTCAAATAGTTATTCCATTCCCAAATTTCCAAGGAATCTCCATATTGCTTTCCGTATTGGCTGCACCAATTTGCAGACCCACCAGCAATGTATAAGTGTGCCTTTTTCCCCACATCCTCGCCAACACTTATTGTTGTTTGTCTTCATAATAGCTGCCATTCTGACTGGAGTGAGATGATATCTTAGAGTAGTTTTGATTTGCATTTCTCTAATTTCTAGAGATGCTGAGAATTTTTTCCATATATTTGTTGATTGATTGTATATCCTCTTCTGAGAAGTGTCTGTTCAGGTCCTTGGCCCATTTGTTAATTGGGTTATTATTATTATTATTATTATTTTGGTGCTTAGCTTTTTGAGTTCTTTATATACCCTAGAGATTAGTGCTCTATCTGATGTGTGAGGGGTAAAAATTTGCTCCCAGGATATGGGCTCTCTGTCACCTCACAGATTGTTTCTTTTGCTGAGAAGAAACTTTTTAGTTTGATTCCATCCCATTTATTGATTCTTGGTTTTAATTCTTGTGCTATAGGAGTCTTATTAAGGAGATTGGGGCCTAATCCCATATGATGTGATGCTGGTTTTGAACTCATGATCTTCCTGCCTCAGCCTCCTGAGTTGCTGGGATTACAGTTGTGCACCACCATGCCCAGCAGTGTGCATCCTTTCTAATTACTGAGCTTTTCTATAAGTATATCATCATTTCCAAAATGAAAACCCAGATTTGTCTGAATATGATGACATTCATGGGAACAGCCAGGAATGCAAAATAGTTTCTGCCCTGAACGTCTGGTTGGATGGTGGTACCTTTTGCTGAGACAAGGAATATAGGAGAAAGAGCAAGAAAATGGAATTCAGGTGCTGGGGATGTAGCTCCCTGGTGGAACACTTGCTTAACATGTGCCAGGTCCTGGGTTCTATCCCTAGGACTGCAAATAAATAAATAAATAAAGGGATTCAGTTTTAGAAATGTTGTGCTTGCTATGCACACAGACTACTCAAGTAAATATATCCAACAGGAAGTCCTATTTAAGGATTGGCAGAGAAATCTGGACTACAGGTAAAGATTGGGGAGCCCTATATTTATAGATGATTGGCTGAAACCATGGCATGAGATCATTTGGGGACAATATATGTGAAGAAAAGAATGCAAAAGGAGTAGGGCGTGGGGTGCCTGCTTGGATTCCCAGAGACTCAGGAGACTCAGGCAGGAGGATCACAAGTGTCTCTGCAATTTAGTGAGACCCTGTCTCAAAATAAAAAACAAAAAATGGAAGAGATGTAGCTAAGTGGTAAAGTGCCCCTGAGTTCAATTCCCAGTACCAAAAAAACAAAAGACAAAAAAAACAAGAGTGAGGTGGTTAGAAGTTCAGAAATGAAGGGAAAACCAGTCGAAAATAGTGGTCTAACATTCCCTTCCCCAGGGACGGTCCACAACCTTTTCCCAAGAGACCTTCAAGGCCCAAGATCCTGGAGTCACAATGGAAATACTAGAACATTTTGATTCTCTTCCATCTTTTCTTCAGTTGCCAGATACAAACTTCGAATAGTTGAACCACCAAAACTACCTTTGGAAAAAAAACCCAATGCGGATGAAGACGGTGAGTGGTGGGTTCTCTGACTTGGCTCCACGGGACATCCAAAGCCAGTGAACCGTGGCACACAGTCTCCCTTTGCTCTGCACAGGTCCAGATATTGAGCCCAACCTGTGGATGTGGGTGAACCCCAATGTGGTGTATCCTCCCGGCAAGCTGGAGGTTACAGAATCTAAGAAAAGAGAGGATCTGATGAGTGAGCCCCCATCCCCTCAGGCACCCCCAAAGGAGGAGGATGCCAGCTGCTGCTCAGAGGCCGCCAGGGCAGAGTCATCGCTACATTCCTCCAGTGAGCAGTCTCCACCTCGGAAGCAGTTCGCTTCTTCCCCCAGCAACTGGGAGGTATGACTTCCTGGGGCTGTGAGCCAGCCTTGGGCATAGGCAGGGTGGGCTCAGGGATGAAGTGTCACTGTTTGGTTTTCTTAGGGACAGCCAAAGGTTAATGGGTTCAGAAGAGACTAATACCCTTGGGTTGGGGACAAGCCCAGATGGTGGTCCTAGACTGCTGCACCCTGGAGTTGAGGCCAAGGAGTCAGGACCAGTTCCTACTCTGTGCTCCTCTAGCTCCCAGAAGAGGAGGAGGCTAAGGACCAGGATGACAGCTCCTCTGTGGCTCTCCCGTCCCCTCACACAAGGGCCCCCCTCCAGAGTCGGAGGCTTCGGCAAGCCATCAGCCCGGAGGGGAGGCTCTGGTCCCGGCCCCCTCTCAATTACTTCCACCTAATTGCCCTGGCACTAAGAAACAGTCCCCCCTGTGGCCTCAACGTGCAGCAGATCTACAGTTTCACTCGGTATGTGCGGGGAGGGCGGGGGGGCCCTGTGAGGAGGGGGAAGGGAGGGGTCAGGGCCATGGTTCTGGGCTTGCTGACTCAGTTTCCTCATCTGGGTCTGAGGATGAGTGCCTTCCCAGTCCTCTTTTCCCAAGTGAATACCTGCCACCCATGTGCAAGAACATAATCACTCCTACCCTCTGTCATGTCTAAAAAAACTCTAGCCTTTTGTGTCTCGGTTCTCCTTTAAAACACAGACTCACTTGGTTCTACTAACAGTGTCTACCTACTGCCTCAAGATTAGCCAGCATAAAACTTGGTTTCCCCAGCCATGCTAATCCTAATGACCTTCCTGCCTAACACAAGTCCCTATGCCCTCAGGGGTCTGGGGAGCCCAATTGAGAAGGGATTTGCATTTAGTAGCATGTGTGCATGCGATTAAACCTGGGGCCTCCAACAGGCTTTACCATTGAACCACACTTCCAGCTCTGCATTCAACTTTTGCCCCCCTCTTTTTATTTATTTATTTATTTTGAGATAGGGTCTCACTAAGTTCCTTAGGGCCTCAGTAAGTAGCTGAGGCTGGCTTTGAACTTGTGATCGTCCTGCCTCAGCCACCTGAGTTGCTGGGATTATAGGTGTGGGCGTGCATTTAACTCTGATCATCATGTACACATGTGTCTGAGGGAGTTTCTTGGGCCCTTTTCCAGTATTAGAAGAGCCTAATGTCTCAATATTAATCCTGCAATCGATATATCCCTTTGACCAGGGGCCTGATTCTGCTTTGTCCCTGCTTTGGTCAACATCCTAAGCCCTAAGGGAGGAGGTGGGGGAAAGAACCTGGGGTTAAGAGGCTCAAAAGAGGGGGCTCCTCATAAGCAATGAATCAGGTGGAGGCTTTGCCACATGCTCAGGCAGCAAAGGCCGACTCCAGGCCTGCTGGCCATTATCCACCTTGTGAAGAGCTGAGGCTCGAGGCCCCTGTGGGGAGAGCCAGCTGCAGAGTAGGACCTCCCCCAAAGAAACCATGACTTTCCTTATCTTTCCATCCTGTCCACAGACAACACTTCCCCTTTTTCCGGACGGCTCCAGAAGGCTGGAAGAATACTGTCCGTCACAATCTCTGTTTTCGAGACAGCTTTGAGAAAGTGCCGGTCAGTATGCAGGGTGAGGCCAGCACCCGGCCTCGATCCTGCCTCTGGAAGTTGACTGAGGAGGGACACCGCCGCTTTGCAGAGGAGGCCCGTGCCTTGGCTTCCACTCGGCTGGAAAGTATCCAACAGTGCATGAGCCAGCCAGGTGTGAAGCCTTGTCATGTGTGGGCCCAAGGGGAGACCCAAGGAACCTGACCCCAAGGCTGAGTTTGCAGCCTGGGTCACACTCTGGGGGGGCATCTTCTGTAGGGATCAGGGAAATAGCAGTTGTCTGAGACCCTCTGGTGATGCTTTTCTGAAGAGAGACCTCTCCTCAGGAGTGTAGGACTTGATGTACACAGTCCATGGGGTGCATTGGCCCCACTTCCTGGGAAAATGGTATCACACAGTGGAGCAGGAGTGATGTGCCAAGGAGACTTTCACTTTTCCTGGAGAAATTCAGGGAGGCCTCAGAAAAGGCAGCATTTGAGCCTTGAGAAGGAGTAGGTGGCTCGCTGCGGGATAGCAGTCCAGACTCGGAACAGCAGTTACAAAGTGTAAATTTCTCTGTACTCTCTCCTTTTCTTACAGATGTGATGCCCTTTCTCTTTGACCTTGAACTCTAAGAAGCAAGAGTCAGCCATGCTCTATTAAAGTTTCTTTCAGCAGTCATATGTGCCTGTGTGGTATCTGAGGATGGGGATCAGGGTGGGAGTGGAGTTCATCCCCAAGAATGAAAATGGAGCACCCTCCGAGCTGGTACGGCTGCCCTGGTATGCAGGTGCCCAGTGGGCAGCATGTGGAGAAGGAACATACTCAACCTTCTTCAGGATCCTGGAGCTGTTTCCATTTTTCTGGGTCAGGAAGATTATGTTGGGAGATGCTCTTGTAGCAGCCAGCTCTGGAAGTACCACCAACTCAATCAACTGACATTCATTAAGCATCTGCTGTGTACCAAGCTCAGGACAGAAGATGGGCCTGGCCTCTGCCACAAGGATGGCAGGGACATGTGCTCAGGAAACAGGGAGAGGAAGCACTGTAGGGAAGGCTTTATGCCAGCAGGAAGATGTAGCCTTTGTTTGCTCTGGGGATCAATCTCAGGGCTCTTTCACGGTAAGCACATGCTCTACCTCTGATCTATACCCTGCAGCCCCTGCTCGGCTTTGTTTTTCACAGTGCCAGGGTTCAAACTGAGGAACCCTTGCACGTTGCTCAACTTTGTATGTGTTTGAAAATTTCAATCAGTAGAGAGTAAAATAGAGCCAAGTGTGGTGGCATACCTGTAATCCCAGCTACTCAGGAGGCTGAAGCAAGTAGATGCCAAGTTGAAGGCCAGCCTGGGCAACTTAGACCCTGTCTCAAAAAAAGACTGGGGATGTATCTCAGTAGTAAACTACCCCTGGGTTCAATACCAGAGAGGATGGGGAACTAGAATATAATTAATGCCCACATCTGTCTCCTCATGGATAACCTAGATTTGTTATTTTAAATTTTTTAAATTTATTCTATTTAGTTATACAGGACAGTAGAATGCATTTAGACATACATAAATGGAGTATAACTTCTCATTCTTCTCGTTGCATATGATGTAGTGTTGCACTATTTATATTCCCTACCCTTTCCCTCCCTCTCCCTGAGTTATTTTAAAGACTTTTTTTTTTTTCCTAAAAGACCCTAACATGGGGCTGGGGTTGTGGCTCAGTAGTATGGTGCTCACCTAGCATGTGTGAGGCACTGAGGTTCATTCCTCAGCACCACATAAAAATAAATAAAATGTATTGTGTCTATCTACAACAATTTTTTTTAAAAAAGCCCATAACATAATATTGTTAGCATATCCAAAAAAATAACAGTTCCTTAATTTTGTCTGAATACTGGTGTATTTTCTTATTAACTTATTATCTAAAATATTTCTGTAGAAAAATCATTTAAAGTTTAGATATCCTGAGGTGCAGTTTGTTCAAAGGCAACAGAAGCTCAATTCCTTTTATTTACTAGTTTTGAAAACAAAGAGCTCCTTAAGTAAGGAGGTAGCTTTTGAGTTGTCTTGATGGATGGAAGGGGAGCCAGGCACAGTGGTACATGCCTGTAATCCCAGCAGCTCAGGAGGCTGAGGGAGGAGGATCACAAGTTCAAAGTCAGCCTCAGCAATTCAGCAAGGCCTTAAGCAACTTGGCGAGACTCTATCTCTAAATAAAATGAAAGTAAGGGCTGGAGATGTAGCTCAGTGGTTAAGTGTCCCTGGGTTCAGTCCCTGGTACAAAAAAAAAGAAGCGGGGCGTATCCACAGGTGGGTTGCTGCAGAGAAAATTGGGAGGGGTGGAGGCAGGCTGCACTGGTAAGCAGGGGCCAAATTCCTTATCAGCCAATGGGGTCAGTGAAAGTGGGGACAAGGAGAGTTCCCCAGTAGGCAGCTGAGCAGCTCCCTGGTGTTTGTGTTTAAGATTACAGCATCCACTGTGTTGTGGATGATGAACAGGAAAGGGACTGGAAAAACGAAGACAAAACAGAAGTTGATGGAATGAGCCCGTAAAAGGGATTTCTCTAAGAGTAAATAATGAAGCTGAGTGTCATGGCACACACCTAAAATCCCAGCTATGCGGGAGGCTGAGGCAGGAAGATCATAAATTTGAGGCCAGCTCAGGAATTTAGCAAGACTATGTAAAAAAAAAAAAAAAATAGAGTGGAAGGATGCTGGGAATGTAGCTCAATGGTAAAGCACTTCTGGGTTCAATCCCCAGGACTGTGCAAAAAGAAAAGGAAATGGGACTTCAAAGTTCTAGGAAGTAGAATCTGCTGCTTGGGATGCATAGGGACAGGTAGGAATCTAAGCTGATTGTGGCTTGGGTGGTAAAGAATGCCGTTCAAAGAAGAGCTACAATACAGTGCTAACTTGGGGCATGCTAAAGAGCTACAATACAGTGCTAACTTGGGGCATGCTAACTTTGGGAATCCTGTACACTATCTTGGTTGTGGTTGGCATAATTTAGCAGTTGAAGGGTTCAGAGCACAGGGTAAAGGTCTAGACTAGTGGGGTAGATTTGGAATAAATGGTAGTCAAGGCCACAGGTGGGTCTGAGTGAATGGAAGCCTAATAATGAAGGCGTAGTCGTTGAAGGAAAGATCCTCAAAGGCCAGGAAGGAGCTGCGAGAGAGGTGAAAGGAAACAATTTCTTGAGAAAGTGGTTGGGCTCAAAGGTTATGCCTGCCACACTTTACCTTTGATTGCCATTTAGCCTCCTCTCTGGGTAGGGAGTACCGAATTGAATTCTGCTCAGTGCTGGTAGGAATGAATAGGTGGAAGAAAGACAAGGAGCCATTGGGGGAGGATGAGAACTCAGAGTCTTGAGTTTCTCACGCTTCCTGTAGCAGATCCATCAGTCCTTCAGAAGCAAGAACACTGTGGAATAAGAGTCCTACAGGCTCCTATGATGGAGTTGCTGTGGCCTTGCTGGTTGCCAGAATCAGTCTCCAGAGCAGCCTCAGGTCTGAGGGCAATAAAGAGAAGCCCAGAGACAATAAAGAAGGAACGACTGGGGGTCCAGACTATATTAGGATCCCACAGAGGCTTACACAGTGAGTGCTGAAGGACAACGGCACATATCCACGGGACCAAAATGACGGTTCCCACTCCCTCCTCTCTCTTCCCCACCTCACAGTACTGCCCAGCCCCTGGGCCTAGGTGTTACCTTTCTCCAGAGATGGGCATACAATGAGCTTACTGCTTGAAAATGTGTCCTAGCTACTCCAGAGGCTGAGGCAGGAGGATTGCAAGTTCGAGGCCAGCCTCAGGAACTTAGTGAGACCCTATCTTAAAAAAAAAAGAAGAAGAAGAAGAAGCTGGGGATGTAGCTTAGTGGCAAATCACCCTTGGAAGTGGAATCTGCTGCTTGGGATATATAAGGAGAAGTAGCAATCTAAGCTGATTGTGGCCTGGTAGTAAAGGATGCAATTCAAGAAGAACTAGAATACAGTGCTATTTTGGGAGATGCTAAATTTGGGAATCCCAAATTCCAGGACTTTACAGCTGGCAGGTTGAAGTGGCCTCACCTCTTCGTCTTTCCTCCCTTCCTCCTCACTGGTATCCACTTTGAGGTAGTTCTTGCCTCCCTATTTCAGAAGAACCTATCTCTGGCAAGGTGTTCTGATCAGGAAAAGGAGCTAATGAGGCCTCTTTCTTAGTCTTACCAGAGTCTAAGCCAGAGGCCTAACTTTGGGGGCTCCAACACACCACGTCCACCCACTTGCCCCAAAAACCAAACAGAAAAGGTTATGGTGAGAAACAGGGAAAGGACTTGAGTCAACATGAGCACACTGGGCAGGCGAAGTGAGATGCAGCATCTCTGTCCTGTCTTCAGAGTGCTGACAGGAGCTTTAGGGTTAAATAGAGGAAGAGTTAGGGCAGGGAGAGAGAAGTCTGCATAATTAAACAGTCTTGGCTAAACTGTGGCCTGGTTGATCATTATTTCAGTTCCGGTTCTACAAAGTGGCTCCAGAAAAGTCTTTATCACTTGAGGGGAGCAATTTCCATTTGTTGCTCAAAATACTTATTAGACCTATGATCCCAAAAGGGTGGGATCACAGTTCTCATGAGATGATTGCTCCTGCTCAGGGGGGAATTCCTGCATGGGGTGAGGTGTCTATAAGGCTCCTCTAGTAGGGCAGTAACTGAAGACTTTGGGTGTCTCTCCAGAGGCCTAAAACAGGATGCTGAAGACCCAGTCTTCAAGGGGAACAAGATGGGATAGGTACATTTAGGGGTAATAACCCTTATATTACACTGAGCACTGTGACACATACCTAAAATCCCTTGAGAGCCTGAGTCAGGAGGATCACAAAGTTGGAGAACAACCTCAGCAATTTAGCAAGACTCTGTCTCAAGAAATAAAAAGGACTGGGTATATAACTATGGTAAGGGCCCCTGAGTTCAATCTCCAGTACCAAAAAACAAAACCAGAAAACTTGTATTACTTGTCTTTAGATAAATACTCCTTAAATGATTAACATTCCTAGGCACAAAGTTGAGCAGAGATCCGAAGATAAATACAAAATAAGGCAGAGATGCCAAACTTTATCCTGTTTTTGGTTACCCATGAGGCATCTACAGGCCCAAGAGTTACTTCTTTTAGCAAAGACAGCCTCTCCAAGTCCCTGTTACATTAATGAAACTGGAGTTTCTCTGCTTCTGCTGGTGGATGGGGTCTTGCATAAGCTGCATGCCTCTGCAGCCAAGAAACATGTTGCAGTTCTTACTAGTGGGCTATGCCCTCCAGTGTTGCAACAGACCCCAGCAGCTCCTGGCCAATTTCTTCTGAGTTCTTGTCTTCTGAATTCAAAGAAGGAAATCCACAGACAAGGATGAGTAAGAACTGGATTTATTTGAATGTGAATAGAAACAGAACTCCCACAGGGCAAGAGGGTATCTGTTAGGGGTTGCCACTTGAGTGTGCTAGTCTAGTGGATTATATAGCAGTTGGATCAATGCTATTGGTCCAAATTTATGCTAATCAGGGTTTCATAAAGTACCAAAGCTATTAGTTAGCCTTGCAATCCCATTCATCTGCCCCACTTCTGTTTTCCCATGGGGAAGTGGGAGGTTGAGGTTATTGGATCCTGGATGCTCTGGGGTCCCAAGCTGTGGTGCTGGGTAGAACAGGCATCCACACTTGCCCAGGGCAGACCATTGTCAAGTGACAGGTGGGTGTGAACTGGTTCTCCTGGTGCTGGCTCACAGAACTTCGGAGTGACAGTCTTCTCCATGTTCCAGGAGGTGTGGGAACTAGTAATGGCCTGGACCTACTTTTAGTCTTTGACAACTCTCATCAGTAACCTGGACCTTTCTGCTGCTTAGCAACACGTATTTGCTATCTTTGACTCCAGACCTAGCTCCCTCTACAGGTAACCTGACCTGAACCAAGCTGTGCTGCATTCGGCACAGGTTCTCTTAATATTTCTAAACTTAAGTTTTCTTTAAAAAAAATATTTATTTATTTGTAAATGGATACAATATCTTTATTTTGTTTATTTATTTTTATGTGGTGCTGAGGCTCAAACCCAGGGCCTTGAACATGTGAGGCAAGCTCTCTAACGCTGAGCCATAACCCCAGCCCCCTCGCTAAGTTTTTTTGATAGGTAAAATGGGGATACACAGAGATTTGATTTGAGAACTTATAAGAAATGGATAGGGTATGTCTGATGCACTAACAATGGAGTACTTATAATCACACTACCTTAAGGAGTAGGTACTATTATTCTTTTTCTGTCTTGGAGTGTGATGGCCATTATATTTGAGGAGTTATTTATTCATTTATTTATTTATTTATTTATAACACTTATTTTTTAGCTTTAGGTGGACACAATATCTTCATCCCATTTCCATGTGGTGCTGAGGATCAAACTCCATGCCTCATGCATGCCAGGCGAGCTTGCTACTAACTTGAGCCATATCCCCAGCCCTTGAGGAATGTTTTAGTCAGCTTTTCTGATGCTGTGACCAAAAGACCTGACCGGATCAATTTTAGAGGAGGTAAAGTTTATCTTGCACTCACAGTTTTAGAAGTCTCAGTCCACAAATGGCCAGCTCCATTGCTCTGGACCCAAAGTGAGGCAGAACATCATGGTGGAAGTGTGTGGCAGAGGAAAACGGCTACAGATATGACAATCAGGAACAGATAGAGATTTCACTATCGGGCACAAAAATAAACCCCAACGACAGGCCCCTAGAGACCCATCTCCTTCAACCACACCCCACCTGCCTATAATAAATCCACCCAGTTAATCCCTATCTGTAGATTAATACACTGATTAGGTTAAGGCTTCCCTAAGCCAATCTATTTACTGCTAAACTTTCATGTCTCATTCATGAGCTTTGGAGGACACCTCATATCTAAACCATAACAAGGAGTAACCTTCATTTCCTGTCCACTCATCATGGCTTAATACCTTGCAATCTGGCTCACTGTGAAATCCAACTGCTTCCCTGCTGCTCTTTGAAACATGGTACTCCTGAAAAGCACAGTCCATGTACTCCTAGACCAAAATATGCACTTCTGAAGAAAGGCCTCAGTTCACTTGATTTGTTCATTTATTTCTGTGACAGACATGAAATGCCCATCCCATCACCTCTCCATCCCCAGCCCTTATTATTTTTTATTTTGTGACAGGGTCTTGTTAAATTGCTGAGGCTGTCTTCAAACTTGTGATCCTCCTGACTGAGACCTCCCACATCATTGGGATTACAGGCATGTGCCACCATACTCAGGTGTGTCATTATTAAAATATGATGAATACACTGATTTTTCCAGGATTGAACTAGCATGTAAAATGAAGATGGTACTTTTTTTTTTTTTGGAAGCTCATCAAGAGTTTTTTCAACGATACCACATGCCTATGTCAATCTGTGTGTGAATCTGTTGCATTCAGAGGGATCCTATAAACAAATACACTTACTTAGCTCTTATGTCAAGGTAGTAAGCATAAAGAAAAAGTATTTTCAGGGCTGGGGTTAAGGAATAAGGAGTAGAGTGCTAGCCTAGCACAGGCGAGGCCCTGGGTTCAATCCTCAGCACCACATAAAAATAAATTAATTAAAGATATTGTGTCGAACTATAACTAAAAAATAAATATTAAAAAAAAGAAAAGTATTTTCAATGTTTATTTGAACAGCATCTTTACTTTAAGCTATTTAAGTATTTGAAATTATCTTGTGTTTTTAAATAATTTATTCATTGTGATACATCTTATCATTTTTTTTCCTCCCTTTATTTTTCTGTTATATTGTGGTTAGAGCATTATAGTGAGCTTTTTAAAGTTGCATATGCAGATAGGCTATATTATCAGTAAGATTCTTTCAGGGTGGTAAAGTATTTGCTCTCTTCCTGGGGTATGAAGACTGATGGAGTAGAGAACCCCTGAGCCAAGCATGTATAAAATACAAGCCCCACCCCACAGGAGCTCCCTTTCAGTGCTGCTGGCAACCAGGGAAGTCAACACAAAGGAACAAGGGATGTTCTCATCCAAACCCCCCAGAGCCTAGCATGGGGCCTGTTAGGTAATGAGGCTGCACTGTTTGCTATGAATAGTCACTTCTGTAACCAGCAGATTCCATATTCCCTGGAAGCACAGAGAAAAGAGCAATTAGCTGTGGCTGGAGAAGCTGGGGAAGGCTTCTCACAGGAGGAGACTTCAGCGCTGATTGTTTTCCAACTTTGGAAAATAGCTAGAATTTCTCCCAGAAGTGTCTTAAACCAGCACTGCTCTATGGGGATCTGCTGATGCTCCAAGGAGGCAGAAGTGAAAACTGGGGAGGTAGGGAGAAGCAGAGACTGCATGGGAAAAGAGAGACTACAGATGCTTCTTGACTTAGGTTTGGACTAAGTCCAGATACATGGATCATAAGTTAAAAATATTTAAGTTGAAAATACATTGAATGCACCTAACCAGCAGAACATCTCAGTTTAACAACACAGTACCCTGCAGAGTATCAGTTGTTTTTTCCTCTCATTCCAGGGGTGATTAGGATCTATGGTTTGCTGCAGCTGCCCAGCACTTGACAACAAAGAGAAGCTGGGTGCCATGGCAACTTCCAATAACTTGGGAGGCTGAGGCAGGAGGATCATGAATTGGAGGCCAGCCTGAAGCAACTCTGTAAGACTCTATCTAAAAAAATAAAATAAAATAAAATAAAAAATAAAGTAAACAAAACTTAAAAAGAGTAAGACCACACTCATATAAGTTTTAATAGAATATGTTGTTATAATTGTCTATTTTATTAATAATTTATTTTTAATAATATTTTGCCTAATTTATAAACTTCATCATAGATATATATGTAAAGGAAAAAATAAAACAGATCTTATAGGGCTCAGTGCTATCCACAATTTCAGGCATACTTTTCAATGTGTCCCCCAAAGACAAAGAGAGACCACTGTATTTGTTGGTCAGGGCTTGTGCCAGGTGTTAGGGTTAAAGTGAAATCCAAAATGGTTTCTTCCTCAAAGTTTTCAGTCTTGGTGGAAATACATGTTGAACTAACATGCTAATTATGTACGATGCACAATGGTAATAAATATTAGTAATGTAAATATCAGATTAGTGTGAAAGAAAGTGATATAGGTAACAAGGTATCTAACTTAGTTTGGAGGGCACATCAGAAAAGACCTTTCTAAAAAAAGTGACATTTCAATTAAGACCTGTAGAGTGAGTGGAAGTTTACCAGGCTGAAGAACAAAAAGAAAAAATGTTCTAGTAGAGTCAGAGTCTCACTATGTTGCCTAAGCTGGCCTTGAACTCCTAAGCTCAAGCAATCCTCCTGCCTCAGCCTCCCAGGTAGCCAGGACTATAGGTGCCTGCCACTGTGCGGGACAATTCTCTGATCTACTGATAAGACTGTGGAGGACAGAACATAGAAAGCAAGGGGAGAAAGATCCAAGGCGAAGCTGGGAAAGGTAGAAAGGGCCTGGATCTTGAAGTTTTTTCTAGGTTATGATAAAAATTTGTTTGATTTTTTTTTTCAGAAGCAGAGTAGAAAGTAACTGAAATAACTGACATAACCTGTTTTGTGATGCCAACAAGTTGCTCTCACAGTTAATCACTTCAAGCATGGGGAGCAAAGGTGGACGCAGGAAGTAATCCAGGGGACTGGGGCAGTGGCAGCAGAGATGGAGAGAAGCACAGCAACACAACCAACTAGTTTTTTTCTAGTCCCTGGGTTGACTGCATGCAGAAGGAGACCACAAGAATGACTCTGAGGTTGTCGGCTCGAGCACCTGCATGGTGGTGGGGACAGGGAGCCTGTGGGAGCAGCAGGTTTGAGCAGTTCTGTGGCTGGAATCTGTGAGACATCAGGGTGGTTATGTCAGGTAGATAGTTGTTATAGGGCAGAGTTCAGAGGAGAATTCTGAGCTGAAAATGTAAATACAATCAGCCTTTAGGATCCCTGGGGCACTGGTTCTGGGGACTGCATACAGAGATCAAAATCTGGAGAATCTCAAGTCTTTTATATGACATGGCCTAGAATTTACATGTAACCTACCCAATCCTTCTAGATACTTTAAATCATCTCTAGATTATTTGTAAGACCTAATTCATGTAAATGCTATGTAAATAGTTGTACTGTATTGTTAGGGAATGACAACAAAAATGTCTGTACAAGTTCAGGAACATACAATTTTTTTCTGAGAAAAAAAATATATGTATTTATTTATTTATTGTTGCTGGGGATTAAACCCAGGGTGTCATGCATGATCAGTATGAACTGTACCACTGAGCTATAGCCCTAGCACCCTGAATATTTTTGATCTGCCATTGGTCAAATTCACAGATTCATGGATACAGAGAGCTGACTATACAATTTTAATGACAGTCATTGGCATATAGACAGTATTTAATATCGTGCTCTATACTGATATAGAAAAATATCCAAAATATATTTTAAGGGATAGCAGAATAGTGTGTTCAAATGTGATAGAAATTATGTTCAAAGATATAAAATTGTTGTCTAAGCATAGACCAGGTCTTGAAAAATACAGACATGAAACAGCAGTAGCCATCTTTGAGGATTGGGTGGGAATGAAAAAATAAGGAACCATCACTTTTATGTATAGTCTCTGTACAGTTTTTGTTTTTTCATAACAAATTATTTTAATGGGCTGCGGTTGTAGCTCAGTGGTACAGTGGAATCAATAAATCAATTCCGGGACCACGGTGTAAATCATTGGTCAAGTACTTGCCTAGCATGTGTGAGGGCCTGGGTTCAATCCCCAGCATCATCATCATCATCATCATCATCATCATCATAATAATAATAATATAGCAACAACACAACAACAACAACACAACTCTGGAAAGCTGTACAAAAAGGGATAAAATGTTATTCTTTAGTAAATTTTGATTGAGATTACCATGTACCAGAAAAAGCCACTAACTTCACAAAATTACTCATTCTAGTTCAGGGCTTATAAAAAAGAAAGATTTAATGAGGCAGCACTGGAAAGAAGTAAATTCCAGGCAGAGGGCACTGAGGACCGGGATGCTAAAGAGCATAGAAGCAATAGAACTTGGAATGTTTCCTGGAAGAGAGGTATTGGAGGTCAGAGAAAGAGAAGAGGAGAGCCAAGGAAATTGGGAACCCTGTAGTAGGAGCCTTTGAATGACATGCTGAGGAATGCTGAGGAAATTTAGGTTTGTCCTGAAGGCAATTGAGAGGTAGAAAACTAATCATGAGTGTAATTTGGGGGACTTTCTTAAGCCTGGAGTGTGGTAGGTAAGTGGAGCTGGAATCAACCAGACACTTGGAAACCAGTTAGGATGAGTTTACATAAATCCCAGCAAGAAAGGAAGGGAATTGAAATGAAGTATGCTCTCAGTATTAACAAAATGGAAGACAGGTGCAGTGGCACACCTATAATACCAGGGACCTGGGAAGCGAGGCAGGAGGATCACAATTTCAATGCCAGCCTAAGCAACTTAGCAAAACCCTGTTTCAAACACCAGTTGATAAAAAAAAAAAAAAAAAAAAAAAAGGAGGGGAGACTAGAGATATAGCTCTCAGTGGTAAAGCACTTCTGGGTTCAATCCCCAATTCTGGGGGGAAAAAAGAGAGGCTTTAAACTTTGGGGTTACAAGGGATTAAACTAAGGGTCACTTAACCACTGAGCCACATCCCCAGCCCTTTTTTTGTATTTTATTTAGAGACAGGGTCTCACTGGGTTGTTTAGGATTTAGGACCTTGCTGGCTTTGAACTCACGATCCTACTGTCTCAGCCTCCTGAGTCACTGAGATTGCAGGCATGCAACACAGCGTCCAATTAGGCTTTAAACATTTCGGAAATCCAATGAATATGAGCTTGGATGTGGGGGTTGAGAAAAAGTGTCTGTCTAGGATAACTTACCCCAAACCTCAAGGCTTTAGCTTTGTGGTATCATTCACTGGGAGGATTAACTAGAGGATGACATGAAGAGGAAGGTGTTAAGTTCCATTTCACACAGGCCAAGTTCAAATGGCAGCTGCACACTTAGTGGTGGAGAACTCTAAGGATTTTTTTATAAGCCAAATTTCAAAAGGCTAGTAGTCAAAGCAGATTTTGTGGATTACTCTGAGCAGCTCTGCTGTGCAGAGGAACAAATCTAGAACCTCATGAATGTTAGACAAGTGTTGTACCACTGAGCTACACTCACAGCCTGAGCAGTTTTGGAACAAATGATGGAAACATATGCCTGAGTTGATGGAGGGTTGAGGTTTCACAGAATGAGAGGTCTTGGAAGGGTAAGTAAGAAGTTGCCTTGAGCCAGGTGCAGTAACTCATGTTTATAATCCCAAAGACTCAGGAGGATCATAACTTTGAGGCCAGGTACTGCAACTTAGGGAAGCCCACAGCAATTTAGTGAGAACTCTGTCTCAAAATAAAAAATAAAAAGGACTGGAGATGTAGCAGTGGTAGATGTAGCAGTGTCAGAGTGCCCCTGAGTTCAATCCCCATTACCTGCCTCCCAAAAAAAGAAAACACAAAAAATTGTCTTGAAAGTGGCATTAAAGGGCTGGGAATGTGGCTCAGGCGGTAGCACACTCGTCTGGCATGCGTGCGGCCCGGGTTCGATCCTCAGCACCACATACCAACAAAGATGTTGTGTCCGCCGAGAACTAAAAAATAAATATTAAAAATTCTCTCTCTCTCTCTCCTCTCTCACTCTCTCTTTAAAAAAAAAAAAGAAAGAAAGAAAGTGGCATTAAAGTGTCCCTGAGGCCTGGGACAGTGGTGTACACCTGTAATCCTGGTGGCTTGGGAGGCTGATGCAGGAGGATCATACGTTCAAAGCCAGCCTCAGAAACTTAGCAAGGCTCTAAGCAACTTAGCAAGACACTATCTCAAAATTTGAAAAAATTAAAAAAATAAAAATAAAAGGGCTGGGGATGTGACTTAGTGGTTAAGAGCTCTGGGTTCAATCCCTGGTACTAAAAGCAAAAACAAATCCTTGGGATACAGTGGATAAAGTAAAGACAAGAGGACCTAAGAGCTAGTCCAGTGCTTCTCAAACTTGAGCAGACATCAGAATCCCCTGAAGGATTCTGTAAGTAGTGTGTGTGTGTGCGAGGGGGGAAGAACCTGCATTGCTAAAAAGCTGTGGGCCTGAGGGGACACACTTTGAAAACCACCACCTAGAATAAAGCACCTGGCAGCAGGTAGATGTTAAATAATTTTCTGAATGAAAGGATGAGAAGTCTTCTTCAGGAATGGAAGTCTCCCTATAGTTAAAGTTCAGGATGAAGATAAGTCCACATGAGAGGATAGAAGGTGTTATCGGAATAGAACTTCAGAGTTTGGATTCAGAGAAGGAGCAATTTTGGTGGACAAGATTCAGGATTGAACCTGCCAAAGGAATGATGGGAGCTCAAAAATCTTGTTACAGAGGTCACAAAAACAAATCAGCAGTAGGACTCATGCTTTCCAGATTCAAGGCCTGGTTTCAATCCCCAGCACCAAAAGGAAAACAAAATAAAACAAAACAAAACAAAAAACAAAACAAAAAAAGATTCACATGTGGCAGAAACTGCAGTTTAGAGGGCAGCTCCAACAAGGAGGCAAGATCCACAGGGGACCCTGGCTATTTTCTGGGCCTGACTTCTGTAGAGTTGACCGTGTGCAGCCCCACAGGCATGGCTGTCCATCCAGGTTAGTGCACCAGTACCAGTAACAAAATCGAAGAGAAATCTGGGATACTGGGCCAACTCTGGCTCTTTATCCTATAAGTAAGGTCTGGGCTAATTTTCCAGGCTTTGTCAGGGAGCTCAGAATGGAGATTTCAGGATTGTGGAAGGACAATTCACCTTATGCTCCAAGTTTTAGGGAAGCAGTGCAACAGGGGTTCGCTTGATGCTTTGACTATATCCCTTGTGGTTTGAAACTTAACGTGTTTTTTTCTTTTTCCAAATCTTCTTTTCCTAAGCTTCTCCTCCCTGATCTTCTTTTCCCCAAATTTCTCCTCTCTGATCTTCTCCTTCCAGATCTCTCCTTCCTAATCTCATTTTCTCTGAATCCATTCACAGAGTTCCTTACCTTCTACGTGCCTCAGCTTTCCCACTGGTAAAAGGCCAGTAATGACACACCACACAGTGGGAGGATTCAGTGAAATAACTAATGCAAAGCCTAGGATACACTCTGTGCAACCTGTAAATATCAATTAGGATTTGTTACGAAATGAATGTGGTCTGTGGTCCTAACTGGCGTGCATTCTTTCCCGCGCACCTGCACGGTGGTGCTAGGCTTTTTCATTGGCCGCACAGTAGTGGGGCCTCTTTCATTGGCCGCACGGCATCTGGGGATGTTGTGTTGACTCCGCTAGGTTGCACTGGGGAAGAACTGTCTGCACAACCGCAGCACGATTTGCAGTGGCGCTTGCCGGCCGCTAGAGGTCTCAAGAGCCCCTGGGTTCGTCCCGCCCCGAGAGGTCAAGGGTCGGGGGTCAGCGAATGGCGAAGGATCTGCTTCAAGATCCTTGGAGATCCTAGGAGTTCCCAGGTCCTGGGCCCATGGCGCCGCCGCAGCGCTGCCCTCTGTGCCGCCAGACCTTCTTCTGTGGTCGCGGACACGTCTACAGCCGCAAGCACCAGCGACAGCTGAAGGCGGCTTTGGAGCGTCTCCTGCCCCAGGTGCGGATGTGGAGCTGGAGGGATGAGGGTCAGAGCTGCGAGGGCCGAGGGGCTGCGATTTGGGCGTCTTCCTTGGGGTCCTACCTGGCCTGTTCTCCTTAGGTGGAGGCCGCCCGCAAGGCCGTCCGCGCGGCTCAGGTGGAGCGTTACGTGCCCGAGCACGACCGATGTTGCTGGTGCCTGTGTTGCAGCTGTGAGGTGCAGAAACACCTGAGCCACGGAAACCTGACGGTGCTGCATGGGGGTCTGCTGGAGCATCTGGCCAGGTGAGAGCCAGGCTAGGAGCCTTTTCTGGCATATATGTATACGTGTGTGGGTCGGGAAGAGGAAGGACACTTTGTGATTTGATCGGGGTAGGTAGATTGAGTCACAGGTATCACCAACCTTGGGAATAGAGAGGGGTCTAATGGCTGTCATGATGCCAATAATGTGGATGGTCTAGCTGGGAAATCCAGTGTGCTCACCGCCCATCACTTCACAACTTTACTGGGGGGAAAGGAGACTGAAGGTCTTGAAGAGTGGTAATAATATTCCTCTGTCCACCCTGCCCAAGGCAGAAACCAGATGCAGTTTGAGTCCTTACCTAATGCTTAGATACCATAACACTATTTTATAATCTATACTTGAGATTAACCATCCTATCTATTCTCAGCCCAGAGCACAAGAAAGCAACTAACAAATTCTGGTGGGAGAACAAGGCTGAAGTCCAGATGAAAGAGAAGTTTCTGATCTCCCCACAGGATTATGCACGGTAAGTCACTGGCACTTAAGTCATTGGTAATGAGAGATGAAATAACAGAGTTAAGTTCTCTGGATCTGTATTCTGGATCTGGATTTGAGCATTTTATATTGGAAAGTTCAGTAAGGATTGCACAAGCATGTGCTGTCTTCATAACACTTATTACTGTAAGCAATATATTGAACACAAAAAAATATGATGGCCACAGTAGTGCATACCTGTGGTCTCAGCTACTCAAGAGCCTGAGGCCAGAGGATCACTTGGGCCCAGAAGTTTGAGACCAGGCTGGGTAATATAGATAGATATCATGACAGCCATTAGACCCCCACCTCTTGAAGGAAGAAAAAAAGCCAGTATGGTGGTGCATGGGTGTAATCCCAATGGCTTGGAAGGCTGAGACAGGAGGATCGAGAGTTCAAAGCCAGCCTTAGCAAGGTCAAGGCACTAAGCATCTCAGTGAGAACCTGTCTTTCAATAAAATACGAATAATAAGGGGACCATAAGAAATGCCTGGATCCTACTACCTTACCCTTAGATCTGTGGTTCAAATTGGGAGGAGGTAGGAAACTGCAGAGAAAAAGCACTTACTTCTCACACCCTGACCTGAATTTATGTGATTTTTGATAAGTAAATAAAAGATAGTTGGGTAGAAAGTTGAAATTGAGAATTACGAGGATGTACTCTTTGAACTAACATGGAATGATTTCCAGAATTCCAGAATATTTTAAGTGAATAAAGCAGGATATAAATGAATGTATATATATGTAGATTTTTTTGCTGTTTTGTTTTGTGGTACTGGGGATTGAATCCAGGGGCATTGCAACACAGAACTACATCCCCAGCCCTTTTTAAATTTTATTTTTAAAATCCTATATTAAGTTTCTTTTATATAAGTAAGAAAATAAAAATACATATTGTCATGCACCATATAACATTTCCATCAACAGACCACATCTACAAAGATGGTCCCATAAGAGTATATTGCCTAGTGCCTCGTTACTATTTTAGTTTGTATAAGTATACCCTATGAAATTTGCACAGTAACAAAATTGCCTAATGGCACAATTCTCAGAACATATCCCCCTCATTAAGTATTTGCTTATTTTTTCAAAAAGAATAATTAATAAACCAACAAAACTGATTACCTCTAGTGGGTCCATGGAACAGTGTAGAGGTAATAGGAATATAAACAAAGTGTCTATATAAACTTTTTAAAGTAAGTTTCAATTTTGGAAACTTATAAATTTTCAGAGTCACACGCACCACAAGGCAAGGCCAGGGACTGATTTGATTGATAAAGATACAAATAGCCATGTATAGATTTGGCAATTTATTATTTACATATGTCAGCTTCCTAGGTCCTTGTCCCACACACTAAAAAGTACCATGTTTTGGGCTGGAGATGTGGCTCAAGCGGTAATGTGCTCGCCTGACATGCGCGGGGCACTGGGTTCGATCCTCAGCACCACATAAAATTAAAGATGTTGTGTCCACCAAAAACTGAAAACAAATATAAAAAAACAAAATAAAAAGTACCATGTTGAAACAAAGGATAGACAGCTGCAGTGTGAGTTGTGGGACGTACTGTTGCCAAATCTAGACTATAGATAAGTGAGAGCTTTTTGTTCTTGTTTTTGTGGTACTGGGAATCGAATCCAGGGTCTTGTGACTGCTAAGCAAGCATTCTACCACTGAGCTACATCCTTAGCCCTTTTTTTGAGACAGAGTCTCAATAAATTACCCAAACTGGCCTTGAACTTGCAGTGGTCCTGCTTCAGCCTCCCAAGTAGCCAGGATTACAGGGGTACACCACTATACCCACTTTTTTGTTTTATTTTAAAAGTTTGTTTATAGTGACTTTTTTTTTTTTTTAGTTGTCAATGGGCCTTTATTTTATTTATTTATATGCAGTGTTGAGAATCAAACCCAGTGCCTTACACATACTAGGCAAGCACTCTACCACTGATAGTGACAAATTTTTAAAAGTGGTTTATTTACTTTTTTGGAGCTGGGAATTGAACCCAGGGCATTGTGCATGTTAAGCACATTCCACCCAACTAAGTGGTTTTATAATCAGCTCTAATCTCAGAGTGGTTCAGAAAGCCCCATGCCTCATCAGAGTCTAGAACTCAATGAAAAACTGCCTCATCATCCAACTTTTCAGGGAAGATAAGATGGCAAGTGGGAGATGGCCTCATAATAGTTTCTTACAGACTTCTCATTCTCTCATATACTAGGAGAGTCATACAACCCCTTCAGCCAAGACTCTGCTAAGCACTGGTTAAACACATTGCCTTTATGGATAAATGCTAGAATGCCAGGGCACTGTTGATAGTGGTCTTGATATTATTGTGAAATTTTTTGTGTGTTATAGGAAAAAACAACTGCAGATGGGTATGATAGTGCATACCTATAATCCCAGCAACTTCGGAAGCTGAGGCAGGAGGATCACAAGTTTGAGAACAGACTGGGCAACTTAGCAAGACCCTGTCTCAAAATAAAAGATACAAAGGGCTGGGAATATCAGTGGTAAAGTGCCCTTGAGTTCAATCCCCAGTACCAAAAATATATATATTGATAATAAATTAATTTAAAAAGTTTTTTAAAGGGGTGGTGTAGGTTGTGTAGTTCATTTGGTGGTAGAGTACCTCTTAGTTAACTACAGAGGGAAACAGTAGGAAACAGGAGGACTAGAGAGACCTAGATAAGTGAGAGCTTTTTGTTCTTGTTTTTATGGTAGCCAAATTCCATATTTGACCTTTCACTCAGTCTTGGGGTTTTAGAGTTAAGAGAAGTTATAAAGCATATTTTTTAAATGGTGGGGAACTTTGAGTATATTTCTATACTTACTAGCTAAATATGGGACAATTTGAACATCCAAAAGAATAATTGATTTTCTTAAGTGGAGTAATGGTATGTGGCTCAAAAGAATGTTCCTGTTCTTAGAGATGCATCCTGAAATATTTAGGGTTAAGATTCATATCTAAACCTATTTTTTGTTTTGGCAGAAAAGAAGGGTATCAAAAAACTAAAGGCTGAATGTTCTGATAGGCAGATGCTTAAGGAGGAGTGGGGAAAAATAGAAGTTCACTGGATTAGACAAAGGGAAATGAAGAGAATGGAGAGGGATGGAAATAGGAAAGACAGTAGACTGAATCAGACATAACTTTGCTATATTCACGTATGAATACATGACCAGTGTAACTACACATCATGTACAACCACAAGAATGGGAAGTTACATTCCATGTATGTATAATATGTCAAAATACATTCTACTGTCATGTATAACCAAAAAGAATAAATGAAAAATTTTTTTAATTTTGGGAGTGTGTAAAAGAAGTGGAGCCAGGGGGCTGGGGATGTGGCTCAAGCGGTAGCGCGCTCGCATGGCATGGGTGCGGCCCGGGTTCAATCCTCAGCACCACATACAAATAAAGATATTGTGTCCGTCGAAAACTAAAAAATAAATATTAAAAAAAAAAATAAGAAGTGGAGCCAAAGCCAGGCATGACGGCACAGACCTGTTATCTTTAGTGGCTGGGGAGGCTGAGGCAGGAGAGCTGCAAGTTCAAAGCCAGCCTCAACAATTTAGGGAGGCCCTAAGCAATTTAGTGAGACCCAGTCTCAAAATAAAAAGGGCTAGGGATGTGGATAAGAGGTTAAACGTCCCTGGGTTCAATCCCTGGTATCAAGAAAAAAAAAAAAAAAGGCAGAGCTGTATGGCAAAATGTTAACAGTGAATCTGGGTGAGAGATGTAGGAGTGTTTATTGTACTTTCTTTTGTTTTTGAATTTGAAAATTCTCAAAAATTGTCAGGTGTGGTGGCACATGCCTGTAATCCTAATGATACAGGTGGCTAAGGCAGGAGGATCACAGGTTGGGACCAGCTTCAGCAACTTAGTGAGATCATCTCAAAATAAAGGGGGCTGGGGGTGTAGCTCAGTGCTAGAGTATCCCTAAGTCTCCCAGTGCTGAAAACAAAACAACACAACTAAAAAAAAAAATTTTTTTTTAATCCTACTTGGAAGACTATGGTAGGAAGATAGCAAGTTGAAGGTCAGCCTAGGCAACTTAGTGAAACCTGTCTCAAAAATAGCCAGGTGTTATTGGGTATGGTGGTGCACATCTGTAATACCAGCAACGCAGGAGCCCAAGGCAGCAGGATTGGGAGTTCAAAGCCAGCCCCAGCAATTTGGCAAGGCCTCATGTTACTTAGCAAGATACTGTCTCAAAATTTTTAAATAAGCTGGGTGTGATGGCACATGCCTATAATCCCAGTGGCTCAGGAGGCTGAGGCAGGAGGATTGTGAGTTCAGAGCCAGCATCAGCAACTTAGTTAGGCCCTAAGCAACTCTCGAAATTGTCTCTAAATAAAATACAAAAAAAAATGGGTGGAGTTGTGGCTCAGTGGTTAAGTGCCCCTGGTTCAATACCCAGTTCCAAAAGTGAGGGAAAAAATGGTGTGGTTGCCTGTTATTCCAAGCAACTCTGGAGACCATTGCAAGGTAGCAAGTTGGAGGCCAGTCTCAGCAACCTACTGAGACCCCTTTCCATCTCAAAAAATAAAAAGGGCTGGGTGTAGCTCAGTGGTAGAGGACCCCTATGAATTGTACTGCATTCAATCTCCAGTACAGTAAATAAATAAAAATAAAAAGGGATAGGGATGTGGCCCAGTAGTAGAGCACTTTCCTATTATGCACAATACCTTGGGTTCAATCCCCAGTACCATAAATCAATAAACAAATAAAAGTTTTAAAAAATATATAAATATGGGGCTTGGGCTGTAGCTCAGTGGTAGAGCGCCTGCCTCTCATATGTGAGGCCCTGGGTTCGATCCTCAGCACCACATAGTAAGTAAAGATACTGTGTACATCTACAACTAAAAAAATATTTTAAAAAATAAATAAATTATATATATATCCACAACTGGTAGGGGCTGGAGTTCTGGGCTGATATGTCTGGGCTGATATGTTTGTGTATATTGTTCCCCTTCTTTTTAGATTCAAGAAATCCATGGTGAAAAGTTTGGATTCCTATGAGGAAAAAGAGGATGAAGTGATCAAAGAGGTAAGTTAAAGGACCTCTGAAGGACTCCCCCATGATCCTACACCTGTCTAAGTAGCCTGTCTCCCACAGATGGCAGCTCAAATTCGTGAGGTGGAGCAGAGCCGGCAGGAGGTGGTCAGATCTGTCTTAGAGGTTGGTTTCCCTCGGAGGATCCAGAGCAGTATCCAATCCAAATCCACTGATCCCTCACTTTCCCAGGTCCAGCATTTCAACAATCAGATCTTCTAAGACAACTCAAGGACTTCATTCCACATCTGCTTGGCTTGAATTCCTTACCTGTCCACCAGGGGGCAGGTCTAGTCCGAGAAGATGTGGGCAGGGCTGGGAGGGAGTTTGCAATTTGGGCAGTACCCTTCATGATACTGGGGATTAGAGCATGGGGGCATGGCCTAGGTAGGCACTTAAGCACCTTAGACACATTTATTTTTCCTGAATCAAACTCAGCCTCAGGCAGAGCCAGACCCAGAAGAGAGCTCCTCAGCACTTGGAAGCTGGAAAGGGAGAAACAGGTAAGATTATTGGGAATCTCTTTGATTATTAGATGTCTTAGAGCAATCTATAATCTTTTGGCTGGGAAATGGGAACAGATCTAATCTTTGCCATCCTTGTGGCTCAAGGACCTCATCTGCCAGCCTGAGCCTGTTTGTCTTTCAGCCAAGTAGCTTCCAGCTCACAGCAACCCTCATACTTGGACCAGCCACCAGTTCCAGACCTTGACTGGATGGAAGCAGGACAGCCTCTGACATTCATTGGCCATCAGGTACAACAAACAAGCCTGCCAATGCCCACTCAGATCCCAGTACAACCTTCTTTTCTGCTTATTCTCCTGGGCCCATTTCCATCTGTTTTGTAGGCTTTACCCTTTTATTACACTGTTTCTTAGTTCTGTGTCCTTAGATCTCTTTTCTCATCTTTCAGAGTGATCTTATCCACACTTGTTGCCATCATTGCCAAAGAAATGCTAACCCCTAGTGTTTCATCTCAATACAGGCCATTCATACATCAGTATCTCACAAGCATCTGAAGGTAACCCCTACTACTCTACTGTATTTTCACTCAAGTAAACACAGATCCTTGCCCTCTTTTCATCTCCAATTTGTCCCTTAGTCCATCAATTTTAGATCTGCCTCAGTTCACCCTTGGGACAATTTCTACTCCCTTTGCAGTACTCCCCTTCCCCAAACCACTGCATCACCTGCATCCCAACTGTGCTGGAGCTGCTTCCACACCTGCCATTGTTTTTCCTTCCCCTCCTCTACCCCTAGTTCACATCACTTTTTCACAGGCATATTTGAACCGGCCTCTTCTATTAATGGATGTAGTACCACATAGACCCCCAAATGTAATCTGTAATACATGTGTGCTGTGAGGCCCAGGGTTTTATGTTGCATATGGTACGTATGCCACTTTTGGACTCATCTACCATTAGGATCATTAGCCTTGCTGTGCCTATAATCCCAGCAACTGAAACAAGGTACTGGGTTCAATCCTCAGCATCACATTAAAAAAAAAAAAAAAAAAAGGTATTATGTCCATCTACAACTAAAACAATATTTAGAAAAAAGCAGGGGTCGGGGGATTGGTTCCAGGTGCGGTGGCACACTCCTGAAATCCCAGTGACTAGGGAGGCTGAGACAGGAGAGTAGTGAGTTCAAAGTCAGCTTCAGCAATGGCGAGGCACTAAGCAATGTAGTGAGACCCTGTCTCTAAATAAAATACAAAAAAAATAGGGCTGGGGATATGGCTCAGTGGCCCAGTGCCCTAGTTCAATCCCTGGTACCAAAAAAAAAAAAAAAGAAAAAGTGGTGGGGGCTAGGAATGTAGCTCGGTAGCAGAATACCCCTAGGTTAAATCCCCAGCCCCCCACCCCCAAAAAAACAAAAAAAACTCTCACACACAACCCTAAGCCTCTTCAAGCCAGGACTACTCCAGTGACTCCTCACTTTTCAGGTTTAACATCACCAGAGTGCACAATTTAGTGGGGGTTGTATCTACCTCCTTTGTCTCTAGCTATGAGTATCCTATTATCTCTTTGCTTTCTTATCTAGGATTTTCTTTCTTTTTTCCATTTCCACTACAGGAAACACCTGGAGTTGGTAACATTCACTCAGGTAAGGTCCTGGAAAGGTTTTTTAAAATGAGGCAGATATTTTTTAATTTTTGGTACTGGGAGTTGAACCTTTATTTTTATGTAGTGCTGAGGATTGAACCCAGTGCCTCACATATGCCAGGCAAGCACTCTACCACTGAGCCATAGCCTCCCACATCCTTTTTGAAGAATACAATTTATTAAGATAAAGCATGAGTGTCTACATAAAAATAAGGGCTGGCGGGGGCCTGGCTCAATGTTTGTAAAGCAATTTCTAATTGCACCAAAAAAAAAAAAAAAAAAGGAGAAAAAGACCCAACCGATTGCATATGAAGAGCTGGCCATGATGATGTCTACCAGTAATCCCAGGTACTCTGGAGATTCACAAGTTTCAAGGCTAGAATGGGCAACCTGAACTTGGTGCAGAGGTCTTGCATAACCTGTTCTAAGCCTTGACTCAATCCTCTGCTCTGGCAATGAGAGGGTGGAGCTGTTTTTAAGTGTACACTAAATCAGCCTAGGATCTTTAGGACTCCAGAAATCTGATTTCTTAACATTTCTAGTTGTTAATTATGTGAGCTAACAGTTAGGGCATATTCCCTAATAGCACAAAGATTTTTTAAAAAGGTACTTCATTCAGTTTCTGTCAAAAATTTCTGAGTTTTCTTTTTTCAGGTGCCACACCTCCCTGGATGATCCCAGATGAGGAACACAGCCCTGGGAATCAACAAATAGGACCTTCCTATGAAGAATTTCTTAAAGAAAGTAAGCAAACTAATTCAAGGATTTAAGATTCTTTAAATCTTCATACTCAAAATTATTTCCTGTCATTGCAGAGGAAAAACAGAAACTGAAGAAACTGCCCCCAGATAGAGTTGGGGCCAATTTTGATCATAGCTCCAGCACCAGTGCTGGATGGCTGCCCTCTTTTGGCAGAGTCTGGAACAATGGACGCCGCTGGCAGTCTAGGTATGGACCCAATGCTTATGACTCTAACCACCCCTTTGGAGATTATCACCCTTCATACTGGTATCCCTTCATTTCCTTCAGGCATCAATTCAAAACTGAAGCTGCAGTAAGGAACAAACAAAAGGAAAAAAGCTAATTTCAAGATACTCTTCAATCACCATAAGGTTCATCACAGTATTTTATTCCCTCTACCAAATCCTTTCCTAGAAAATACACATACCCATTCATTTGTTTTAATAAAGTTTTATTTTTTCAAATGTACAGTTGTTTGGACCTGTAAAAAGAAAAAAGAGAAATCAGAATCAGAGCCTTGTAAAGGAAACGGAATGTATACTTCCTTTGCCACAAAACCCTGTGTTCCTGCTCACCTGTTCATGCATCTTCACCAGCAGCTGGGGCATCTCCACCCTTGGTATTTCTGGTATAAATTACTTGAGCTCTATGCTTTGAAACCAGTTTGATAAGTCCTAGGAAGGAAAGATAGCTTAATTTTACCATTGTTTCTGAGGAGGTGGTGTAGCGAGGCACTATAGATTGATTCAATCTCTAGCACCATGAAAGGGAGAAGGTGGTGAACCCAGTGGCGCATGCCTATAACCCCAGCTAGTTAGGAGGCTGAGGCAAGATGATTCGAAGTTTGAAACCAGCCTCAGCAACTGAGCAAGAATTAAAATAAATGAGGGCTGGGTATGTGGCTCAGTGGTTAAGTTAAGTGCCCCTGGGTTCAATCCCTGACACCCCCACCCCCTAAAAAGCATTACTTCCATATGTACTATATAATTGAGTTAATTTGTTATCATAACCAAAGTAAAATTATGACACTCAAATCCACCATTCAACTTAATGCATCGATAAAAATGACTTCACTCTAAAGTCTTCTTAACAAGAATCTTTTTTTTTTTTTAATTGTGAATCAGGCACATGGACACATGCATTTAATTCCAGCTACATGGGAGGCTGAAGCAGAAGAACCACAAGTTCAAAGGCAGCCTCACCAACCTAGTGAGACTCTGTCTCAAAAAAAAATAAAAAGGGCCGGGGATGTAACTCAGTGCTATTGTGTTCAATCCCCAGTACCAAAGTAGTAATAAATAATAATCAGGGCTAGGGATGTGGCTCAAGCGGTAACAAGCTCGCCTGACATGCGTAAGGCCCAGGTTCGATCCTCAACACCACATACCAACAAAGATGTTGTGTCCACCGAGAACTAAAAAATATTAAAAATTCTCTCCCCCTCCCCTTAAAAAAAAATAATAATCAAAGCCAATGCTCATGGCTTTGATTATAATTATTATTATTTTAATGCCTCCTCCTGCCCTTAATTCCAACTGCTTTTCCAGTAAAAGCATTTAAGATGGCTAACATGAAGACAACTCAACCATTAAAAGCATACCATTACAAACACATCCCTCACCTTTACTGAGGAGCTCCTGAAGGGCTGCCCTGGCCAGGGAACCTCGAATCTTCAGTCTCTCAGAGACCACAGCTGGGGTAATAAGCTTATAGTTGGGAACTTCCTTACAGAGTTTGTCATAAGTAGCTTTGTCAAACAAGACTAAATTGTTGAGCTTGTCCCGAACTTTGCCTTTGGACCACTTCTGCTCACAAAGACAAATAGAAAAACTAGTTAAATTCTGACAGAAGCACCTATCCCTTTGCAGCAACATTCATCAGAGTTCAGAGAAATCTCTTCCACTGTTAACATCATGAAGGTGCAGATTGCAAAAATAAGAAACATACGGGGGGGGGGTGGAATATGGGCAGAGTATGTTAAAAAGCAACGTGTGCTAGTCAATAGAGTAAACCCTTTATACACGTTTACTAGTCTATTCTTAAAACTTTTAAAAATGGCGATGGGAGGCTGAGTTCGATCCTCAGCACCACATAAAGATAATTGTATCCATCTACAGCTAAAAAATGAATTTTAAAAAATGACGAAGGAAACCTAATTAACGTGACTCTAAAACCCACAACCTGAGAAAACCACTTGGTACACTAGTCATTTATTAGGACTGGGGATGTGGCTCAGTGGAAGAGGGGTTCTCCAGCCTGTAGTAAGCCCTGGGTTCAATCTCCAGTACCATAAGCAAAAGAAAGTTCAGGTCATGTTTACCACTAGCATGCCACAGAGGGCGCCCCCATTAAGGGTTCACTCCTACCTTCTTTTTGGCTTTGCCCCCAGATTTGTTCACTGGGTCCTTGTCTTTCTTAGCCGACTTTCCGGCGTCTTTCTTCTTCTTGTCATCCTTGGGTGGCTGCAGGGGAAAAGCAAGCAGGTTTAAGGCAGTCTCATGCTCTCCGACTAAATGCACCCCACCTCGCAGCGCTGCTCCAACCAGAGCACATGGGGCAAGCAATCCCTGCGCCCGCACTGAAGCCCAGCCGCGTAATGCAAGAAGTCCTCCCGCCCAGTGTCACCTTCACTTCGTCCCAGCACCGCTCGCCTCACAGAACCTCGCCACCCTCACACCCGCGAAGCTCACCATAGTTAAGCGTGGAGAGCAGCAACAGCCGCTGGAGCCTCGTCAAGATGTCGGACAAAAAGGAAGCTCTGCTCACCAACAGGCCCAGAAACCTCCGCCCGTCGCGACTACTTCCGGGGCGAGGGGCGGGGCCACGGCGAGGAAATCCTGTGGCGGCGCTCTTTCCCTTTCGCCAAAGGCGGGATGAGGGAAATGAACGCCGGTGCCTGAGCCGCGCACTCTAGATACTGCCCCTTGCTTGTTGGACTGCCGCTAGTTATGAAGCAAAGCGCTATCCAGACACCGAGAAGCACAGCAGTACTGCTAGGCCCAGGCGTGTAGCCCCGAGTGCGCAAGCGCCGCAAGTAGCAAGCTGGGGGTTAGGAGGAGAAAGCTGGTGCTGGCCGGGGCAGGTGCTGTGACGGCAGTTCCGGGGCGGGACTTCGAGAAGTAACCGGACCCAATTTTTAAGAGGCAGAGGCTGCAATGGCGATTTTTAGCGTGTATGTGGTGAATAAAGCTGGTGGCCTCATTTACCAGTTGGATAGCTACGCGCCCCGGGCTGAGGCTGAGAAAACGTTCAGTTACCCGCTGGATCTGCTGCTCAAGCTACATGACGAGCGTGTGCTGGTTGCCTTCGGACAGCGCGATGGCATCCGGGGTGGGCTAGTCGCGGGCTGGGGGGGCGGGGCCCGGTTCTCCGGAAATGGGCAGGTGTGGAGATGCGGGATGGGGTTTGGGGTGCGCCTGGGCCCTGGTGGGATCCCTGGCTTGGAGCTTCGCTGACGCTTAGCCTCAACTCTGCAGTGGGCCACGCAGTGCTGGCCATCAATGGCATAGACGTGAACGGCAAGTTCACGGGCGACGGGAAAGAGGTGCTGGAGTATCTGGGTAACCCTGCTAATTACCCGGTGTCCATTCGGTTCGGTCGGCCCCGCCTCACCTCCAATGAGAAGCTTATGCTGGCCTCCATGTTCCACTCGTAAGTTACCTCAACCCTTCCTAGTGGGTTGGCCTGCATCTAGCTGTCCACTGGCTGCTGTAGTGTGGTTCTGTGGGCACTTCTGGACAGCAGTGCTAATCTTTCTATACCTCCTCCTCATAAGTCACAGGTTATGAAAAGGAAACTGATCCAGTATGTCTAGGTTTTATATAATATAGTGATGTGACCTTGCCTAAGTTTCTCTTTTGTAAGCCTGTTTCCTCATTTGTAAGGCAATTGAATTAAATTACCTTTAAAAATCTTGCTCTTAGCTGTATGAAATGAGCTGACTTGGGCCTACCCACCAGCTAAGCAAGTATGCACATATTCCCCAGTGTTTCTTTTACCCGCAGTTTTCAATGTGTTTATAGTACAATATGTAGTGTAAGTTGGGCATGGTGCACATGCTTGTGTGCACTATGCTGCTAGGGAGGCTGAGGCAAGAAGATTGCAGGTTCCAGACCAGCCTCAGCAACTTGGTGATGTCCTGTCTCAAAAATAAAAAAGGACTGGGAGTGTTGTTCAGTGGAGAACACCCCTGGGTTAAGTCCCCAATGTGAGCAAGGAAACAATAAAATATTCGCAGAAGACAAATTAACTTAAAAGAAATTTTGACACTGCTGCCAGGCACTTCTCCTGAGCTGTAAAGTGAACTCCTCAGCATATAAAGTTTGAGAAGCACTCCTCCCTCACAGCCTTGGGGGGATTCCCAACTTTGCCTCCTTTGCATATAGGCTTTTTGCCATTGGCTCCCAGCTGTCTCCGGAACAGGGAAGCTCAGGCATTGAGATGCTGGAGACAGACACTTTCAAACTGCACTGCTTCCAGACACTAACAGGTATGTGTCTCCAGATAGTCCAGTCGGATAGATGGGACAGGCAGGGCCAAGGGATTGATCAAAGACAGCTTTGGTAAGCAAGGATAAGGGTGGTGTTCAGTTTTCCGGGGACAGTGGTACACATACATCTATGTATTAGTTCTGAGAATCCAAAGCCAATATGTAATCTGAGGCTTATTTTGTTTACATCATCTGGCATGCTCAGCCCTGGTTCAGATAAATCACCTGAATGTCATGTTACACCCATTTTGGAAGGTGTATTGTCCCAAAATTAAATATAAAAATCAAATGAAAATGGTCTTTGGATCATGCCATTCCTTCACTCACTTAATACAGTTTGTCCTCTGCATGACACTGTTTCTCTAGAAGGATTCCAAGACTGGAAGGAAATGGCAGAACTTGACCTCAAATCTTGGTCTCTCATTTACCTGGTGACATAATAAAGTCACATTCTCTGGTCCCTTCTATAGATGCACAATTTTGCCTTTTCTGCTTTTTGTGGCAACAATAATAAAGTGGGCTTGTGACAGTAGTTTATAAAAATTAAAAGTGCTGTAAAAATATAGAATGATGATTGCTATGTTCTCTACCCTTGGGTAACCATTCCTGGTTTCTCTCCAGGGATCAAGTTTGTGGTGCTGGCAGATCCTAGGCAAGCTGGAATAGATTCTCTTCTTCGAAAAATTTATGAAATTTACTCAGATTTTGCACTCAAGAATCCATTCTACTCCCTGGAAATGCCCATCAGGTAAGTGACCTCACTCGCCAGATACTGGTCAAAGCCTTGTGCTCTACCCAAAGTCTTTTGAAGTATAGCAAAATATTACTTTTAAATAAGACAACAGTAACTAGCCTTTTGAAAATCCAAGTTTTCCTTGGGTTCATGTCCTGCAGGTAGAGTTTTCACTGATTCTGCTTCTATATCTGAAGTGGGGAAAGAGCTTCACAGTGTTTTCTTATTTGTGTTTCCTGGGTCTGACCTAGGTGTGAGCTGTTTGACCAGAACCTGAAGCTAGCTTTGGAAGTGGCAGAGAAAGCTGGGACTTTTGGACCTGGGTCATAGATTAAATCTACAGTGGACTCCCAAATTCTGAGAGATCGTGCAGCATGGGTTCTATTGTTTCCACTCCATTGGAGATCCCAGCAGCCTTGTTAGTGTACTTGAAAATGGAAGGATACTGATATCTTGTCCTGATCCCTGAGCTTTAATGGTATGCTTTCTTCTTTTCTGTAGATGTCATGGTCCTACTTCCCAACTCTGTACAGATTTATTTATGGAGGAGGTAGGCCCATGAATGCTATAATAAAACATTCCTTTGATCCAGTGTTTGCTGTCCTTGGTCTTGTGGGAAGGGCGAAAGGAGACACAAATGGTAAAGGAATTCTGGGAAGTTGAAATACTATATTTTGGCAGAAATTAAAACATGTTGAATACAACACCTTGAATCATGAGCCCTAATTCTAATCCCAGAACTATCAGTGAAACACTGTCATACTGTCCCCTTCCATCAAGGTATATAGCCTGCCTTCAACCACCAGCTTCATCTCTAAAATGATTATTAAATTACACAGTGTTCCAACTGAAGGCATCAGACACATCAGCTTAATGGTATCCATCTGTGCTTCAGCATTCCCACTCCAAGGAAATTAACATCTTTCCCTTTGGGATGGAAAGAGCACATACTGATGAGTAATTTTCCAAGGAAAACCATCTCTAGCTTTATTATTAGCCCTTTTGAAAGAATGAGTTAACTCTTTAGTATCAAATCTAGTTTTAATCTACAAGTCACCTTCTCCTTCCATCCATACCCTGTACTGTACTCAAGCTGTTGATAAGAATGGTGGCCTTCTCTCTTCCACTGGGGACTTGAGGTATTGGTAATAGCTACTGACCACTGCTGAGAGGCCTTAGGGCAGAGAAGTCACAGGTTATTGGTGCCTTGCAGCTGCAGGGAATAGGTAGGTGGGAATAGGTAGGATAGGGCCCAGGAGAAGAAGGGTACAGTACATACCCTGACTGCAGGAGTTTCCTATTCCTCTGAAAGCAGGAAATAGGAGCTAAGGAGTCCCAAGAACAAAGATTATCTTCCAGTGCCACCTGAGTGTGAGAAGGCGCTGAAACAGAACATCAAAGCTTGAGTGCTAGCCAGAGGGAACACTTCCTTTCTGCACCCCACTGTGTGCAAAGGGAGACCGTAGGTGAGAGGGTACTCCAGAGCCTGCAGTCTTCACTCAGCCTTCTTGGGCACTCGGCCCATCTTGGTGCGGATGTTTCGGAGCAGGAAGAACACAGCTGTGCTGGCTGTACAAATCATTTCAGCTACCCAGAAGGCTGTGCTCCAACTGTAGTGCTTGGCAATGGTGCTGAATGGTAGCCCAGCCAGAAAGCCGCCCACTGTTAGAGAGGAGGGAAAAGTCTGTAGGCTGCCTCCTGTCTCTAGCAGGCCTGTGTGCAAGGCACAGCAGGGGCAAGGCAGATATATTCTAGAAGGTATCACTTACCATTGGCCATGAGTCCCACAATAGCATGAGAGGTGCCACACAAATTGGGAGGGGCACTCTCATTGGCTATGACTCCAAACAAAGCAATAGGACCATAAGAGGAGAAACCAAAAACAGCTCCCAATACCAGGATCCAGATCTGCAAGGGTAGAGTGGAGTGCATGAGTCAGAAAGCTGCCTAACTACCTGCCCACCCCTGCCAGAAGGCAGACAAAATGCTTGACTCTCAGGAACAAGCAGTATGAAGGGTCAGTAAGTGACCCTCCTCACATACTCTCCAGTACAACTGATAATACAGAGCCAGAGTGACAGATGCCATACTAAGCAAACCTAAGAGCTTAGGTGGGTAAAGGAAAGTGGAACAGAAGTCATCCCTCCAAGTTAGAATGCTGACTTTTTCAGAATTTATGCGAGCTGGATTGGTAAGGGGCAAGGCAGAGGGACAGGACAAAGGCGAGACAGACCAGGAGAAAAAAAAAAACAGATATCTTAAGGCACCTCATGCTCTGTAAAGCCTGTGAGCTCAGCAAGAGGGTGGAGAGCCGGAGTCCAGAAAGCAACATCCTAGAAGCAGAAGAAAACCAGGCCCAGAGTGGAGGAGGGGAACCAAAGTACAGAAGAGAACTGAGGTATAAACAGAACTGAAAATGAAAATCAGAAGCAGAGAGAGGGTTGGCCCCTGCTGGAGCCAGAGAGAGGGAGAGAGCTTTCTCTCCTTGTACCCTGGCTCCACCCATCTCTCCCCCCATTTACCTTGGGGGAGTCACTGGTCACTGTAACCCGGAAGAGGTACATTGACACTGTCATGCCAGCCATCATGAACAGCAACAGGCTGTGGCGAGGGTTCCCGTAGACAGATAGCCCCGCCTGTGGATACAGTCCCAGTGATGTCAGGCCCTCAAAGCAGGGCAGAGCACCCCCATCCTGGACTCTGACACAACAAGGCCTCTGCTGGCAGCTCTTTGGCAATACCATCACAGTTCTTGGCCTCAGGCAGCTCTGAGAGGCCCTAGGACTTGCTCATTTATGTTCTGAGGCCAAATTCCATCCCTTCCTCCACCGTTGGGCAGGCACAGGACACGTGCTGGGAAGCTGCACCCAGTCCACCCCTGCCCCCAGTTTTCCTGTAGCAGTGGAGAAGCCTATAGCTAGACTGAAAGATTCCAGTTCTCTGGCATCAATTAAAACCCTTTTCCCTTCAGCCTTATCTCCACATCCCTAGAGAAGGATAACCTGGAATCATTTTTACCCATCCCAAACCAGCATATGCCAGACAGCCTGTATCCCAGGGCATCCTATCCCAGCCACACAGGGAAGACTCAAAAGGACCCTTCTTCCTGTCCCTTCTGCCCACTCACCTTCGCCATTGCCCTGTCTGACAGGTAGCCAGCTGCAATGCTGCCTACAAGGCCCCCAACCTCCAGGGCACTCACATAGGAGCTACCTATAGGGAAAGTTGTGGAAAAACAGGGGTGGAAAGGTGTTACACACTTATACTATAATGGCTTAACCCAGAGGGTACATAAAGAGCCCCTGAGGAGTTATCAACCATAGCTGCCAAAGTGGTGCCCAGCCTCAGGGAAAGAATAAAGAGGGTAAAGGCAAGTAGAGCCTAGATTTCCCGTCTTCTGCATTGGTTCCTGCTCCTGAATGCCCATCCCCATCGCAACGCTCATCTTACCCACAAGGGCGGACTGTCCTTTCTCCTGAATAAGGAAGAACTGGCCCCAGTCTGTACAGCAGGTCTTTACTCCAAATACCACAAGGTAGCCTGTGGAGAGCACCCACAGATAGGGGGATAGCAGCAGCTCCTGTAGGGTACTCTCCTCCTTCGAGGAGCCTAAAGATGGGAAGAAGCCAGGCCTCAGGCTCTGCTCCTGCTGTCTTGGCCCCACTGCACCACCACCACTCATTAACCAGCCACAGGAGCAGAGTCCATGGGTACCACAGAATTAGTGAATGGTATTCCCTTTAAGCCCCTGCTGTTCTGTCCCTGACTCCATTGCAAGTCTCAACAAATGAAAGAGAAACTGAGGATTGTGGCAGATGGAGGAAGGCACCCAAACCACTTAAACTGAGGATACTAACCAAGATAGGGAAAGCTGTGGTGTTGTGCAGAAGTACCAGAATTAATGAGTTATAGTATCTGTTGACTCTGCCTCTCCGGGCAGAGTTTTAGTTATTCCCCACCAAACCTCCATTGCCACCCATTCCCTACTCTATTGGCTAGCACAGGATGAGGCCTAAGACTAGTCCTCACAAAGTTCTGCCAAGTGAATGGTGAATAAAGGTGCCCAGTGGTTGGCTTGGGTGGGTGCAGGCTCACCCTTCTTGCCCTTGGAGGGGGTAGGGTCCAGGTTACGGAGGCCAACATCAGCAGGTTCATTGTGGATGAGCAGGAGACAGAGGAAGGAGACAACCACACACAGTACCCCAGACAGGGCCAGTGTGCTGCGCCAGCTGTAGCTCTGGGCGAGGATGGTTGCCAGGATAGGGCCCAGCCCTCCAGCCAGGTTCATGCTGGTTGACAGGATGGCCCACCAAGTGCCAAACTGAGATGGCTCAAACCACTGTGAGGCAGAGGAGGGCAGAATAGGTGCCTGACCTATAGCTCATGTTGATGGTGGGACTCAGGTGGGGCAGGCCCAGAAGCTCATATTACAGGGATGAGGGAGAGGGTGCTTCTGCTTGGCAGGGCCAATTCCTTCATCTGCCACCTGATCCCACCAATCTCCTAAAATATCTTGACAAGCAAGAAGAGCTGGCTGGGAACTCCTGAGGAATCTGCCATGGGTTAGGGGCGAAGGGGTGTTCCCATATGCCCTTTAGGATCCTTTATGCCAGTCCACTCAGGCTCAGTGGAAGCACTCACCTTCCGTAGGATCTTCCCACAAGGGGGCCAACCCAGCCCCTGTGCCAGGCCATTAAGGAACCAGAGTGCAGCAAAGACAGGTACTGTGGAGCTCCAGGAAAAGACTACGTTGACCAGGCCAACCAGGAGCAGCCCAGAGGAGAAAAGCCAGCGAGCACTCATCTGGTCGGACAGCACCCCACTCACAAACTTGCTGATGGCATAGGCTGCTGACTGGCTGCTGGTGATGAGCCCTGCAGCGGAGGGGAGCAGGGAGCAGGACACCTGGGGGGTTAGGGCAGAGCAGAGGCACAGGAGGGATGGAGGAAGGCATGGGGTCAGGTGTATAGAGGTGCCCAGCAGGGTGTCAGGTTCTTTCCCAGAGGAACAGGAGGAACTGCTCTGTGATCTTGACACTCAAGGAGACAGCTGTGTCTGCTACCTCTTCTGCCTGCCCAACCAATATCACTAGCCCCAGGCTGACCCATGACTTCTCAGCCTCTTGTAGAGTTCTAGCTGCAGCTGTCAGGGAACAAGAAGGAAGCATCTCCCCTCCCAGGGGTCTGCATATGCCTGATTTCCCACCTGACCCAAATGCTAACCTAAGTCCTCTAGCAGTTGTGTTGCCCCACCTCTGAACACTGGATGATGGGTTCAGGATTAGAGTCAGGAACCTTGCTACATGCCAGGCCACAGGAAATCACTGAGCCAACTTCCCAGTGCTCAGTATCAGTAGCCAGAACTCAAGCTGCAACTTCTGCATCCACACAGGTGTGGAAACCTTGCTTAGAACCCCCAAACACTCAAACAGTGCCTCTGAGGGCACATTTGCGTTACAGGCACTCATATACCAGTTGGTCTGCCCTCTTCAGTCCTTTACCCACACTATGTACACAGACCTCAGAGTCCTTTCATCTGGCACATGCCCACTGCCCCCAGCCCTGCTGTGCAGAACACCCACACACACACACACTCCATTCAAGCCTGTACATGTTGCACTGTCACTAATTATGTGCCCTGTTGGTTTTGTGTTCCCAGCCCACCACCCTGTCCTTCCAGGGCTCACCCAAATCATCCTTGTCCAGAGGGATCTCTTCCACCAATGATGGCATGACAAAGGAGAAGGTCTTGCGGTTGAAGTAGTATAGGCTGTAGCCCCCAAACATGGCTGAGAAGATCACAGTGCGGTAATAGCCATAGCTTTGGGGTGCCATGGTAGAAAAGAGCAGTCCCTGCAGGCCAGGACGCAGCCTCTTACCACAGCTCCTACTTGTAGCTCTCAGTGCTCAGATTTGCTGAGTTGGTTTTTTTCTGCTCCCTCCTCCACCCAGCCTCCTAGGCTCCCTTTATAGCTGCCTTCTGGACAATCATTAAGCCTGAGGCGGCTCCTAGGGAACCCAGTGTCCTGAGGGAGACAAGAAAACAGATTACTGAGTCCCAAACTGCCGGAGTGGGAGGGTCCCAGAGGGAGGCATGCCTGTGAGCCAACCCAGCACCCTGTGTCCTCAGAATTTCTGTCTTTCCCTCCTTTTCCTTGTCAGCTTGCCTGTGCAACCAGCTGTGATTAAAGGCTCAACCTAATTACTTTTGTCTGCAGGAACCCAAGGGAGTCAGGGGCAGGATGAACAGAACCGCCCTCTATACCCCTGCTCCCTCCATCAGAATGATTCAGTGAGGGCTTACTGGTTGCCAAGCACTGCAATAGGTGCTAAATTAGTTTCTGCTTTCTCTCTCTTCTCCTCCAATCAGACATACCCCCAAGAACCCCACTTTCAAGTCTTCTAGAGCACACCTCACCCAATGCTTAGCACACAATGGGGCCCAACTGTGTCCTAACACAATAGTCCCCCCATTATCCTCAGGGGATACATTCCTAGACACTCCCCTCCCCTCTTTCTTAGATATATCTATGATAAAGTTTAATTTGTTAGATGCAGTAAGATATTAACAAAAATAAAATAATTCTAACAATATACTAGAATAAAAACTTAAAACTTATGAATTGTTTCTGAATTTTCCATTTAATATTTTCCCACTGCGGCTGACTTCAGTTAACTGCAAAATGAAAAGCAAGAGCATGGATAATAGGGGACTCCTGTAGTTGCAGTATTTCAAGCAGAAGAATCCCTCTAGTTCGCCCCACAGCGTCACGCAGAAAACCCCACTGAGGACTGAGGTCTTGATGGGTCCCCATTACCCTGCAACGTCAGTTCGGGCTTCCGTCTGGCTGGGATTTGCAGGGGATCTTAGCGGCCTGTGGGCGGAAAGATGCACCGCCAAGCTCCGGGGTGGGGTACTGGAGCGCCCTGTCTCCCGGGCAGGCAATGTGTCCCGGCTTTTCCGCTCAGCTAAGGCGGCTAGTGGAGCAGAAGGCGTGGGCGCGAGCTGAGCTGGCGGCCGCACGTAGTCTCCGGAGGCCCCTAGCTCTGGCAGTCAGAAGATCGGCCTGGCAGGGGCGCCAAGCGGCGAGGACGGGGAGGGCAGAGGCGGCGGGCTGTCGGCACCTGCCCAGCTCCAGTGTCCTCAAGCTACCCAGGACACCCGACTCCGGGACTGGGAACCACCGGGCCGGGTGCAGCAGCAGGAGAGACTGACAGTATAAAGAGGGCGCGCCAGCGTCTCGGCAGCCCCCAGACCCTGGAACTTTTCCCCACCCCGGAAGGGGCAGCCGCAGGAGCAACCCCGGGTTCTATCAAAAGTTAGGGTTCGCCAACAATGGGGACCCAAGAACGAAGATTCTCCCTCTCGCCCTACCCTCAGGTGACGCTCTTCCCCAGCATACCGCCTCCTACCTGGACAGAGGCGGGAATCCGGCTAAAACGGGGCGGGGCCAGCCAGCGAGCACTGCGCATGCGCCGCGGGTGGAGCTGGTCCACCTTCGGGTGCGAAGGAGGCTTTTGGTCTTAGTCACACGGATTAAGCTGCTCCTTGTACGGGGACAGCGCCTCTTAGGATCTGGGCATCATATGTCCAATTCTAAATTGGTTACATTCAGTAAACCAGTTTCTAGTGAGTGCCTCCCACTACCAACACACGGGAATACTAATATAATAATTATTGTTTCCTAGTTGCTCACAGTATGTATTACAAAGTCTTGTAGGAGCACTCGGTAAGAAGTTAATGCGACCTCAGCACAATTTGAAATTTTATCTTGTGGTCAGACAAGAGAGAGAACAACATGGCCATAGTTTTCAAAGGAACAGATCCTGAGTAAACCATAAATTCTAATCCTGGGTCCTCTATATAATAACAGTGACCAAAGGCACTATCTGTGATTCCCATTTTTGGTGTTTGTTGTTGTTGTTGTTGGTATTGTAGAGTAAACCCAGGGACGGGAGCTTTATCACTGAGCTACATCACTAGCTTTTTAAATTTTGAGACCTGCAATCCTCCTGCCTCAACCTCCTAAATCTGTGGGATTACAGGCGTGGCCCACACGCCATGATTGTGATCCTGTTTCTTAACCAACCTCATAGTTCGTTGTGAGGACTTAACAGATGATATAGATGAGAGCTCAGAAAATTTGGGTAAGGGTTCTTCACAGCAGTGGCTTCCACCTGTTAAACCAAGTTCAAGACCAAGAGATTCCTGAAATAAAAGGTTTATGGTAGCCAGAAGAAAACTTCCATCCTGAGACAGTCACCAGCAGCAAGACTAGGTAGCACCTGGAAATATGTCTCCTGGATCTTTTTTTTTTTTTTTTTTTAAAGAGAGAGTGAGAGAGGAGAGAGAGAGAATTGTTAATATTTATTTTTAAGTTCTCGGCTGACACAACATCTTTGTTGATATGTGGTGCTGAGGATCAAACCCAGGCCGCACACATGCCAGGTGAGCGCACTACCGCTTGAGCCACATCCCCAGCCCCTGTCTCCTGGATCTAAAAAGTCAGAATATTTTATAATGAAAATTTGTGGGAAAGAAAGCTTAAATTGTTTGCATTGAATTTACATTGGCTATAGATATATTGGTTTATTGGCTATAAACAAAGTAGTCAATGTTTTAGGATAGTGTGTACAGTCAACAAAATGTGCCAGCTTAATGGTGGATCTCTGGGAATTTTGTTTGCTTAAGGTAGTGCAGATTGAAACCAGGGGCTAGGAGGCTGCTTTTTTTTTTTTTTTTTTTTTTAATAGACAAGGTTTTGCTAAATTGCCCAGGTTGAACTCAAACTTGTTATCCTGCCTTAGTCTCCCAAGTCACTGGAAGTAGCTGAAATTACGGGCTTGCACCACCATTCCTCACCTCTAGGAGTTTGGGGTTTTTAATGTTGTTGTTATCAAGGATTGAACCCAGGGGCACTTAACCACTGAGCCACATCCCCAGCCCTTTTTTGTATTTTATTTAGAGACAGGGTCTCACTAAATTGAGGGCCTGGATAAATTGCTGAGGCTGGCTTTGAACTTGTGATCCTCCTGCCTCAGCCTCCCAAACCACTGGGATTATAGGCGTTCACTATTGCACTCTGGAAGTTTTTCTTTATGGGGGATACTGGAGATGGAACTCAGAGGCACTCAACCACTGAGCCACATCCCCAGGCCTATTTTGCATTTTATTTAGAGATGGGTCTCACTGAGTTGCTTAGTGCCTCACTGTTGCTGAGGCTGGCTTTGAACTGGCGATCCTCCTGCCTCTGCCTCCTGGCCTGCTGGGATTACAAGTGTGGGACACTGTGCCCCGCCTTCTGGGAGTTTTGAGTCAAAGTTTCAACAGTTATTCAGGAAGGTTATGTTTTGTTTTGTTTTGTTTTGGCCTGAAACTGTCCAACTGTTGACTGATTAACTTCTCTTATCTCTCCTCTCCTCCCTCTTCCTACCTTTGTAGTGAAATTTAGGACATCTCACCAATCCCACAGAAGAATGGCTGAAGGAATTGTGTTTCAAAATTGAGAGCAAAGATCTTTTAGACTAGGACAGGTGGTCAGGGATGGCAGGAGGGGGAGATGAGATGGAATGGGAAAGAGTGTTGCTGAATTTCATTAATTCAATATGTATCACACATATTGCTAGGGAGCCTAGCATATTCTAGGCACTGTGTTGTTAGTGAAATACACAAAAGGAACAGGAACTGAGTTTCTTCTTAGCAAACAAGAGGGTTAGGGAGCTAGCTCAATGATAGAGCATATGCTTAATATGCCAAGGCCTGAGTCTGATCCCCAACACACAAAAGAAAAGAAGAAGAAAAATTTTTAAAAAATCAGAAAAGCAATGTGGTATAAAGAATCTCTGCTTTATCTAACAAATATGGGAGTCCTTGAGCTTTTCCTCCTTTCTACCTTTTAAGGTTTAACATACACACAATAAAGTATAAAAAGTGTATGACTGGGCTGGGGTTGTGGCTCAGAGGTAGAGAGCTCAGGTAACATGTGTGAGGTACTGGTATATATATTTAAAGTGTATGACTCTTAAGTGTAACAGCTTAATGAGTTTTTTGTTGTTTTTCTCTGGTGCTGGGCATGGAGCCCATGGCCTTGGGCATGGTAGACAAACACACATCTTCTTCCACTGAGCTATACTTCCAGCTTCAGTTTTGTTTTTTTTTAAATATAGGTTAATACTCCTGTAACTACCACCCAGATCAAGTTAACAGTCCTGACATTTTATTTTGGAAATTTTTAAACCTACAGAAAAGTTGCAAAAATACTCTAAGTAGTCTTCACATTTCAACACATTTAATGTTTTGTCAAGTTTACTGAATCCCTCTATATGTATGTATGTGTGTGTGTATTTGTTGTTGAACCATATTATCCCAAGAAAATATATTCATTAACATGTGGTTCATGTTTAAATGTTTCCAGTTTTTCCAAAGATGCCTTTTTTTTTTTTTTTTGGACCAGGAATTGAACCCAGGGGCACTTATCCACTGAGCCACATTCCCAGCTCTTTTTTATTTTTCATTTTGAGAGAGTCTCACTAAGTTGCTTAGGGCCTCTAAATTGCTGAGGCTGGCCTCAAACTTGTAATCCTCCAATTCGGCTTCCGGAATCACTGGGATCACAGGTATGCACCACCATATCTAGTTCCCTTTTAGAGCTCTTTTAAAATCTGTGCTTGCTTTGGCAGCACATACACTGAAATTGGAACTATAAAGAAAGCATTGCCCCTGCTCAAGGATGACACGCAAATTTTGAAGCATTCCATATTTTTTTGATAATGTGGTAAACACTTGATTATCTGTATAACATTGACTGATTAACACCATTTTGGCCACCAGTACTTTGGCTAGAGTGGAAGAAGATGGCCTTGGTGTTCCTTGTTGTCTGGAAGATTGTTCCTCTTTGAATTCCTGGGCTTGTCTTCTAGTTTGCATTTGCTTGAAATTTTATCGAAACCCTTTAATGAAAAAAATAAATATTTGGTTTCAAATGGCAATAAATAAATAGATAAATAAAATTAAGTCCAGAATCTAGCCAGGCACAGTGGCACACATGTGTAATCCCAGTGTCTTAGGAGGCTCAGGCAGGAGAATCTCAAATTTGAGGTTAGCCTTGGCAATTTAGCAAGACCTTTTCTCAAAATAAAAACTAGAAAGGTCTGGGGATGTAGCTCAGTGGTAAAGCACCCCTTAGTTCAATTTCTAGTACCAAATTTTTTAAAAAAATGTAAAGATTACTATCAGTGCAAATTAATGAATTTTTAAATTCAGTGTATATGCCTATACATATATATATAATTAATATATATATATATATATATTAATGTTCAAATTGTCCCACCTTTGACCATTGGGAGCCCCATGTATGTTTAGCTTTTAAATGTTTTCCATTGTTAAAGTTATATATTATCATTAAAGTATATTTGGAAAAGGCAAAAAGAAATTTTTAAATTTTTATTTATTTATTTATTGTATAGAATCATGCATTTTTACATATTGTACATAAATGGAGCACAACTTCTCATTCCTCTAGCTGTACAAGACAAAAAGAAATGGTAAGTACCAGATGGAGATTACCACTTAATATTGAGTATTGCTATTTTTACCCTTTTTTGCCTACACTTGTGTGCATATACATATAGATATATTTGTTTATATATACTGTGTTAGAATATACATATTTTATATATATATTGTGTGTGTGTGTGTGTGTGTGTGTGTGGTGCTGGGGATTGAACCCAGTGCCTTATACATGTGAGGCAAGCACTCCACTGAGTGAACTATATACCCAGTCCCCCATATTCTATAATTAAGAAACTACATACCTTTTGCCATTACACCCAGCTACTGTGTGGTATAGAAGAAGTGCTCTGTGGGTTGGGGATGTGGCTCAAGAGGTGGCGCGCTCATCTGGCATGCATGTGGCCCAGGTTCAATCCTCAGCACCACATACATATAAAAATGTTGTGTCTGCCGAAAACTAAAAAAATAAATATTCTAAAAAATAGAACAAGTGCTCTATTAGTTACAGAACAATCATTTACACTATCTTCTTTTTTTCTTTCTGTTTTCTTTTTTTGTAATGCTGGGGATTGAACCCAGTGCCTCATGCTTGCTAGGCAAGTGCTGTACCACCAAGCTATACCCCCAGCCCTAAACATTTTTATATTTTGATTTTTTTCCCCATTATAGCATAAACCCTTTTTTTCTTTTGGCAGTACTGTGTATCAAACTCAAGGCCTTATGCATTTTAGGCAAGGGCTTTAACAATGATCTATACCCTCTTCTGCCAGCATAGATTTTTTTTTTTTCCCCTCTTACTGGGGATTGAATCCTGGGGTGCTCTACCAAGCTATTCCCTAGCATGCTTTAGTTTTCATTTTGAGGCAGGATCTCACTGAGTTGCCCAGCTGGCCTTGAATTTATGATCCTACCTCTTCAGCCTCCCAAGTAGTTGGTATTACAGGTGTGTGCTACTGTGTCTGGCCCTAATGTAAACATTTTTTAGAGTTAAGGACTTTGAGCTTAGGGGAGTGAAATACTCAAAGTATTGTTTGCTAAGAGTGTTTGCTATTGAGGAGCAATAGACACAAGGGGCAGAACCTAGGCAGAGCTGTGGTTCCAATGGGAAGTGCTTAGAGTTCCACCTAGAGGGAGAGGAAGGGAGTGCGTGGCAATGGTAGGTCCTGCTTCGCATACTGCTGATGTAATTAGCTGGGAGTAGGGGAAGGGACTGGATTTCACCTCAGCCAGAGCTCAAAAGTATGGAGGTTCGCCAGCCACGTGTGTGAGGCCAGAGACACTAGGCCTGAACACATCCCAAATATAGTTTAACAAGGCTTCAACTCATGCAGCATCAATTTAGGTACAATCCTCAACCCCTTTCAGCTGCTAGTCATGCTGAGTTATTTCTCTGTATTCTTCCTTCAGTTTCCTTAAGTAAAATATGGACTATATAACCTGTCTGGGTATGGCTGCGGGAATTAAATGAGAAAACACTCCAAAGTACATTACAGTCAGGACCTAGTAGAAACCTAAATGTTAATTTGCTGCTGCTGCTTCTTTTCTTTTTCTTCTCCTCCTCCCCCTCCTCTCCCTCCTCCCCCTCCTCTCCCTCCTCCTCTTCCTTTTTTTTTTTTTTTTTTTTTGATACCAAGGATTGAACCCAGAGGTGCTTAACCACTGAGCCATATCCCAAACCCTTTTTATTTCTTATTTTGAGACAGGGTCTCATTAAGTTGCTTAAGACCTCCCTAGATCGCTAAGGCTAGCTTTGAATTCACAATCCTCAAGATTTAAAGCTGCTGGGATTACAGGCATGTACCAGCATGCCCAGCTACTAATTTGCTCATTCTTTTTTCCCAAGAATGTTATGGAAAAGAAAGAATAAGATGCTATCCCAAAGAAATAAGGCCAACTTTACAAAGATATAATAAAAAGTTAATGTGTGAGCAGGCCTGTAGTCTCCCACTACTCCAGAAGCTGAGGCAGGAGGATCCTCTTGAGCCCAGGTTGAAGACCAGCCTGGGCAATGCAGCAAGACTGCAACAAAAAAAAAAAAAAAGAAGAAAGAAAGAAAAAGCGAATGTGACTAAATGCAGTTCATGTCACATGCTTGAAAAAGAAGCTATAATTATGGTACTTTTTTTCCTAATAGAAAAGTTTTGGGGGCTAGAGTGGTGGCTCAGTGGTAGAGTGCACGCCTGGCATGCATGAGGCACTGGGTTCAATCCTCGGCACCACATAAAAACAAAACTAATGTATCCACCTAAAACTAAAGATAAATAAATAAATATTTAAAAAAAAAAAAAAAAAAAAAAAAAAAAAAAAAAAAAAAAGAAAAGTTTTAAGGGGCTCAGTGATAGAGCACTCGCCTAGCACATGCAAGGCCCTGAGTTCGATCCTCCGCACTACATAAAAATAAATAAATAAAGGTGTGGGAGACCAACCTCGTGACTGCGTTAATTCCCCTGCTGGGCAATGTGGTGTTAGGCACCCAAGCTGCTAGACTGCCCCACCCTTCTAGGGTTCTAGTGACTGTGTTTTCGTGTGTGGGGGGGCATGTCTTGCTACAGCCCCATGGGTGAAGCTACGCTCACCTGTTCCTTTGTAATATCACCCCTTGCCCTGTTTAGGGTAGAATCTTCTATGGAAGTGCCTTGTGTGTGTCCCCTTCTCTTACTGTGCCCTTGGGTGTGGCCTACCCAGATGTCAGTCAACCTGCTGATAGTGGACATCATGAAGCTAGACTCAGCCCCCTGAAACCTGACCCCTTGCCTCATTTGAATGGCTTCTCCTCAATATAGGGGTCAGCATGTGCTCTTGAGCTCTCTCTCTCTCTTCCTGAGGACACTTAAGGTCAGAGGAGCGGTCACAGCTACGACCCCAAAGGAAAAGGTATTTGTGTCTCTTGTGTGGTTATTTCACACAGCCCAGCCAGCCCAGTTCAACTGGAGTGACCCCTGAGCCTTTTAGTCATGAGAACAGAAACCCTGCATAAAGGTGTTGTGTCCAACTACAAAAAAAAAAAATAAAAGTTTTAATATTCACCTTCAGTAAAATAATGAAACTGGGAATTATACCGATAATATTTTAAAATATACATGACTTATCTACACTATGCCACATATTGTAAGAATAATCTTCACACTATAATAATCCTAAGAGGTGGCATTTGTAAGAAAAAAGCACAAAAATAGTTTATAGAAGAAAATATCTTAAACAAAAATATCTAAAGCTGTTTCACAATTTCAAGTTACCATATGCACTTTATAAACATACACTCATTATCAACTCAAAGCCAATTACTACAAGAAAATAGAGTAAAAAAATTTTTTCAGTGTAAACATACCAACTTAAATTGTTATCAACTGACTTAAGACAACTTTAATAAGTCACAATTTGAATCCCACAATATAAAAATGATCCTACGACTTTAAATTAATTTCAAATAAAAAGTAACCAAATTTTCCTTTTTAAAAAAAATTATAATATTTTTCGTTATAGATGGACACAATATCTTTATTTTGTTTATTTATTTTTATGTGGTGCTGAGGAACCCAGTGCCTCACATGTGCTAGGCGAGAGCTCTACCTACCTACCGCTGAGCCACAACCCCAGCCCTAAAAGCTTTTTTTTTAAATAAAAATATTTATAGTTCTAAGGCTTTGTAATTATAACTATGTGATTTGGAGCACACATATGTATATAAAATGAATAAGATACACTAGAAACAGACACATCTGATGTTATTGTTGAACCACTATGCAAAGAAAAGACCACTGACTCCAAATTTAAGCCAAATCAAATCAAGTTTATATTTGTATACAAAGAGAGCTGACCAGCGATTTCCTCAGCCAAAATTTCAGGGCCTGAGGACAGCCTAGCTCTCTGGGAAGAAAAGGTTTATATAGCACAAAAATTTAAAAAGGGGGTGTCTTGGTAACTTACAACTAACAGGGTTCTGGCAAATGTAATACAAGGGGAGATAGCAGATTAATGATCTTCATGGCATGATATTTCAAGGTAGGGAGTAAATTCGAATCCCAACATCAGAATTTATGAGGCGCCGTTGAGATTTCAGAAAGGGTTTTTATCTAGTCAAGGGAAGCCAGGATTTATGAGTCCACCACTAAGGTTTTAGAGAGGGTTGTTATCTGGTTAAGGAGAGACAGGTATGGGTGAGTTCAGAGCACGGGCAGGAATTCCAAACAAGTTTAGAAATCTCAGTAATTTATAGTAAAACAGAAATTAACTTTTCATGACTTTATGATGAGATAGATGGCTCCCAATCTTAAAATGGAATTAGGCTGGGCTCATCAGTTATGATACAGAAGACATTCCAAATCAATGGGGGGAATAAATGAATTAATAAGTGGCATAAATTGTCTAGCTATTTAGAAAAAATCAAGCTGGATCTCCACTGTGCATCCCACACAGAATAAATCCCAGAGAAATTAAAGAATACCATTTTGCTGTGTGTGGTGGCGCATACCTGTAATCCGAGTGACTCAGGAGTCTGAGGCAGGAGAATCACAAGTTCAAAGCCAGCCTCAGCAATTTAGCAAGACTGTAAGCAACCTAGTAAGACTCTGTATCAAAAAAAAAATAAAAAGAGCTGGAAATGTGGCTCAGTGGTAAGCACCCATGGGTTCAATCCCTGGTACCAAAAAACAAACAAACAACAAAAAAAATCCTATTTAAAAAAATAAGTTCTCCAAATGAATCTCTGGATGAGAAAGTACTTCCCAATTTTAAAAACAACTAAAGAGCTGAGCATGGTGGCACACAACTATGATCCCAGTGTTACTTGCTGAGTCAGGAGGATTGTGAGTTCAAGGCTAACCTAGGCAATTTAGCCCAAACTTGTCTCAAAATAAATAAACAAATAAGGGCTGGGGGTGTAGCTCAATGGTAGAGCACTCCTGGATACAGTCCCCAGTACCATATAAAAGACACACACACAAAAAAAATACAACAATCACCAAAAACCCTGAAGAAATCACTGGGCACTGGGATGTAGCTCAGTGGAAGAGCACATGCTTAGAATGCATGATGGTCTGGATTTGATCCCCAGTCCAGGAAAGGAAGAAAAAAAAAACTAAGAAAAGAAAAACAAAAAATTCACCCAAGAAAAGAACATTAGATTTGACCATTAAAAGATAATAGTAATAATGACTGAAGATATTTTTGACAAGAAGTAACTAGCATGGGCTGCTGGCTTCTAGTCCCAGCACAAACCCCCTGTCAGAAGTAGAAGGGAGGGCTGGGTTTGTGGCTCAGTGGTAGAATGCTTACCTAGCACATGTGAGGCACTGGGTTCAAGCCTCAGCACCACATAAAAATAACCAGGCGCCGTGGCACTAGCCTGTAATCCCAGTAGCTCAGGAGGCAGAGGCAGGAGGATAACGAGGTCAAAGCCTGCCTCAGCAAAAGGGAAGCACTTAGCAACTCAGTGAGACCCTGTCTCTAAATAAAATACAAAATAGGGCTGGGGATATGGCTTAATAGTCGAGTGCCCTGAGTCCAATCCCTGGTATCCACTCCAAAACAATAAAAAGAAAAAAGAAAAAGAAAAAAAAAGAAAGGTATTTTTAAAAAGAAAAAGAAGTAGAAGGAGGAGATGGACCTGGACTTGGTGGCAAATATCTGTAGTCCTAGATACTTGGAGGTGGACACAGAGGGAAGCCTGGGCAATTTAGTAAGACCCTGTCTTAAATAAATAAATAAACAATAGGAGCAAAGATGGTGCTCCTGTCATAATAACATCAAAACGTGGAGGCATTCTTGGAAAACAGACGATAGGTTTCTGTTTGTTTGAAGAGGGGTGGAGGGCAGTGGGGGGCAGCCTAGAGTGACAGAGATGAGTAGGGTAGGGTAGGAAAGCAGGTAGGAAAGAGTGTGAAGGTCTGCAGCCCTCTCTCCTCATGACCTTGGGCACTCCACTGTTTCCCATTGTTACTATTTAAGGGCAGAAAATAGCATCCAAATGCCAAGAAGTCAGGTGTGTCCTAAGCTTTCAAGGAGGTACTGGCTTGCTGGCTGGATCCTAGCATTTTCCCCACTAAGACCTGAGAGGCAAATCTGATAGGCAAAGTAAAGTGGTTCCAGGTGTGAAAGGGATCTCTCCAAGTGGGAGCTGGGATACTTCAGAGGATTTTAATATCAGAAGAATCTCTGCCGTAATCTCATATCCCTTTTTTTATATATATATGTTTATTGTTTAGTTTTCGGGGGACACAACATCTTTGTTTGTATGTGGTGCGGGCCGCAGGCATGCCAGGCGAGCGCGCTACCGCTTGAGCCACAACCCCAGCCCCATCTCATATCCCTTGTCCAAACACAACCCTAATCCATAAGGAAGGCATATGCTAGGACCTGGATTTCAGCCCTTCTATACAGGTCCACCAACCAAGGTAGAGAATATCTAGGGAAATATGAGATCAAAGGGTAAAGTCTAGACATCTTGGGAAAGGAATCAATATGAAAGTTAAAAGAGGGCTGGGGATGTGGCTCAAGCGGTAGCATGCTCGCCTGGCATGCATGCGGCCCGGGTTCGATCCTCAGCACCACATACAAAACAAAGATGTTGTGTCTGCTGATAAATAATAAATATTAAAATTCTCTCTCTCTCACTCTCTCTTTAAAAAAAAAAAGAAAGTTAAAAGAAATTGAGAGCTGGGATGTAGCTCAGTAACAAAGCGTCTGCCTTGCATTCGCAAAACCCTGGGTTCAACCTCCAGTTCCAAAAAAGACAAAAATTTGAACTGCTTAGAGTAGACAACGTAGATTAGTGGGCCAAGAATCTAAAATTCAACAGATTCATATGCTCAGGTAAAAGATTCGTGAAAATATGAGGAAATTCATCAAGAACACTTTTTTTTGTGTGTGTACCAGGAATTGAACCCAGGGGTAATTTGCCAATAAGCTACATCCCAGTTGTTTTTAAATTTTATTTTGAGACAGGGTCTCACTAAGTTGCTGGGGCTGGCCTCAAATGTGCTGTCCTCCTTTCTCAACCTCCTAAATCACTGGGATTACAGGCATACACTACCCTGTCTAGCAAGGATAACTTTTTTTTTTTTTTTTTGTACCAGGGATTGAACTCAGGGGCACTCAACCATTGAGCCACATCCCCAGCCCTATTTTGTATTTTATTTAGATTCAGGGTCTCACTGACTTGCTTAATGCCTCACTGTTGCTGAGGATGGCTTTGAATGTGTGATCCTCCTGCCTCAGCCTCCCTAACTGCCACCATGTGCCACCATGCCCCCTGGCAGCGAGAATACTTTTAAGAAGCAAAATGATCCTGAGATGGCCAGATTAAGATGGTCTTCCTTGGGGCTGAGGTTGTAGCTCAGTGGCAGAGCACTTGCCTCGCATGTGGAAGGCACTGGGTTCTATCCTCAACACCACATCAAAAATAAAGGTATTTTGTCCATCTACAACTGAAAAAAAAAATTTAAAAAGTGATCTTCTTTCACCCTAACTCCCTGCTATTAGCAAAAGTTTTTCTAATAGATAACATCATCCAAAACCTCAAATATTTTGAGTTGTTTACACATGGTGCTTTGCACTCAAAAATAAATAAACCAACATGGATTGAAGAAGACAAGAATTAAGTAAACATCAAGGAAAAAGTATGAATTGAAATATGCCCAATGAGGGTCCAGAAAATGGAGTTGTCATACACAGATTTTAAATGAATTATAACTAGGGTGGGAATGTAATTCAGTGGTAGAATGCTTGCCTAACATGCACAAAGCTCTGGGTTCCATCCCCAGCACTACAAAAAAAAAAAAAAAAAAAAAAAAAAGAACTGGGATTAATATATCCAAGAAATCAAATGTCCAGCAGACAACTGTAAATTATAAAAGAGACTACCTTTGTCCATTTTCTGTTGCAGATAACATTACTACAAACTGGCTAAGTTATAAAGAAAAGAGATTTATTTTGGCTCATGATTCTAGAGGTCCAAGGCTCATGGACCACATCTAGTGATGGCCTTCTTGCTGGCAGACTCTCAAGACAGTGAGAGACAGGCGTGTGTATATCTTTTGGTCTCTCTCCTTTTTCTAAAGTCACCAGTATTTATCTAATCCCAATCAACTCTAAAGTCCTCACCTAATAGGCCATAATTATAATGACAGTAAAAGTAAATAGGTTACATACATCTATAGTCATTGGATCCTTGACAAAGGTGCCAAAAACATACATTAGAGAAAAGACAGTTTTGTTTTGTTTTGTTTTGTTGTTGTTGTTTTGGTACTGGGGATTGAACCCAGAAGCACTTTACCACTCAGTTACATCTCCAGCTCTCTTTCACTTTTTGAGACAGGGCCTCACTAAGTTGCTGAAGCTGTTTCAAACTTGTGATCCTCCTGTCTTAGCCTCCTGAGTAGCTGGGATTACAGGTGTATGCTTTTCTCTGTGCCCAGTAAAAAGATAGCCTTTTTAATAACTGGTGCTGGGACAACTGGATGTCCATATGTAGAAAAGTGAAACTAGACCTTTATCTCCCACCTTGCACAAAAACCAACCCAAAATGGATCAAAGACCTAGGAAACTATGCAACTCCTACAAGAAGACATAGTGTCAACACTCCAGTATGTAGGAATAGGCAATGACTTTCTCAATAGGACCCTTAAAGCTCAGGATGTAATTCCAAGAGCTAATAAATGGGACAGCATTAGATTTAAAAGCTTCTGCATAGCAAAGGGAAAAATGTGGAATGTGAAGGGAGAACCTAGAGAATGGGAAAAAATCTTTGTTAACTACTCTTCTGACAGATGATTAATAACTAGAATATATAAAGAGCTCAAAAAACTTTACATCAAAAAGTCAAATAACCCTTGGGCTGGGGATGTGGCTCAAGCGGTAATGTGCTCCCCTGGCATGCGCGGGGCACTGGGTTCAATCCTCAGCACCACATTAAAAAAATAAAATAAAATAAAGATATTGTGTCCACTGAAAAATGAAAAATAAATATTAAAAAATTCTCTCTTTCTCTCTCTCTTTAAAAAAAAAATCAAATAACCCAAGTAACAAATGGGCAAATGAAGTAAACAGACACTTCTCAAAAGAAGAAATACAAATAACCAACAAATATGTGGAAAAATGTTCAATATCATTTAGCAATTAGGGAAATGCAAATCAAAGAATACAAATCAAGAATACACATAATAGGGGCTGGGGTTGTAGTTTAATAGCAAAGCACTTGCCTAGTATGTGTGAGGCACTGGGTTCAATCCTCAACACTATTTTTTTAAAAAGATGAATAAATAAAATAAAGGTATTAAAAATAAAAATAAATTTTAAAAAGAAAACAATGTCTCAGAATGGTTAACAAAGGGGAAATGCTGCTGTCTCTTAATGGCTGCTAAAACTATGAATTCAGAGAAAGACAATTTTTTTCTAACAGAGTTGGTGTAGTGTATTTTTTTCAATATATTTTTTTAGTTGTTAATGAACCTTTATCTTATTTACTTATTTATATGTGGCGCCGAGAGTCCAACCCAGTGCCTCCCACATGTGAACCAGCCCTGGTGTAGTGTATTCTTGTTTATTAAAAATACTCATGTAGGGCTGGTGTTGTGGCTCAGTGGTAGAGTGCTCACCTGGCACGTGCAAGGCCCTGGGTTCGATCCTCAGCACCACATAAAAAACAAATAAAATAAAAGTATTTTGTCCAACTACAACTAAAAATAAATATTAAAAAAATACTCATGTAGCTTTGGGATTTTGAATTGGTGAATATTCATGATGTGTAGAAAAGCACAATATACACTCCAATCTCAACCACACAAAATGAGATGTTGTGCATGTACACACAGGACCTGGAGGGACACACCCAACTAAGCTGCTTGTGACTGATGACTTTGTTCTTTCTTTGTGTTTTTCTGTTTCCTATAATGCACATATTGGAATTGGGTAACTGGGAGATAAGAGAAAGAGTGTAGGAAAGAGATATTTCCCTGCACATCCTTAATAAGTATCTTTCAAAATTTTTTTAAAGAATTTAACCTTCATTTTATTTGTTTGTTGTTGTTTGTTTTTATGTGGTGCTGAGGATTGAACCCTGGGCCTCACCTATTCTAGGCAAGCATTCTACCACTGAGCCACAAACCCAACCCATATCTTTTAAATTTTGAGTGCATAATCTGTTCAAAAGAAATACAGTAGAATCATACCATGAAATAAAGTATGGATCAAAGAAGAAATCATGAATAGTGTGTTAAGAATGGTGTGCTGTAGTCACAGGATACTTGGAGGGAAAATTACAGACTTACATATTTACATTAGAAAAATGTCTAAAAATTAATTAGGTAAGTGTCCAACTTGAGAATTTTTTAAAAAGATGATAAATCCAAAGAAAGATAGAATCAAAGATAAGAGCAGAAGTTAGCGAAATAGAAAATAGGAGCCCAGTGACTGTAATCCCAGTGATTTGAGAGGCTGACGCAGGACAGCAAATTGAGGCCAGTGTGGGAAACTTAGATCCTGTCTCCAAAAAAAAAAACCTAGGATGTAGGTCAATGATAGAGTACCATCCTAGGTTCAATCCCAGTACTGGAAAAGAAAATGAGGGCTGGGGATGTGGCTCAAGAGGTAGCACACTCGCCTGGCATGCTTGTGGCCCGGGTTCAATCCTCAGCACCACAAACAAAGATGTTGTGTCCGCCGAAAACTAAAAAATAAATATTAAAAATTCTCTCTTGGGCTGGGGATGTGGCTCAAGCGGTAGCGCGCTTGCCTGGCATGTGTGCGGCCCGGGTTCGATCCCCAGCACCACATACAAACAAAGATGTTGTGTCCGCCGAGAACTAAGAAATAAATATTAAAATTAAAAAAAAAAAAATTCTCTCTTTAAAAAAAGAAAAGAGGGGCTGGGGATGTGGCTCAAGCGGTAGCGCGCTTGCCTGGCATGCGTGCGGCCCGGGTTCGATCCTCAGCACCACATACAAACAAAGATGTTGTGTCCGCCAAATACTAAAAAATAAATATTAAATTCTATCTCTCTCCCTCTCTCTCACTCTTTCTTTAAAAAAAAAAAAAAAAAGAAAAGAAAAGAAACCCCTGAAATACAGTGTATTAATAGTAGACTCTGAGGGGCTGGGGGGCCTGTAGCTCAGTGGCAGAGTGCTTCCCTAGCATGGGTGAGGCACTGGGTTTGATTCCTGGCAACACATAAAAATAAACAAATAAAAGTATTGTGGCCATCTACAACTAAAAAAATTTTTTTTAAATTGCAGACGGAAGAATTTAAAAAGATATTCTGAAAATACTGACCAAGAAAAAAAAAAAAAAGATGTGTGTGTATGGTGGGAGGAATCTCTATTCTGCCCTGCAAAATTGCATTTATTAGTTTCTCCATCTATAGTACAACTAAAGAGAGCAAATTTAAATAAGTATACTATGCATATATTTTAAAAATCAGATGATTCAAGTACCATATATTTGAACATTTTAATTGTTTCAAAAAGATAAGTGACAGCAGAATGCATTATAATTCTTATTACACGATTCTTATTACAGCACAGTTTTTCATATCTCTGGTCATATATAAAGTATGTTGACACCAATTCGTGTCTTCATACATGTACTTTGGATAATGATGTCCAACACATTCCACCATCCTTGCTATTTGACCATTTTCAAGTGTGTAATTAAGTGGTTTTTAGTATGTTCATAAGGTTGTATGGTCATCATCACTAATTAGTGAACATTTTCATTACTAGAAAAGAAACTTAGTACTCTCTATACTCTCCTTCTCCTAGCTCTTGACAATCACTAATATACTTTCCATATCTATGGATTTGCCTATTCTAGACATTTTGTATAAATAGAATAATATGGTCAGTATGTGACCTTTTGTGCTTGGCTTCTGTCACTTAGTATAATGTTCTCAAGGCTCATCCATGTTGTATCATGTATAATAATTTTGTTCCTTTTATGGCTAAATATTCTTTTTTTTTCTAAAGAGAGAGAGAGAGAGAGAGAGAGAGAATTTTATTTATTACTTTTTAGTTTTCGGCGGACACAACATCTTTGTATGTGGTGCTGAGGATCGAACCGGGACCACACGCATGCCAGGCGAGCACAGTACCGCTTGAGCCACATCCCCAGCCCATGGCTAAATATTCTTTGTGGCTAAATATTGTGTGCATATACTACATTTTGTTTGTTAAATATTAATGGACACTAGGGTTTACCTTTTGACTATTGTGAATAATGCTACTACCAATATTTGCATACAAGGATCTCTGTTGAGTTCCTGTTTTCAGTTTTTTGGGGGTATATATCCAAAGTGGAATTCCAGGGTCCTATAATTCTGTAACTTTTTGAGGAACAAAACACTTTTCCACAGTGTCTGTCCATTTTACATTTCCTCCACCAGTATGCAAGAACTTTAATATCTCTACAATCACCAGCTTTCCATGCACAGCCTGCCCCCGGGAACATCCCACACCAGTTAGTACGTTTGTTATTCAATGAACCTACCTGGCAATCATTACTGCCTAGTTGGCAATTTACATTAGCATTTAGTCTGCATGGTGGACATTCCATTTGACAAATATATGATGATATTTCTCACTGTTACAGTATCACACAGAGTAACAAAAAGTGGAGGTTCATGTTGGAGCTAATGTAGCACTTGGTAGAGGGGGGAAGCCAAGTATGTGGGGGCAGGACATATTTCTTTGTACTTTATGCTCAATTATGCTGAATCTAAAACTGTTCTAAATATAAAAATATATATATTTATATATATACATGAAATATGACTTCCAGGTTCAAAACTGAAACTCCTCTCAACCTTCAGAGAAAAAAATAATTTAGCTGGGTTTGGTGGCACCACAAGCAATCCCAGGAGCTTGGGAGGCTGAGGCAGGAAGATCATGATTTCAAAGCTAGCCTCAGCATCTTAGCAAGACCCTAAGCAACTGAGACCCTGTCTCCACATAAAATATAAAAAGGGCTGGGGATGTGGTTAAGTGGTTAAGCACCTCTGGGTTAAATCCCTGGTACCATATAATAATAATTCAACTGCCTATACATATAAATGATGAAAAAACAATAAGCATCTTCCTTTGGTATATTATGACTATCTCAACTAATGAACAACCAAATCAGCTGTGCTATGATAAACCTAATCAACACATTCTTGTGGCATAGTAAAAAGAACAAGGGCTTATGGGTCAGAATTTAAAATCCTCACTGAAGCCCTTAACAGATTCCTTAAACCAATAACGGATCCTCTATGAACTGCAGATTATTGTTTTTGTAAAATAGGGTAGCTACCAGCTGGGCACAGTGGCACTCACCTGTAATCCCAGTGCTTGGGAGGCTGAGGTAGGAGGATGGTGAGTTCAAAGCCAGCCTCAGCAAGAGAGGCACTAAGCAAATCAGTGAGACCCTGTCTCTAAATAAAATACAAAAAGATAGTGCTGGGGATGTGTTCAGAGGTTGAATGCCCCCAAGTTCAATCCCTGGTCCCTCCCTGGCAAAAAAGGGGGTTGCTACCTCCAAAATGGATGTCACAGAGCAGACACAATCGTGTATGCCTATAGACCCAGCTACTTCCAGGCTCTGTCTGGAAGAGGCAGAACAGCAGGAGAGATGGGGGCAGGTAGTCCTAAGAACCTGGGGTACCAGGCTATTGGGAAGATAAGGATTTTGAGTGTCTGCAGGGAGGTTGAGGCAGGAGGCTCACTTGTGCCCAGTTTAGGGCCAACATGGGCAACACAGTAAGACCCTACTATAAATAAAAAGAAAATAAGTTACATAAAAAATGGATGAAACAGGGATCTAAAGAATGTTATGGTAAAAGCCAAATTTTATTTCCAAAAAAGAAAAACTACATACAGTAGTAAAATTTCAGTTAATTTAAAGCATTAATCTTTGGTGGTAGTACTAAAGGTAATTTTATTACACAAACTTCTATATTCTCAGTTTTCTATACTAAACATGCAATTATTTATGTTCAGGAAATAAACATTTAAAAAAAGCAAAGCACAAAAACTGTAGAAAAGAATATTTTATTGAAACAGTTTCTCAATTAACAATGGAGCAAAGTACGATTTGATTCAAACCTGTCCAACCAGCCTCAACTGCTAATGAAATAACTCAAACATACAGAAGATGGGGGTGAGGATGAGACCCTTAGGCCCCTTTCTGCCAATGTGGCAAAAAAAAAAAAAAAAAAAAAAAAAGGAGAGGAAAAACAAAATAATAAAATGAGAGACAAAACAACTGACACAACCAGGTTTGCCCTTGTCCTGGAACTGGGGTGGCAGCCCTAGCTCCTGCTACAGACAGAATACTGGAGGACAGGCTCCCTAGGCCTCAGCATAGTGGGGAAAGGACCCCCATCCTAGCAGAGCAACATGCACAAGGCAGGCCAGTCCTGATCTTCCTTTACCCACAAAGCCCTCCTCAAAGACTGAGGTGGCATTTTTACATTCACACCATGGTCTCTCCATCCCCCAGGGTCTTGGAATAGGGGCTCACAGTAGAAAGCACATTTTGGTCAGCCCAGAGGGGCAGGGGTAGCGGGAAGGTTCTGTCTGGAAGAGGCAGAACAGCAGGAGAGATGGGGGCAGGTAGTCCTAAGAACCTGGGGTACCAGGCTATTGGGAAGATAAGGATTTTGAGTGTCTGCAGGATGTTCTAACCATGCCAGCTACTCTACATGGCCTTCCTGGGCCCAACAGCCCACAAGTGGGGGCTTCAGCACTTTCATACATCTCATTCCCTGGAGAGCAGCCGATTCCCTTACCTGCTCCCTGCAAACTCTGGCCACAAGAGGCCAGACATGCTGGTGGTAATACTTGAGATTTACTCCAGCCAGTTCAGATGGAAGGCTCTGGGCAAGGGGCAGGGAACAACCCAACTTGCACCATGAAGCCAAGAAAAAGAATAAAAAAAGGAGCCAGATGGAAACTAGGGGGAGGGGTTATGGAAAGAGAAGACCTTGGAAGAAGAAAAGATAGGCACTTGGAAACCAAACCTGGTGACCAAGGCTCTGTAGACACTGGCCCAAATGGGACATTGATTTCATGGTAAAAGGAAGAAGGAAGGATGCCCAGAGAAGATGCTCTCCAGTGTCCCAGGACATCCTTCCCACTACCCATATCTCCATAAACCACTTCTGACTGTTCTCTCACCTACCCACAGGCAAATAATTAAGACATAATAGTGATTTTTCCCAAATGCAGGGCCAAATGGGTAGGAAACTAGGGGTAGGGAGGGGATCAGAATAAGTTCAGGTTTTAACCACAGAGCTACCCCAGAAGGAACTGATGAGTGGCCCATCCTGCCCCTTCTCCACACTCCCTCCCAGGTGAGAGAGAAGGAATTTGAGCCTCTGAAGGCAGGACCAGCCCCTCCCCCGACCCCGATGTATAATAAATAGAGGTGGTAGGAGAAGGGGCTGGAGTGGAGTGGGGAGACTGAAAGTGGGGGTTATAGCTCATCATTCTTCAAAGGCCTCTTCTGTCTTGCTGGCTGCTCCTGTTCAGAGTCTGTTGGCAGTTGGGGAGAGCAAGGAAAGCATGGAAGGTGAAGAGAGGTAAGTGAGCCTCAATTCTTTGTAGATATTTTCCCTCCAAGCCCACCAGACTGCCCAGCATACCCCAGGATCCACCCTTACCTACTCCAGGACCTCCCAACTCCAGAGGCTCCGTGTCTTTTGGTTCAGATCCTGCGTTTTGGAAGGAATGGATTAGTTTTAGAAGGAAAGGAGGGGGGAGGGAGAAGCTAAGGAGAGGTTAGAATTTTTAGGTGAGGTGCGGCAGTGTATGCCTGTAATCCCAGTGGCTTGGGAGGCTGAGGCAGGAAGATCCCAAGTTCAAAGCCAGCTTCAGCAATTTAGCAAGACCCTGCCTCTAAAAAAAATATAAAAAGGGCTGGGGATGTGGCTCAGTGGTAAGGGTCCATGGGTTCAAGCCCAAGTACCAAAAAAAAAAAAAAAAAATGCCAGTTAGTAAATATTTTAGTGTGTGTGTGTGATATCTGGTCTCTCTCTTTTTTTTTTTTTTTAAATTAATACCTCAAGTATTGAGTTTGTTGGGATGAACCCAACTACTATGTATAACTATAAAGCTATAATAGTTATAAAAAAAAAAAAAAAAAAAAAACTTCAAAAGAGCAAAGGCCATCTACAGTTCATGGGCTGTCCAGAAACAGGCTGTGCCTTCCATTTTGTCTACTCTTAGGCTAATGCAACATTCCCATGCCCAACCATGGTTTTCCCAACTCACGAGTCTCTACTTTCTCAGGTTCTGAAATGGGCTTTGCATCCTCAGTGTGGCCTGGAGGGAAAGCAGGAGTAAGATGAAGGGAAAGGAGGACTCTTCCCTGCCCAACAGAACCTGGAGCCAGGTACCCTGCCCTCACCTGCTGGTGGAGTGACCTTCTCCCCCTGGTCACTGGCACTGGCATTGAGGGGAGGCTCTGTTCGGTTGCCATTCTTGTCCCTGGGCCGGGGTCGGGGCTTGGCAAACTTGGCCTTATTTAGCAGATATTGCACCTCGCGGTCCAAGGCCATCATCTTGGCCTCGATGTCTTTTGAGAGCAACACAGGCTTCTCTGTGGCAGGAAGCTTGGCTTGCTCAGCCATAGTTGCATTTTTCCAGGCCTGTGGGTAAGGCCAGAATAGGCTCAGAGCCAGACAGGGGGAGAGCAGGTGTCTCTATCCCAGATGAAATCAAAGTCCCGCCCAGCCTCAGGCTCTTCCCTCAGACTGAAAGTCACTCGGCCTGTGGACACCAGTTATGTATTCACCCAGTGATTACCCAGGTCTCATTGATGACTTTTTCTAAAGTTGTCATCTCCACCTCAGTAAAGATCTGGTCCATTTCTGGGATAAGCCGGGCGCCCCTGGAAACAGAGAAGAGACAATCAGCCCTGGGGCAGAGGGGTTTGTGAATGGGGAAAATGAAACAGGTGGGAATAAGCTATGGCCTTGTCAGGAATAAACAGTGGAGAAAGGGCACCAGGCCACTCACTTGAGAAACATGCTAGAATGGTTGAGGAGATTGTCGAGGGCAGACAGCCGTTCAGGCCACTTCTTGCGTTCTTCCACTCGGAAAAATAGCCCTTGGCACAACTTCCTCAGTTCGGCCAGCTTCTCCTTCAACATCTGAGGTACATGAGGTGGGCAGAGGGGATGACAGGAGAGTCCTAGAGTCAGCCCTGAGTCCTTGTTTTATTTGGCACTGGGGACTGAACCCAAGGACTCATGAATGTGGGCCTGGCACACTATCACTGAGCTCCTCTTATTTTGAGTCTAGCTCTATTTGCCTACGCTGGACCCAAACTCCCGGGCTCAAAGGATCCTCTGGCCTCAGCCTCCCAAATAGCTGGGACTTCAGGTGTACACCACTGTGCTCAGCCTAATTCCTTGCTTATGGCTTGCACCCTAGCTTTTCTCACTCTCTGACCTTGGGAGAGGAAGTTGAGAGCCTTCATCCTGCCCACCACTTCATGGGAGGCCCCTCACCACAGTGGTGGCCCCAAAGCCCTCATCCTCCAGCCAGGTAGATGCAGCACTGAGTTTCCCAGAGATCTCCTCACGCTGTTCCTCAGTGGACACTTCCTGGTACTCAGGTTGGTACAGCTTGTCCTAGTAAAGGACACAAATGCATGCATGCAGTGAGTCAAGGGCAAGGCTCAGAGCCGGTTCCTTCAATCCAAGTGCTAGGGAGAAGGGGATGCTGCTCCAGCCTGCCAACCTGGGTCTCAAAGATGAAAGCTTCCAAGCTGTTGGCCGCTTTCTCCCGTTCCTGCTTCTCTAGGTCTCGGAAGGTCAAGTCCTCAAGTCTGTGGAACAAAGAAGCAGGGATGTGGGAGAGGTAGGTTAGAACTCGGACCCCTCCCAGTACACCATTCCACATTGTGCCTACCTCACACATGCGTACAGTCTTTACTTACTTCTGCACTGAACGAGCCAGCTCATCCTCAGGCAAGTCAGGCAGGTCCAAAACTACCAGCTCCACCCCAATCTCCTCTACCATCCTCTGCTTCCGGGCAGGCTTTTGCTTCTTCTCTTCTTCAGGGGCTGGAGGGCCACCCTCAGGCTCTGTCTCCCCCTTCTCACTGGATTTCTGGATGGCAAGAGTTGGGGACATCAGAAAAGGCCTCTGCCTTCTCCACCAGGTAAGTAATAAAGAGGCATCCATCCACTCCCTTTGCCCCTAGGTCCACTGGCCTTTCCCGACCTATAGCTCACCTGGGCCTCAGACTTGTCCCCACTTTCTTTTTCAGGAGGCTTTTCTCCCTCAGGAGTGTCCTCTTTAGGCTCAAGGGGTGGAGTCTGAGAAGTATCCTCCACTGGGGCCTCAGCTTCCTCCTTGAACTCTGCCTGCTCTCCAGGCTCATCCTTGGTCCCCTCAGCAGGACTCTCCTCTTCCTCCTGGGAAACAATGACAGGCACCTCATATTACAATCACTAGAAGAGCTTGTGGGCCAGGCCTGGCCTCAGTCACACCAGCTCCTCTGCTCTAAAGGGGATCTCCACTGAGGACACAGCTTGGGGGTAGACAGATGACAACCACAGGGACAGAGTCAGGACTTTTTTGGTCTGTAGCAGTCTAACTGGCAAAGGGAACTGGCAGAAGGAGAGCATCTGGGCATGAGAGAAATGAGCTTTGGGTTCTGGTACACAGAATGACTCCCAGTACAGAAGAATAAGAGGAAATGCTAAACCTGGCACCAGCTAAGGGGGAAGATGAGGTCCTCTGCATCCCTGGCAGCTGGGATGTCCACCTGACTCCCTGTCTCTGCTGTTGCTACCTGCCTCCACACTGCTCTCCAGGCTCCATCCTGAGCTTACCTGGACAGCATCGGTCCCATTTTCTTTGGTGTCTGGTGTGGTACTACCTCCAAACAGGCTGGAAATGGTGTTTCCAAGTTCTAGGAGAAAGGAAGCCCAAAAGATCAAAAGGGAACCACACAGTGACTTGACCCTGATCCAAGGACAATGCCCTGCCTACGTCCCAAGCTACACATGAGTACATTTCCATTTGTGCATGCTCACACACACATATGCACATACTCATCCTTACTGGTAAGAGTAGATTCCTCCTCTGGGCTGTCCTCCACCAGGGTCTCAAATACAGATTCCACCTGAAGACAAAAGTTCAATATAAATACAAATACCAACCCATATTTCTTCACAAACACCCTACCATGGTGAATGCCTGCTTATGCATGCTTTGGGCCTGGCAGCTGTGCTGGCCTAGTCTCTCACCTACCTTTTCTAAGGACTCCTAACCCCTTTGATTATGAGCCCAAGGACAGGATCATAGCTTCTCTTTTCCCCTCAGAGCCTTTCATGTCTCCATGGGTCATCATTTCCCAAAGTTATGTGCCAGAAGATATCAGGCCCAGAACTATTCTTCAAAAATAGGTTTCTCAGACCAGGGGTGTAGCTCAGCAGCAGAGCCCTTACTCAGCATGTGCATGGATCCCCACTATCACCAAAAAAAAAAAAAAAAAAAGGTTCTTACCCATTCTATAGTTCCTTCTAAGCAAGTTACAAAGTCCATAAGCATGTATAGGCCATGCAAAGGGCCCCACTAGAGGACCTCAGAGGTTTGCTAACCCTGAAGAGGTTGGCTGTTATCTACAGCCAAGATTGATCTGAATCTAAAACCCTTTTCCTATGGAACCCACTCTCGCAAAGGCTGGCAAAGCCAGGTCCCTGTCCTGCACACAGGTCTCCTTTTGCTCTCACCCTATCTAGACTGAGCACACCACTCTCATCCAGGTTGAAGTGTGCCTTGATGCCCTTGGACTCGTAGTCTGGATACTTTTTGAAGCTCTCACCCACACCTTTTAGCTTCACTGTGGTCAGATTATGGGAGCCAAATACCCTGGTTGAGAGGGAAAAAAGAGTTTGAGGAAACCCACCCATCCCACATCCAATACCAGGTTATATAGCCTTAGGGCCCCTGAGGTCAGGGGCACTACCCTAGGAAGTGCTCAGAGGATGGAAGCACTCCTAGGAGAGGCTGCTTACAACCTCACTCTAACCCAACTACCTGCTTCCCACTTCAGCCCTGCAGGCCCCACATCTCCCTCCCCCAAATCCTTAAGTCATCTGACAGCCACACCACCCTTCCCTGGAACTCCCATCCTGCTCCACCGCCCCTCACCGAAGATCCTCAGGCCCCAGGAAGCCCAGGTCACCGTAGTTGATGTGAAAGTTGAAATCATGGCTGTAGCGGTTAAAGGTGATGACTTTGCGTTGAGGGTATGGCCCCATTCGAGAGAAGAGCACACGCTTATTGTGCTTTAGGCTGCGAACGCCGGGCTCATCCTCAACCTCCCTTGTGAACTCTACCTACACAGCAGGCAGAGAAGGCACACTGGAAAACTAGAGCAGGTTGTGGGGCAGGGATGGAGGGTCTCTCTCGAAGTTGTGATGGAGGGGGTCTCTCAGCAGAAAAACAATGGGACAGGCTAGTTTGGGCAAGAGAGGCAAAGGGAACTCATCTCCTGATCAGAGAGAAGTTCACTCACCAGGATGGGGTAGACCACTGCATCGCGAACAACGAATGGCTTCACCTTGAAGGCTTTGCTCAATGCAGCTGCCTGGTACACAGCCCCCATGGCGGCTGCTTCATCTGCGTTGATGTTCTTGCCTAGCTCCTCCCTATGAGAGTCCCAGACTTCAGTGCCATCCACCCAGGAGCCAGGATTTCCCCCGCCTCAGCCCTCCAGCTGCCCAGCCCTGCAGCAATGCCCTGGGCAGAAGTAGGCCCCATGCACCCCCCCCACACACACACTCACTTGCCCACAGCCTTCAGCAGCACCTCCTGAACCTTGGGGACCCGAGTGGCCCCACCCACCAGGATCACCTGTTCAATTTCATCCTGCAGTAGGGAAAGAAAAGGAAGTGTGACTGTAAGCGGTTAATGCTCTTCTCCAACACTGACCCTTCCCCTTGACATCCACCTGTCCTCCCTGCTTCCCGCTACACCCTCACCAAGCTCATTTCAGCACTCTGTAGGGCCTGCTGGACAGGCCCAGGCACCCGGTCAAACAAGTCTGCACACAGCTCCTCAAATTCCGCTCGGGTCACTTTTGCCTTGAAGTCCACATCATCCATCAGGCCCTCGATCTAGGGGAGATGAAGGGTATCAGAGGGTTCTTGACCAGATCCTGCTCTCTGGGTGGGCAGGGTAAATCCAGAAGACTAGAAATTTGGGAGAATGGCAGGGCTCTCCATTCTCTGGGTGGGGCAAATTTGTCCTCAAGCAGCTCCAAGTGGGCACCTGGGCCATGTGGTCAGCGTTGGCACTCAGGACAGTTTTGAGTCGATTTGCCTCCCGCAGCAACTTGGCCATGGCACGTGGGTTCTCCCGCACATCCTTGGCTCTCTGGCCCTTGCGCTGTTCATTAAAGAGCCCAGCCAGGTGCTCACGTAACCGAAGCTCCATTTCCAGGCCCCCCAGGGTACGGTCAAACCTATTAAGGAAAGGGAGCAGAGAAGATGTGAGGAATACAATGTCTCTTCATTGGCTCAGGAGCCTGAATCTCATCCCCAGGTGGTACCCTGGAGTTGTTTCAGGGACCCTATTCACCCCCAGTTCTCCAAGTATGGACATATCTTCTATCCTCAACTTTTCACAGCACACTTGACACCTTACAGTGGCAGCTCATCCACCCACTCATTCAACACCATTCACTGAGTATTAACTATGTACTTGTTTCTGGAAATACATAGGGAGGAACTTGGGGATAAACATGGTCTTTGCTGTCAAGAAGTTTCTAATCTAATAGCTAGCTGAATGACCCTGCTAATGTGAAATCGTAATCATTCATGTGTTATAAAGGAAAAGCAGATGAGGCTTATAGAATATGTGAGAGGAGATCTGTGCTATTCAAGGATGTCAAGCTTTCTTGAAGAACTGATGCTTGAATTGAAACCTGAAGGATGAGTTGGATTTAAGTATGGAAAGAAAGGAAAGAACACTCTAAACAGAGGGAACAGCCTAAACAACAGTATAAAGAAGGAAGAATGTGACAAATTCCAAAGAGGGTAAGTATGCCAAGCATCAACGAGTAAGAGGGTTTGGCTACTTGAGGGAGGCAGGTGATACAGGCACAAGGGAATTTTTAAAGAAATAGGTTAAAATCAAATCAGTATTTTGTTTTAGCAGTGCTGGGGATCAAGCTCAGGGCCTCAAGCATGCTAGGCAAATACTCTACCACTGAGGTACCTTTCCAGCCCATTAATCTGAAATTTTTTTTGGTTCTGGGTATTGAACCCAGGGGTTACTTAACTACTGAGCCACATCCCCAGCCCTTTATGTTTTGAGACAGGTCTTCCTAAGTTGCTTAGAGTCTAGCTACATTGCTAAGGCTGACTTTAAACTTGTGATCCTCCTGCCTCAGACTCCCAAGATAGTGGGACTATAGGTGTGTACCACTGCACCCAGATAGATCTTAGTTTTAAAGAACCACCTGCTAGCTTGCAATATAAAGAACTAAAAAGGGGAGCTGGGGTTGTAATTCAGCGGTAGAGCGCTCACCTAGCAAGTGTGAGGCTCTGGGTTTGATCCTCAGCACCACATAAAAATAAATAAACAAAATAAAGGCATTATATCCAACTACACCTAAAAAGTAAATATTAAAAAAAAAAAAAAAAAAAAAAGGGGGCTGGGGATGTGGCTCAAGCAGTAGCGCGCTCGCCTGGCATGTGTGCGGCCTGGGTTCGATCCTCAGCACCACATACAAACAAAGATGTTGTGTCTGCTGAGAACTAAAAAAATAAGTAAATAAATAAAATCTTAAAAAAAAAAAAAAAAAAAAGAACTAAAAAAGGATTTCACTAGAAGCCGGGAGATTTTTTTTTTTGGGCACTGGTAGGGGCCCTCTACCACTGAGCTATACCACATACATCCCCCTACTTCTTTAAATTTTGAGACAGGGTCTCACTAAGTTGTCTAGGATATACTTGAACTTGAGATCCTCCTGCCTTAGCCTCCTGAGTTGCTGACATTATAAGTACCCAGCCAGGGCAATCTTTTCTTTTTCCTTTCTTTTTTTAATTCTGCAGGTAAGAAGTCAGGTAAGAAGTCACAGTAGCTTGTTCTGGGGTAGTCATGAAGAGTTACAGAAAAAGATGGGTTCAAGAAACACAATGAGGCTGGGGTTATACCTCAGTGGTAGAGCGCTTGTCTTACACATGTGAGGCACTGGGTTCAATCCTCAGCACTACATGTAAATAAATAAATGAATGAATGAAATAAAGGTACTGTGTCCAAGTTAAAGAAAAACAAAGAAACACAATGAGGTGGGTGCTGCATATTCCATGAAATGGAGGCTGAGGCAGGAGAAAGATCCCAAGTTCAAATCTATTCCCAGCAACTTAGAGAAACTGTCTCAAAATAAAGGGCTGGGGATGTAGCTCAGAGGCTAAGTGCCCCTGGGTTCAATCCATTATACCAAAAAAAGAAAAAAAGGAAAAAAAAAAAAAGAGACAAACAAAAAGAAAAACGACCACAGTTGACAAATGAAGTAGACATTTTTACCATAAAATAAAGGAGCTTAAAAAAAAAAAAAAAAGACTGAATTTGACACTCTGCATGTGGCCAGAATTCTCATGGATCTTAAGTCCAGGAACCTCCCTGCTTCTCAGTATTCCCCAAATTGTCCCCCTTACTCTTTGGGAGGGCTCACCCCACCATGACTGATGCTTTATCCAGGAGAGAATCCCTGACCTGAGGGTCTTAACTTTTCTCAGCTCCAGCTTACCCCACGCCCCGGATCTGTAGCTGTGGTTGCATCCCAGCTTCCTTGGTCTTCACAGTCTGGTAGGTCACGATGGTACACACGGTGCTGCCTGACCCCATGTCATAGAACATGATATTCTATGAAGACATCAAGGTAACTGTCATAAGAACTTTATCAAATACCAGGTGGCATGCCTACCTATCTGCCTGCATCCAAGAAGCTGCCCAACTCTCAAAAAAAAAAAAACTGAATAGTTTCAATGGGGAGCTGAGAGGAGGCTGCTGTATGGGCCAACCATGCAAACAAGATGCAAAATGGGACAAATGACTTGCAACCTCAGAGTCAGCTATCTTGCATGTCTGGTCAAGAGGCCTCTCTGGCTCACCTGTGCAGTGGCATTGATATCCTTCCGACGGAAGACACCGTAGCTGAGGGCAGTGGCAGTATTGTCATTGATGAGCTGCAGTACTTTAAGGCCAGCCATTCGGGCAGCTTGAAGCACAGCTCTACGCTCAGCCTGGTTGAAGAAGGCTGGCACGGTGATGACAGCATCCTTGATGGGCTGCTCTACAGAGGACAACAGAACAGAGTCCCACCTGTTCCATACCTTAGATAAAGCATGACATTTTGGGCCAGATAATTCTCTGATTTGGGGGCTATCCTGCACATTGCAGGATGTTTAACAGTATCACTGGCTTCTACCCACTAGAGGACACTGTTCCATATCCCTAGTTTTGACAACCAAATGTGTTCATACACTGCCTGATGTACCCTGGGAGGCAAAAATGGCCCCATTTGAGAATCAAGGTTTTAGATCCCAGGGAGCCTGGCTCCCACTGTCTCCACCTTGATACTCACCTGCGAAATCTTCAGCCAGGGACCGGGAGTAATTGAGAACCATGCCTAAAACCTCCTCAGGTGAGAACTGAAGCTGCCTGAGAGAAGGAGGGGTAGTTGGAGGCAAGGAGAATCAAATAATAAGGCAGGACAATCATGAATGCTTGCCCTTAAGGACCCCAGTAGGGCTGCTGAGCCTGCTTTTTGCAATAGAACACTCACGGGCTGATCTGGAAGTACACAGTCTGCCTCTGTGGGTCAAAGCTTAGCTCATGCTCTGGAAAACGGGCCCGATACAGGGCCACATGGGGGTTATCTGCCTGTTTCCCTAGAAGGTGCTGGAAATAACGTAACGTAGCCTTTGGGTTCTTGATGGCCTGAAAGGAGGTAAAGAAGAAGCAGAGTATTAGGTGCTCAGGCCAAGATTGGTTGCCTTACATCACAGAGATCAATAAAGGAACAACTGAATGCACCACTCTTTGAAGGGGGCTGCTGACTCACCATGCCTGCTGCAGTGTCTCCAAAGAATCTTTCATTTTCTTTTAGGGTCACGGTTACTGGGGTTTTCCTCCGAGATTCCCTGAGGAAAAGAGACATCAGGCCCAGGTACCTGATGCAGGGTAGGAACCCCAAGAGTCTCACTACTCCACACTCATTAATTCAAGACACTAAAGTCTGTTGTGAGCACTATGAGGAACACACACCCACTTGGAGCCCAGAATCTTTCATTGCCCATCCTTGACAGTAGGGTTATCCTCACTTGTTCAAGACAATCTCCATGGGCACTCCAGGTTTGACAATGGCCACCTTCATGGATTCGCTGCCCAGGTCCACAGACATCACTGCCAGCGTGTCTGATGGGAAAACAGTTTGTCAATTAGCCCCATTACTCCCACCTTCCTTTGGGCCCTCTAATGAAAGCATTCCATGTTCCATGGAAAAAGATAGCAAAAAAAAAAAAAAAAAAAAGAAGAAAGAAAAAAGTCTGGGTCCAGTAGCTGTAAAATCTTCTGACCCTTGCACCAATCATTTCTTCTGTTGATCCCTCTGCAGGGTACATACCACTCAGCGCCAATAGATCTGCCAACAGGACAGCCATCAAGACCCAACAGGCTAGCTTCTTTGGCCTCTGCCTTCTGACTGTGGCTGCCATTATGCCCCTGGAGGAGGAGGAAAAAACACTTGAGACTGAATGCCATGAGCAGAACTGCATCCCAGAACAGAGCAGTCTACAGTCCTTCCCTCTTGATGGGTTCCAACTGTTCTAATCATCTCAGAGTGTCCACTGAAAAGCCCAAAGAGCATCAGTTTTGGCTCCACCACATCTCTAAACAGAGAAGGTAATAGGTCAAGAGGATGGAGACAAGGGCCTTAGGTCCACTGCACTACCAGTAACTGGCGCACCTCAGTTCCATGCAAGCTGTCAGGATCCCGGGGTGGGGCCGAGGCTCAACTATCTCCTCACACCTGGAGCTCCTAGGTGGCTGGGAAAGCTAGGCTGGGTCAGGACAGGAACTGAGAAGTGATGACGTTGGGGGTGGTTAAGATAGAACGGCCTGTCTCCTGCTCGGCATCTTTGCGGGTTGTCCCACCCGCTCCCCTTCCCCATTCCACCCCCTACCCCGCTGCCCAGAGAGACGATGTGCCGGGAGAGGTAAGGTTACTAGTCGGTGGATATCGAGTACCCAGTGTTAACACCTAAGTCTCACCTGACGAAGGCGGCCGCTCTTACTCCCGGAAACGCATCCCGGCCCACCCTTAGCGCGTGGGGGCGACCCAGGGCCCGAACTGCTGGGCCCAACGCACCGGCTTCCCTGCGGCCCTCACTCCCGCTACCGACCCGCCCCCGGAGGCAGCACACACTGTCTCCCCTAAGAGCGGTGGCCGGGCACCCTCTCCATCCCCACTCCAGCTACCTCTGGCCTCCGCTCCAATGGCCCCGACTCTGGGACAAACGTAGCGCGGACGTACCCACGCGGCCAGCTGCGCGCCCCCAGCCCGCGCCCTTCACAACTCCCCTCGTTTTGCAAACTGTTACATTAGCTACCAACCTCTCCGCGGCGTCTCGCGCACCAGCCGGCCCCGGACGCGGCGCGCGCTAATTGGCTCCGCCGCCTTCAGGCCCCGCCTCCGCCGCCCCGGCGCGCGCCTTCATTGGGCCACGTCCTGGACCCGCCCCCGTCTCCTTCTCCCGCACTGTCCCGGAGGCGGCGGAGAGGCCAGTCCACTCGTCTGGACGAAACTGCCGGCGTCGGCCACGGATTGGACCACGTCACGGGCCGGCGCGTTTCGCTCCCGCCTCCCCAACACCGACGCCGGGGCGCCCGCGGGACTTTTCCAGGCCTCGGAACTAGATGCCTCACTGTGGAGACTCTCAAGTGACCTGAACCTGTAGAGAATGGGGCGCACGGTCTGGAGACAGTCGAACCTATTTTTCTGGTCAACTGGGGAATCCCGACCTAGCAGTGGGAATGCCTGGCCTCCTCTCCGCAGCCACGCGGAAGAGGCGCTAGCTTGTGAGTTGGTAGCTTCTGAACTGCCCTAGGCTTTGGCTAAACATCAGAGAATGGCTGCGCTTCAGTCATCTCAATCTTCCTCTGCTTCACTGAGGAAACTTAAGCCACATAAAAGGATGTTCACTGATGGATCGGAGATAAGCAGTGTATTTATGGCCGAGGTTGGCCTGGACTTTGAGCTCCGTTTGTATGAGAATGGATATTTCAAACTGTAAAGCGCTACACACAAAAGACACTTTTATCCAAGGCTATAATTAGTTAAGCATACATGGTGCACTACCTTCTGTGTATTTCTTTTCCATTAAATCCTGTACGCTTCCCCTTCTCTTTAACTTATCATAGAATTAAAACAATCACTCTCCTCTGCTGTTTGGCACTTCTCACTCCCTTCTCTTGCTGCTTTAACCCAGTGGAAATGCTCAGTTCTTGGAGAGAGAATTTCTCTTAAATGTGGATGGAAATCAACTGCCTTTGCTTCTCCCCTTCAGTTGATGCCTGGCCTCACTTTACAGAAGTGTGTGTGTGTGTGTGTGTGTGTGTGTGTGTGTGTGTCTCTTTCTCAATATATTTTTTAGTTGTTGATGGACCTTTATTTGTATGTGGTGCTGAGAATTGAACCCAGTACCTCCCACATCCAAGGGAAGAGCTCTACCACTGAGCCACATCCCCAGCTCCAGAATTCTCTCTTGAAAGGCCTGGCTGTCACTACCAGGACCTTGTCAAGCCTGAGTTTGTTTAAGAAACTCATCTATTCCTTTCTCTTCTTTTTTAATGATGCTTAGGAGGGAAAAGAGTGATCATTTGTCTATACTTAGAAAAGGAAACATACTGGCAGTACCACAAGAGGTCTGTTGTGCTCCTTTTAAGATAGTTCAGTGGTAAGGTAGTAGAGAAATTGAAATAAAGAGAAGTTTGCTTAAAATCTTGGCACAATTTAATTACATAAACTACACAGAAGTGTTATCTTGAAGAAAAAAAAAAAGTCATTCTAGATAAAGCTAAGTCCGCTTGACACCAACCACAATCTCCTACTCTGTCCTTTGGAGGTAACTGCTATTAATACTGTGTTAAGGAATCTTCTAGGCCTTTTCCTCTGAATTTGAGGTTGGGGATGTAAGTAAGTGGCAAAGAGCTAACCTAGCACACGCACAGGCCTAGGATTTGGTCCTTAGCATCAGAAAAGATTAAAACATTATACAATTATTGTTTGAAAAATTTTTTAAACTAATAATGTCATGGAGTGACTTCCATGTCAGTGTGTGATTCTCTCATTGTTTTTGCTGTGGAACATTCCATAGCATGGGGTTTGTTTATAATGATGGACATATAAGTTGTCATTCAATTCCACAGAGAAAGATTGTTTCTCAATAATTAACTCTACTTTTTGGGCTGAGGCTGTAGCTCAGTGCGCCGAGTGCTTGCCTAGCATTTGTAAGGCACTGGGTTCAATCCTCAGCACCACATAAAAATAAACACATAAAACAAAGGCATTCTGCCATCTACAACTACAAAAAAAGTTGTTGTTTTTTTGTTAAATAATTAACTTGGGGCTGGGGATGTGGCTCAAGCGGTAGCTCGATCGCCTGGCATGCTTGGGGTGCTGGGTTCGATCCTCAGCACCACATAAAAAAGTAACAGATGTTGTGTCCACCAAAAATTAAAAAATAAATATTAAAAAATTCTCTCTCTCAAAAATAATTAACTCTACTTTTGGCCAACTATCTGGTATATTCTTTCCATTCATTTCATTTCAAACAGAGAGCATGCATTTTAACATTTATTGGGCCTCTGTCATTCAATCACTGTTCAAGGTGTATATAGACGGGCACAAGCTTGTCCTTGTCCTCAGAGAAGTCACAATCTGCCAGGAAAATCTGCTATGAACATGTTCATAGATTATTGCACTTACTAAAAACCTATTGGATGATTTGCACATTGGTAGACTCAGTCTTCCCTGTTCCTAGAAGAGTTCCCACCCCCAGAATACACTTGATGGGAGCAGTCTGGCTACAGTTACAATTCTCAGCTTGGGTACTCTGTCCCCCTGGGAGGTGTAGCAGGTGCAAGTGCTCTGGGGAGTCACCTGTTTTGTTCTCTAACCAGAAAGGATAGAATCTCACAAGAACAAGTTGTGGAACAATGGGACATTCTTTATGTAAAACTGATTTAGATTGACCTTGGCAGGTGAACTCACTCAATTTTATTGTTTTATTTTGGTATTGGGGATTGACCCCGGGGGTGCTTAACCCCACTGAGCCACATGCCTAGCCTTTTCTTTTTAAATATATATGTTTTATTTAGAGACAGGATCTTGCTGAGTTGCTTAGGGCCTTGCTAAGTTGATGAGGCTGGCTTTTCAACTCGTGATCCTCCTGCCTCCACTTCCCCAGCTGCTGGGATTACAGGTGTGTGCCTCCATACCTGGCTAACTCCTTGACCAGAATAACTTGTTAATAGTATTTGAGAGCTATATCCTTACATAATATTGCAGAAACCCAAGAAAAAGTTGCTGTCTTGCAGGACACTGACAGGAAAGTAAAACGAACACATCAACAAAGGCATATGTATATGTTATAAACCATACAAACTACATCATTAGCTGAGGGCAATGTTGATCAGGTAGAGAACAACCTGGATTACAAGAATTTATTTTTATCAATTTACTAATTTATTTTTTGTGGTACTGTGAATTGCCCCTGGCACACTCCACCACCGAGCTATATCCCAGTCCTTTTTATTTTTTGAGAGGGTCTCCCTAAATTGCTGAGGCTAGCCTCAAACTTGCAATCCTCTGCCTCAGCCTCCTAAGAGGCTGGGATTACAAGCATGTGCCACTATGCCCAGTGGGTCAGGAGAATTTAAACAAACAAAAATAGTTGTTATCCAACAAATCTAAGATTTTATCTAAAAATGCATACTATACATACATTTACAAACAGACTGTTAGTAACAGCTTTATTCATAACAATTGAAAACTACCCAAATGCCCATCAATAATTGTTAGAGTCACACATGGCAATTTTACACAGTAGTGAGAATAAGACCATTACATAACACAACTTAAATGATTTCAAACAAAATAGAGTCAAAGGAGCCAAAGGATACATACTGTATAATTTTACTTACATAAAGTTTAAAAACAGGCAAAACTAAGTTATAGTGATCCGGAAGGTAGCATTTCAAAGAAAGCATTAGGCAAGCTTCTGTGAGAATTCAGTGGGTGGTAGCATGTGTCCTCAATGACACTAGAATAAATAATTTGTATTTAGTCTTGGTGTTATGAAAAAATTTTTTCTGCACCATTATGCCTGGAGGTAATATGAATTTGAATAGGACACGGGTACAGATGAGAGACACAGAATTGGGAACATTCCCCAGCTTGCTTTGGGGATTGTTGTGTAAAGAAGAGAAAATAAACCTTTGTGGTGGTACACACCTGTAATCTCAGCTGCTCAGGAGGCTAATGCAAGAGATCACAAGTTTGAGGCCAGCTCAGCAATTTAGGGAGACCCTATCTTAAAATTAAAATAAATAAATATGAAACACTGGGGATGTACTTCATTGGTAAGAGCTCCTGTGTTCAATTCCCAATACCAAGAAACAACACAAAACAAAAACATGTTTTCAGCCAAGTGCAATGGCATAGGTTTGTAACCTCAGCTACCCAGGAAGCTGAGGCAGGGGGATTGCAAGTTCAAGGTCAGTCTGGAAAATTTAGCGGGACACTGTCTCAAATTCAAAGGACCAAGGATGTAGTTCAGTGGTAGAGTGCTTGCCTAATAGGCAATGAGGCCCTGGGTTCAATCCTGAGTGCCACAAAAATAAAAGGAAAAAAAAAAAAAAAGAACAAGAAACATGTTTTGAGTGTCCATTAGGTGCCACATGCTCTGACAGGGGTACACAAAAAGAAGATACTGACTATGGTTTGCAATGTGTGTTAGGTGGCCAATACAAACTTCTATTTCTTCTTTCTTACAGCTGAAAAACTGGTTTCCCATACGTTGCTTCATTGTACCCTAAAATAATCCTGTGAAGTCTAAAAGCATAATTCACTTAGGCATGACATTTTTTTAAATTCCTGAGCGCAGGAGCATTTTGTGGAGCAGGAAACTGATGCTCAAAAAAAGTGAAAGGGCCGGTGCGTTGGCGCACGCCTGTAACCCCTACCACTGGAGAGGCTGAGGCAGGAGGATCGCAAATTTAAGGCTGGTCTCAACGCATGGAGACCCTTAACAACTTAGCGAGATCCTGTGCCCCCCCACCCCAAAAAAAAGGCTGAGGTGAGGCTCAGCGGTTAAGTGCCTCTGGATTGATTCCCCAGCATCCATCCATCCATCCATCCATCAACCAATAAATAAATAAATAAATAATGCGAAGGGTTCAGCTCTCAAAATTTTCAACTAGCGCAGTCATAAAATCGGGCAAACTCGCAACCTGCGCAGCAAGCGGCCCGCCCACTCTCCCAGCAGCGGGAGGCTGTCCTCCAGACTCCGAGGAGCTGAAGCTGCCGGAAGCCGCGGGTCACATGACCAGCTGGTACCGGTCACATGACATAGCTTCTGGAGGCGGGGGCTCTCGGCCAAGATGGCGGCTTACCTGCAGTGGCGGCGCTTCGTTTTTTTCGACAAGGAACTGGTGAAGGAGCCGCTGGGCAATGATGGGGCCGCTCCCGGAACCGCGCCTGCCTCTGGATCTACTGTTTCCAAGTTCCTTTGCCTCCCCCCTGGAATCACTGTCTGCGACTCAGGCAGAGGGAGCTTGGTCTTTGGAGATATCCTTCCTCTCGAGCTCTCTTCCCTTCCCGGATCCCCGAAGAGATCCAGCTGGTATAGAATCTGTCAGAGTGGTTCGTGCTTGGTTCCACTTCCCATTAGATGGCTGCCCAGACCTCTTCTGTGGTCTGAAGGAAGAAGGAAGTCCATTTACTAACTTGTCAATCGAGCAGTACTGGGCAAGTCATTTATTTAACCTCTCTGGGCTTCAATTTCCTTATCTGTAAAGGGGTGTGAATGCCAATTTGGCAAGGTTATTTTAAGATCAATCCCTCAAAATGGATGCAAGTTGCCTTTCAGAGATGAAAATGTAGGCTCGGGTTGTGGCTCAATGGTAGAGCGTTTGCCTAGCGTGCGTGAGGCACTGGGTTCGATATCCGGCACCACATAAAAATAAATAAATAAAATAAAGGTATTGTGTCTATCTACAACTAAAAACCAAAAATTCTTTAAAAAGATGGAAATGTAAGGTGTCATCTTCCCTGACTAATATTGTGGAGGAAGCAGTAAATGAGACTAGAGTTTCTTGTTTCGTTCTTTAAGTGACAAGTGGGAAAACATTTGAAAATTTTGAAGATGTATGTTCATGTTGTTGTGTGGGTTCCCATCTAAAAATAAGTACAGTATACCTCTAGTGGATGCCCGAAGCTCTGATAGGTACTATGTTTTTTTCCTATCCAGATGTTTCTCAACTTATGATGGAATTCTCCTTAAGTTGATAGTATTTTAAGTAGGAAATATGTTTAACACACCCAAGCCACAGATTATTATAGTTCATCCACACAGTACATATCAGTAGCATATCAGTTCATCCCTGTGATTAACAGTATCATCGATATCATTAGTCCATGAAAAGATTAAAATTCTAAGTACAGTTGGGCCTAATGGCACATGCCTCTAACCCAATAGCTTGGGAGGCAGGAGGATGGCCAATTCAAAGCCAGCCTCAGCAATTTAGCAAGACCCTGTCTCAAAAATAAAAAGGGTTGGGGATGTGGCTTAGTAGTGAAGCACCCCTGGGTTTAATCCTTGGTTAAAAAAAAAAATTCGAAGTAAAATTTCTTCTGACTGTATATCACATTCAATGCCCTTGTAAATGAAAAATTGGGGGAATATCTGTGCATACATGCCTATGATGAAGTTTAATTTGTAAATTGGCACAGTAAGAGATTAGCAATCATGCCAGGCATTGTGGCTCATGCCTATAATCCCCAGTGGCTCAGGAGGCTGAGTCAGGAGGATCATAAGTTCAAAGCTAGCCTCAGTATCGGTGAGGTGCAAAGCAACTTAGACCCTGTCTCTAAATAAAATACAAAATAGGGCTGGGGATGTGGCTCAGTGGTTGAGGGCCCCTGAGTTCAATCCCCAGTACCACCCCCCCCAAAAAAAAGATTAGTAACCACAACTAATAAAACATAACAATATATTGTAAGAAAAGTTGTATGAATGTGATTTCTCAAAATACTTAATTTCTCATTGCACCACAGTAACTAATGCAAAACTAGACAAGGGGGGACCACTGTATCTTTTCTTGGAAAGGCGGCTCCTTGACTACCCTGCACATATGGAAGGCCAAATATGGTTCTTGCCACGTTCCCTACAGCTTACAGGTTTCCAGGCCTATAAACTACGGGTAACACACCTGTACCAATTGAAGCAGCACAATATTCTAGCATCTGTTGGTGAGGATGAAGAGGGAATCAACCCCCTGGTGAGTCTCAGAATGGGAACAAGAAGATCCAGGAATTTTTGTTTGTTTGTTTGTTTTGCTGGAGGGAGACTAGCATTCATACTTCTGAGGTCTGTCCACAGGTAAAGATCTGGAACTTGGAGAAGAGAGATGGTGGCAATCCACTATGCACCCGAATCTTCCCTGCAATCCCAGGAACAGAGCCAACTGTTGTGTCCTGTTTAACTGTCCATGAAAATCTCAACTTTATGGCCATCGGTAAGCAGAAAGAAGGCAAAGCTAACACTTTCAGATTCTTTATAGATTTTCTTCAGAGTTGTTTCCACAGGTGATGTTTATTGTTTAAATGGGATTATTTCATACCAAAACTGAGGCCTTAGAGATACTGAGATTTGGAATGGGAAGCAGTATACATTTTTCTTTGAAAATGAGTCAGTGAGGCCAGGTGTGGTGGCGCACTTGTAATCCCAGTGGTTTGGGAGGTGGAGGCAGGAGGATTTCGAGTTCAAAGCCAGCCTCAGCAATTTGGCGAGGCACTAAGCAACTCAGTGAGACCCTGTCTCTAACAAAATACAAAATAGGACTAGGGATGTGGCTCAGTGGTCAAGTGCCCCTGAGTTCAATCTCTGGTACCCCCAAAAAGAGAAAATGAGTCAGTGAGTACCAACATTCAGGTTAACCATTAGGCAAGTTGGGTATGAGAAAGTTTGTTTCTAATAAGTGCCTCAAAAGATCATTTTCCCTGATCTTTTCAGCCTCACTGAAGTGCTGTTTCCTGCTCTTCTACAGGATTCACAGATGGCAGTGTTACATTGAACAAAGGTGACATCACTCGGGACCGACATAGCAAGACTCAGATTTTGCACAAAGGCAACTATCCTGTTACTGGACTGGCCTTTCGCCAAGCAGGAAAGACCACTCACTTGTTTGTTGTAACAACAGAGAATGTCCAGGTATGACCAAAGCCACTGTTATTGGGGCAGGCAACAAGGGTTTCTCCATTGCTCAGAAGCTAGGGCAAGGACTGAGTAAGTTTATTTTCAATACATATTTTTGAATCATTTGCCCAGCTTAATATTTTATTTCTTCACTTGGGAGACTGAGAAGAGCTAGACTTAGAAAAAGAACCCTGGGTTTATATGAAAAGACATGATTTTTTTTCCCCCCTAATTTGTTAAGTGACATGTGATAAGCAGCTTACCTCTCTGGTTCCTGGTGCTCCTAATTTTAATGGTCTACTCTCAGAAATATTCTTGATAAAACAGTAAAAGATAATTACATATCTCTTTAATTGCATAATTCCTGGGTTATGTAGTGATAATATATGTAGAGGAAGAAAATATGATCTCTGCTTATGTATTTATTTAATAGATGGCTGATAGATAGGCATGTGTATCCACAGGTGAGCATGTATAATCCCAGCCATTTAGGAGACTGAGACAAGAGACTCACAAGTTCAAGGCCAGCCTTGAAAATTTAATGAGACCCTGGCTCAAAAAAAAAAACCAAACAGGCTGGGGTTGTGGCTCAGTGGTAGAGCAGTTGCCTAGCATATGCATGAGGAACTGGGTTCGGTTCTCGGTACTGCATGTAAATAAATAAATAAAAATAAAGGTCCATTAACAACTTAAAAAATATAAAAAGTAAAAAGGATGGGATGTAGCTCAGTGGTAAAGTGCCCCCAGGTTTAATTCCCAGTACAGAAGGGGGGAAAAAAAGGCTGGGGATGTAGTTCAGTGGCAGAGAGCCTTTGGGTTTGATCCTCAGTACCAGAAAAAAAATTAATAATCATAAATTGGTGATAGTTAAAGCAGAAGGTAGGCAAAGTCTTCAGCTGAGCTGAAAAGAAGTGAGAGTCAGTCTAGAGATAGGAATACCTTTGTGAAGGCTTTGTTGTTACCCCTTTAAAGGGAGATTGTTAACCCTTCCTTTCTTCTGACAGTCCTATATAGTTTCTGGAAAGGACTACCCTCGTGTGGAGTTGGACACCCATGGCTGTGGTCTGCGCTGCTCAGCACTAAGTGACCCTTCTCAGGATCTGCAATTCATTGTGGCTGGTGATGAATGTGTCTACCTTTATCAGCCTGATGAACGTGGGCCCTGCTTTGCCTTTGAGGGTCATAAACTCATTGCCCATTGGTTTAGAGGCTACCTTGTCATTGTCTCTCGTGACCGGAAGGTTTCTCCCAAGTAAGGATGCCAGGGAGAGGGGAAAAGGAGAGGGCTGGACTTCTTCCCCAGAATTAGTCTGATTTTAAAATCCTAATGCCAGGATCCTGCCAATCTCCCTACATTGGTTTTATGTAGATTGCACTTCCACCTAGATTATTACACATTTTTACTGAAAAATGTATTTTTGCTGCTAGCCCTGGTATACTAGAATGCTTCAGAATTTGAGTTGGTTTTTTTTTTTTTTTTTTTAATCTTTTAGTCAATATAAGGGATTGGATAGTGGAGGAATTGAAAGGGTTGTGAAGTTTTTGTTGTTGTTTTCCAGAGCTACCAAAAGGGGGAGGTGGGGTCTTCTGCATGATGTGAGTACACTCTGTTAGATGGTTTGTCTTCATTTAGAACCAAGCAGTGTTTCACATATATCATGCACTGGATGATTATTTTTTAAATGGGTAGGTGTCTAAATGTCCTTAATTTTCTACTCTGATGGCTGAATTAATTATAAGATGTACAGGGTGAGAACAGGATTGTATGTTCTCTTTCTGCAGCTACCAGCACCGTGCTGCATATTATAGGATGAACTGCTAGAAGAGCCAAAGGTGATTTATTTTGGGTAGAATGAGCAGCACCAAAGCTGTCGTGGGAAAGGAAAACAAAGGAGAGCTGAGACAGAGGTGGTCCAAATACTTGGTTCTTTTTCTTTCCTATGCAGATCAGAGTTTACCAGCAGGGACTCTCAGAGCTCCGACAAGCAAATTCTCAACATCTATGACCTGTGCAACAAGTTCATAGCCTATAGCGCTGTCTTTGAGGATATAGTGGATGTGCTTGCTGAGTGGGGCTCCCTGTACGTGCTGACGCGGGATGGGCGGGTCCACGCACTGCAGGAGAAGGACACACAGACCAAACTGGAGGCAAGGCCACCAGGTTCCCAAAGTTGACATAGGCACTTAGAAGCAGCTGCAAGGACAGGTTTCCTAAGTCACCTGGACCCAGGTGTAGATTGCACTTCCACCTAGATTATTACACATTTTTACTGAAAAATGTATTTTTGCTGCTACATAGCAAAAATTCTTTGCTTTGGGTCCCAAATGTGCTTGGTGTCCTTAGGGTATTATGATAAGGTGGATGGCCTGCTAGATGTGGTGGCACATGCCTTTAATTGCAGTATCTTAGGAGTCTGAGGAAGGAGGATTGCAAGTTTGAGGCCAGCCTCAACAACTTAATAAGACCCTAAGAAACTTTGTGAAACCCTGTCTCAAAATTTAAAAGTAGTGCTGGGAATGTAGCTTAGTGGTAGAGCACCCAGTTTCCATCCTTAGTACCAAAACAAACAAATGAAAAAACAAAGGTAGATGGTCTGGGTTGAGGCTTTGGAAGGAAGTGATGTTTGGGATCCTAAGCCTACTCTCAAGGTTCATTTTATTTGCAGAGGTCCTTATCAGTTGAGGTGATGTTGGTTTTGAGAGAACCTGGAAAGTCTTGCTCCATCTAGGATCTAGTCAGATTAGGACTCCAGGACTATCTGGCTATATGTTGCGGGCACATTTTGAGGTATCTTCTCAGGACTGCTTCTACCAATTTTATAATTTCTCTCCCTTCTAGATGCTGTTTAAGAAGAATTTATTTGAGATGGCTATTAACCTGGCCAAGAGCCAACATCTGGACAGTGATGGGCTGGCCCAGATCTTCATGCAGTATGGAGACCATCTCTATAGCAAGGGCAACCATGATGGGGCCGTCCAGCAATATATCCGGTCAGTATGGTGGTGATATGGCAAATAACTCTAAATGCAGATTCAGGCAGCCAGAGAGCTGAAACCTGTGCTCAGGGGAGAAGCTTGAACTCAACCAGGAACTATTTGTTTTTTTCTATAGAAACTGTGATGCCTCAAACGAGAGAATAAGAGATCTTATTGGAAATGGAATGTTTAAGGTCAAATATAATATGACCAACATGTAGCTGAGCTGATGATTACCTATCATTTTAAACTTTAGGTTGACTTTATCAATAACATTCATTTTGACCTGATTCTTTAAAGAAAAAAGGTATTCATCTCTTGCTTCCATACTTCTTCCCATGGTAATAATTCTTGGAATTTTTGCCTTGATAAGAAGTTTTGGAGCCAGGTGTGGTGGTGTACACCTGTAATCCCAGCAGCTTGGGAGGTTGAGGCAGGAGAATCACAGGTTCAAAGCCAGCTTCAGCAGAAGCAAGGCAGTAAGCAACTCAGTGAGACCCTGTCTTTAAATAAAATACAAAATAGGGCTGGGGATGTGGCTCAGTGGTTGAATGCCCCTGAGTTCAATCCCTGGTAACCCCCCTTAAAAAAAAAAAAAGGTTTTGAAAAACTATATAGCCTCATTCCCAACCACTCTTGAATCCCTGTTGTCCACCAAATTTAAGTACCAGTACCCTGCAGCCTCTTGCTACTTAATGTGTTCGGCTGACTAGTAGTACTCAAGTACCTAGGACTCTGTCAGAAATGCAAATCCTAGGACCCACCCAAGACCTACTAAAACAATTTGCATTTTAAGAAGATTTGCGTGCTCGCTTCAGCAGCACATACACTAAAATTGGAATGATACAGAGAAGATTAGCATGGCCCTTGCGCAAGGATGACACGCAAATTCATGAATCGTTCCATATTTTTAGATGAATGGATAAAAAAAATGTGGCATCTATATACAATGGAGTATTATGCAGCACTAAGAAACGACAAAATCATAGAATTTGCAGGGAAATGGATGGCATTAGAGCAGATTATGCTAAGTGAAGCTAGCCAAGCCCTAAAAAACAAATGCCAAATGTCTTCTTTGATATAAAGAGAGCAACTAAGAACAGAACAGGAAGGAAGAGCATGAGGAAAAGACTAACAGTAAATAAAGACGAATGGGGGGAGAGAAAGCAAGAGAGAAGGGAAAGGATATGCAAATGGTAGGAGACCTTCAATGATACACAAAAGTATAAGAGGTTATGATGGGCAAGGGGGAGGGGGAAAAAAGGGAGAGAATTGAACAACAGCAGAGGAGGCAGAGAGGGAAGGGGGGAGGGGAGGGGAGGGGGGATAGTAGGGGATAGGAAAGGTAGCAGATTACAACAGTCACTAATATGCCATTATGTAAAAATGTGAGTATGTAACAGATGTGATTCTGCAATCTGTATTTGGGGTAGAAATGGGAGTTCAAAACCCAATGGAGTCAAATGTATGAAAGATGATTTATCAAGAGCTCTGTAATGTTTTGAACAATCAAAAAAAAAAAAGATTTGCAAGTGACTGCTATGCATATTACTTTGAGAAGTATACTGATGCAGATGATGACAATGCACATCTCTCTAGAACCATTGGAAAGTTGGAGCCATCATATGTGATCCGCAAGTTTCTGGATGCTCAGCGCATCCACAACCTGACCGCCTATCTGCAGACCCTGCACCGACAATCTCTGGCCAATGCTGACCATACCACCCTGCTTCTGAACTGCTATACCAAGCTTAAGGACAGCTCAAAGTTGGAGGAGTTCATCAAGGTGCCGGGTGATGTTGCGTGTGATGTTGCGGGGATGATTCCTAGAGGGCCCCACTGAGCATGAAGTGCCTTTACCAGGGCTTGTTCTTTTTCAACAGCACACAGGGTAAGGGCTGCCCTTATCTGGGAACCAGCACCCTCTATTCTATAAATGGGGAAGAGGAGGAGTTATTCATGGCTAGTTCTTGTTCTTCTCCCTTCTTATTTTTTTTAAATAATTTTTTAGGTGTTGATGGACCTTTATTTTATTCATTTCTTTTTATGTGGTGCTGAGAATCAAACCCAGTGCCTCCCACTTGTGAGGCAAGCACTCTACCACTGAGCCACAACCCCAGTCCATCCCTTCTTATTTTATAATGCAAGAAATTTCCTTAGTATCTAAGCCCAATGAAGTGGCATTAGGGAAGCCCTGTGTCCCCAGAGATATCTCTCTAATGGTAGGGACAAAGGAAGGCCTCTGGCCATTCATTAAATTCTGAGAGGCTGGCCAGCATGTTTTCAAAGCATGGACTTCATTACTTGAGGAATGTGTCTTATCATAAGATGCCTATTTCCTCTCCCTTCCCTAGCCACCTTTGTGCAAATGATTTTGCCTACTGTCTCCCTGGCAGACAAAGAGCGAGAGTGAAGTCCACTTTGATGTGGAGACAGCCATCAAGGTTCTCCGGCAGGCTGGCTACTACTCCCATGCCCTCTATCTGGCTGAGAACCATGCACATCATGAATGGTACTTGAAGATCCAGCTAGAGGACATTAAGGTGGGTGAGGCTCTTGATTCAGGCAGAGCCCTGTTCTTTTTGTGAGGACATTCTGGAATGATGAACCTGGTGGGTGAGGCAGGAGTGGGCACTAGTCTGCTGTTTTCTTCACAGAATTATCAGGAAGCCCTTCGCTATATCGGCAAGCTGCCTTTTGAGCAGGCAGAGAGCAACATGAAACGCTACGGCAAAATCCTCATGCACCACATACCAGAGCAGACAACCCATTTGCTAAAGGGACTTTGTACTGACTATCGACCAAGCCCAGAAGGCCGAGGAGACAGGGATGCTCCGGGATGCAGGGTAAAGCCTCAAGGAGAACAACTTTTGATAGCAGGTATTACCTTAGGGGCCTCCTGGGTACCAAGACCACTTACTCACTCCCCTCTCTCCCTCTATGCTAGGCCAACTCTGAGGAGTTTATCCCCATCTTTGCAAACAACCCAAGAGAGCTGAAAGCCTTTCTAGAGCACATGAGTGAAGTACAGCCAGACTCACCCCAGGGAATCTATGATACCCTCCTTGAGCTACGGCTGCAAAACTGGGCCCATGAAAAGGATCCACAGGTGAGGCTTGGCTACATATGCAAAGGTGTGAGAGAGAAAACAGTTCTTGGGCTGGCAGGTATAGCTCAGTGGTAGAGCATTTGCTTAGTATGTATGAGGCCCTGGGTTCCCCAGCACTGAAAAACAAAAACAAATATAGTTTTTTTTTTTTTTTTTTTTTTTTGGTTCTGGGGATTGAACCCAGGGGTGCTTAACCACTGAGCCACATCACCAGCCCTTTATAATTTTTTATTTTGAGACAGAGTCTCATTAAGTTGCTTGGGGCCTTGCTAAGTTGCTAAGGCTGGCTTTGAATTTGTGATCCTCCTGCCTCAGCCTCCCAAGTGGTTGGGATTACAGGTGTGTGACACCATGTCCAAGATAGTTCTTGCTATCTCTATTCTTCCATCCTTGTGGCTGCCTTTTGCTTTCCTTATGCCATAAGTACCTGGCCCTAGGGCTAAATGGTTTTCAGTGAAGAGGAAACTGTACTGAGGGAAGAAGATAGTCTACTGGCCTATCTCAAGAGACTTTTTGATTTTCCCTTCATGTCCAGCAGCCCTATCCTCCTTCTTTCCTAGATCAAAGAGAAGCTTCATGCAGAGGCCATTTCCCTGCTGAAAAGTGGCCGCTTCTGTGACGTCTTTGACAAGGCGCTGGTCCTGTGCCAGATGCATGACTTCCAGGATGGAGTCCTTTACCTCTATGAACAAGGGAAACTGTAAGATTTGGAGACTCCCAGGGAAAGGAAAATCCAGGTAATTTTCCAGGGACAGTCAGTGAGATGTGCCCTTGCCCCTGCCCTAGGTTCCAGCAGATTATGCACTACCACATGCAGCATGAACAGTACCGGCAGGTGATCGCGGTGTGTGAGCGCCATGGGGAGCAGGAGCCCTCATTGTGGGAACAGGCCCTCAGCTACTTTGCCCGTAAGGAAGAGGACTGCAAGGAGTATGTGGCAGCTGTGCTCAAGCATATTGAGAGCAAGAACCTCATGCCACCTCTTCTAGGTACTTGGGAAGACAGGATGGGTCGGCAACAGGCAGCTGACAGGGGCCCTGTAGCATGAGTCTTTCAGCTCTATCCAGAGGGGACTGGTTGGTTCATTGTCTTGTTTCCTCTTGGATCTCAGTGGTGCAGACTCTGGCTCACAATTCTACAGCCACCCTATCCGTCATCAGAGACTACCTGGTTCAAAAACTGCAGAAACAGAGCCAGCAAATTGCACAGGATGAGCTGCGGGTACGGCGGTACAGAGAGGAGACCACCCGCATCCGCCAGGAGATCCAGGAGCTCAAGGCAAGGTACCAGCAGCTGGATACATGGAGGCGGGTATAGAGGATAACCAATAACCTTGACCTCACAGGGTGTTGTTATGTACTTTTTCCAAACAGAGGATTGTATGGAGTGTTTTCATCTTTTTTTTTGTTTTTGGTGCAGTGCTGGGGATAAAACCCAGGGTCTTGTACATTCCAGGCATATGCTATATCTACCATTAAGCTACACCACATCCCCTTGAAGATCTATTTTAATGGAGGAATTCCAAAGAATGGTTTATTGTTTAAATCATTATTTATTGGCCTTTGGAGTTAATATTAAATTGAGGCAGGTATTTTTCTTTCTGTTTATGCCTGATTTACCTTCTCTAAACACATTTGTGGTTGGAAGCCATTCTGCAGTAAAAGTCTTGACTTTAGAAAATGCAGAAAGTGCCGACATGGTAGCACATGCCTGTAATCCCAGCAGCTGGGGAGGCTGAGGCAGGAGGATCATGAGTTCAAAGCCAGTCTCAACAACTTAGCAAGACCCTCCTCTAAATAAAACATAAAAAAGGGCTGGGGAGGGATGTGGCTCAGTGGTTATGCACCCCTGGGTTCAATCCTCAGTGTGTGTGTGGGGGCAGGGGAATGCAGAAAGTAGGTAATTTAGAATTACTTGTGGTAAGCATTATTCCCAAGTCTTCTCTGCTTTTAACAATGTAAAATATTTTTAGACAAGTTTTTTCATACCACAAATACTTATTGAACCCCTGTTATGGGCCACATAGACAAGAAGGCCTGCCTTTACAGAGCTCACATCATAGAGGAAGAGACAAACAGTAAGCATCTTAATAGGCAACCTATTATAGTGTGTTGGATTGTGGTAAATTCTAAGAGAAAGTTAACAAGGGCAGGGAACAGGAGTGTATATTTCAAAGTATTTATTTATTTATTATTTGAGTACTGGGGATAGAACCCAGGACCTTGTGCATGCTAGCTCTACCACTGAGCTACATCTCTAGCCCCACCACAGCTTTTTATCAAATGTAGTTAGTTTTGCAAAGGTAGGTAAATGACAATTTTAGTTTAGGTAGGCCAGAAAGGCCTTATTGAAAGGGTCACATCTGAGTGTTTACCTAAAAGGGAATTTAGTAGTAGTGAAAATTCAAAGCGGTAAAACTATCCCTCTGGGTTACTAGCACTTGCTAAGCCTCCAAGTCCAGGATAGTTGTCCTCATTTGACTCCCTTTAAGTGATAAGAAGAGCAAGCAAGGCTTATAGTCCTTCATAGGGAACTTTACTGATCCATTCCAGTTGCCTGCTCTCTCAGAGGGGTGCTTGGTCCTATCCTCATTCTTTGCCACTCATTTCTGTTATCCCTTGCCCATAGTCCAAAGATTTTCCAGAAGACCAAGTGTAGCATCTGTAACAGTGCCTTGGAGTTGCCCTCAGTCCACTTCCTGTGTGGCCATTCCTTCCATCAGCACTGCTTTGAGAGTTACTCTGAAAGTGATGCTGACTGCCCCACCTGCCTCCCTGAAAACCGGAAGGTCATGGATATGATCCGCGCCCAGGAACAGAAACGAGATCTCCACGATCAGTTCCAGCACCAGGTGGGGATGAGTGGCCATGTGGGACAGGGAACTTCCACCAGCACAGAGCCCCCAGAGTCCTGGAGGGCTCATTTTTGTTTTTCTCTTCAGGAAACAAGCACTTTAGTTCTGATTCTTACTTCTCTTTCCCTATAGCTCAAGTGCTCCAACGACAGCTTCTCTGTGATTGCTGACTACTTTGGCCGAGGCGTTTTCAATAAATTGACTCTGCTGACTGACCCTCCCGCAGCCAGACTGACCCCCAGCCTGGAAGCGGGGCTGCAGCGGGATCTGCTGATGCACTCCAAGAGGGGAACTTAAGTAGCTCTTGGGAAAGCCTGTGGCATGGTGGATATGGGCCATGGTTGCACAGAAGGGAGCAGAAGTGCCCACGGCTCCACTCTGATTTGATGCCATTGCCCTCATGATCTGAGGGGACTTTCTTTTCATGCCCCTTTTGCCAGCCTGCTGTCCTTCCTGTTGACTAGCAGAATAGATTAATCCAGACTAATGGGGGAGGGCACCTCAGCAACCTCTGAGTATGGACAATAGCTGCTTTATTCTCTGTTCAAGAGCACCAGGCTGTGCTTGGGTCCCTGCTCTGAGTCTATAAATAAAAGGATATAATGATTTGAGAGTTGAAACATCTTTTTTTGGGAACTTTCTGGATTTTTAACTGTGTATTACGTACTTTCCTCTGTTTTGGAGTCCAGTTTCCTTCCTACAGACTTGGAGATTATGTTGATTCACCCTTATCTCAGCAGTTAATGGGGCCTGGGGCATTGAGCACAGTTCAACTTACTGTAGAAGCTCTTCAAAAGGCAATAATGTGCTGGCAGGGAGGCATAAAAAACAACCCAGGAACTCAGGAGGTTGGGGCAGGATTGCAAGCTCAAGGCCCTAAGCAACTTATCCAGAACCTGTCTCAAAATAAAAAGGGCTGGAGATGTAGTTCAGTGGCAAAATGCCCCTGAACTACATCTAGTACCAAAAGGAAAAAAAAGGCCTAATGACCAAGTTTCAACTAAGGCACCCAAAAGAGCTCTTTTTTGGGGGTGGGGGTGGGGTATTGGGGATTGAAGCCAAGGGCACTCAACCACTGAGCCACATCCTCGGCCCATTTAAAAAAAATTTTTTTTAGTTGTAGGTGGACCCAATACCTTTATTTCTTATTTATTAATATGTGGTGCTTAGGATCGAATTCAGTGCCTCACATGCATTAGATGTGTGCTCTACCGCTGAGCCACAACCCCAGACCCTCTTCAGCCCATTTTTAAAATTGTGAGACAGGGTCTAAGTTGCTTAGGGCCTAGCTAAGTTGCTGAGGCTGGCCTTGGACCTGTGATTCTTCTGCCTCAGCCTCCCAAGTTGCTGGGGTTACAAGTGTGCTAGCCTAAACAGCTTGATCTTTAGTCTTGCTGGTCTTCTTAGCTCATGTTTGGGAAAAATACTCAAGCAGGAAGCAGATTCAGAGAGAGCCTTGAGTCCAACCTGCCTTCATTATATGTAGGCTGGTGTTTTGCTATACTGGTACTAGATGATAAACTGGCTAGATGATAAATAGCTTTTTTTTTTTTTAATGGTACCAGGAATTTAACCCTATTGAAACATTTTCCCTTTTTGAAGTGGTCAGCTGAAGTTTGTCAGTGGGTATTCGTTTATAATTTGGGGTACACTTCCTGTCAGACAATTGTTCCTGTGGGGTGTTTAATTGAAGATCTAGTAACATGGCACTGTGGTTTAGTAACACTGTGATTTAGGTAGTCTTTAAAAGAGGCAGTACTGCAGCCACAGTGATAGATTTTTGGATCAGTTGAGCTGAGACTGAATCCTAGCTGTGTTGTTTGACTTAGAGCAACTCTTTAAAATTTTATGTATTTACTTTTTTGAGATGGGGTCCTGCTATGTTGCCCAAGATGGTTTCAAACTCCCAGGTTCAAGTAATCCTCCAATCAGCCTCAGAAATAGCTGGGACTACTTTCAGAATCTCAGTTTCTTCATCTGTACATTACCTTGAACAGTTTTTTGACCTAAAGAGCAAATAGCTGTCAGGTGGTTTGTACATGGGTACTTAATCTATTAGTAGTGTTGGTGGGAAAAGCATTTTTTTCTAGTAAGCTGTTTTCCCACCAACATTACTTTTTTTTTTTTTAAATAACATCTGGTTTTGTATTATCTTGCAGTCTTTCAAATGTTTAGTTGTAGTTGGACACAATATCTTTATTTTATTTATTTATAAGTGGTGCAGAGGGCCTCACGTGCTAGGCCAGCACTCTATCACTGAGCCACAACCCCAGCCCCTCCCACCAACATTACTAATGTGGTTGTTGACACTCCCTTGTCGTAATTAGGTCTTTAGGCATGACCTTTAATCTCTCTCAACCTGTTTGCTGATTTTAAAGAACAGAAATGATGACTACTTCAGGGTTATAGCAAAGCTAAGTTTAACCAGAGGAAAGGAAGTATCACCTAAACTGTACGAATTGCTTGTGCCACTGCTGGGGAGAGGAAACTATAAATTCTGAATGAGAAGCCTTTGGGAACAGCCCTTTTATCTGTCTATGATAAATGCAGCCCAGCGGGCATGGTAACTTGCTTAAGTACCCGGTATTTAGTCATACTGGACATTTTAGGGTTAACAGATCCTCCCTTTCCTCCTGGGCATGGTTAACTCCTGTTTAATTGGCTATCCTTCCGGGGGCGAAAGGTAGTTTATAGGTAAAACTGGGAAGCCTCTCTTAGCCTCTGACCATCAATACTCCTGATTCAGAAAGACGTGGCAGGCCTGGTTCTCAAAATGGAAAGCCCCCGGGGCGAAAGGGAACTCACGCTCCGGGCGAGCCCGCAGAACAGTGGCGGCGAAGGCGGCTCCGTTGTAATCATTCTAATTCCCCTCCAGAGGAAGGTACCTCCCCTTCGAGGGAAGGCGCCGGACGTGACGCTGAACCTTCAGCAGTCCCGTAGTCAGACCGTGGGACTAGCTCAGGCCCACGTGTCCCCAGTTCCCGCCAGCTCAAGATCCCGGCCTCCACGGACCTCAGGGCACTTTAGGGGCACCACCCGCCCAACTTCCTGAGCGGAGTCATGTCTGGCAACGGTAACGCGGGTAACGCGGCTGCAACGGCGGTGAGTCCTGAGCGGGTGACCGGCAAGACTTGAGGCTTCCGGTAGAACCATGCAACGATTGGCCCGAGGTTGCCATCCTCCTTTGTCTATTGGTTGGAATGGCTTTCCGTCATCTTTTTCCTCTATGGTTTTTTAAAGGGCCAGTAGCTAGGTTAGCTTTTGGAAGAAAAGGGAAAATCAGTGAGGAGTGGGGGAGGGGTTAGGAGTGGAAGTACTGTCAGCCGTGGAACCTTCATCCTTGAAGACTTATCCGTGCTCCTTCCGTCTAGGCCTTGTATATTTGGCTCTAGGGTTAGTAAACTAGCACGGGTGAAGTTCATCTACATAAGCAGCGTTCTTTCATAAGATACAGGCCAGTGGGGCCACCTTGGAAAACATTCGCACCTGATTCAAAGGAGAGCACATTCCCAATTCTCTGAACTGCGCACAAACGCCTTGGAAGTAGAGCCTTGTCCCTTTCTGCTTTATAGCAGTCACCCAGCCTCATGAGACTGGGGATTTGTCTTTCCAACCTGGATCTTCCCATTCTTAGCTTGACTGCCGACCCATGCGCTGGTGCACAGGGCAGACTACAGAGCCATGGAGGCTACTGCATGCCTGAGATAAGACAGAAGGGGCGGCTGCTTATCTCCTTCTTTCCAGTCTGCGGGTGAGCAATGGGTTTCTTTGCTAGTGCAGACATGACAGAACACTGAGCTAGAAGGAAAAAGTTGATCTTTCCATTATTAGCTGTGTGACCCTAAGCGAATCATTTCACCTCTCAGTGCCAGCCTTTGCTTTTGTAACATCCTTCGACAATTGCCTGCCCTGTCTACCTAGTAGAATTGTTGTGAAGGCAACAATATGCAAAAGCAATAGAGCTAGCTGTTCATCCCATGCTGGTCTCAAACTTCTCCTCCAGCAATCCTCCCACTTTGCCTCCCAAGTGTTGGTACTATCAGTGGGAATCGCTGAAACCTGCTTGGTGTGGTTTGGTACTGGAGATTGAACTCGGGGGTTCTTCACTGCTAAGCAAGATCCCCAGTCCTTTTTTATTATTTGTTTTAAGATAGGGTATCGCTAAGTTGCTGAGGGTCTTGCTAAGGTGCTGAGGCTGGCCTCAAACTTGCAATGCTCCTGCCTCAGCCTCCTGAGTCTCTGGGATGACAGACATACTCCAGTGTGCCCAGCTGCAAATATGTATTTTTTTAATGGAACAATTTGACTTGAATATGTTTTGCAGATTCAGTAACTTGAGGGATTGCTTGAGTTTTGCAGTTCTGGGACCTTAGATTCCTTTTTCTGGGCTTCCTATGGTAGAATTTTAGAGTCCTGTTTCAAGCCCAGCCAAATTTGCAAGGGGCCTTACAGAGCTGATTTATTGAAGGAGTGATCATAGTGGAATAGACTTGAGTCCAAGAACACCAAGCTCTTACCTCCTCCAGCAATAAAGGTACCAGATGTCTGACTGCAAAAGAACTTCATAGGATGAAGATCCTAGAACAGGGGAAATTGATGTTTCTACAGTGGCTCCTGTTTGATGTAGAAAGAAATAGAACCTCTGACTCACACTAAAGAACCCAATTTTATCTGCTTGGCACTGAATACCTTCATCCAAGGTGCCTGACAGGAAGAAGTGTGTCCCATTGAGGGTTTTTTTTTTTTTTTTTGGCGGGGGCAGGGATGTGCCAGGGATTGAATTCAGGGGCTCTTGACCACTAAGCCACATCCCCAGCCCTATTTTGCATTTTATTTATTTAGAGATAGGGTCTTACTGAGTTGCTTAGTGTCTCACATTTGCTGAGGCTGGCTTTGAACTCGTGATCCTGCTGCCTCAGCCTCCTGAGCTGCTAACAGGCATGCACCACCATACCCAGCCTCCCATTGAGTTTTTGGCTTGAGATCTGACACCCCAACATTTACTTGATGAGACCAGAGGGAGCATTCTTGATGAATGAATGTTAGGCAGTTCAGCCTCATAGTCTTATAGATATTGAGGGAGAAGTTACATCATCATTTCATAGATGAACAAACAGGCCCTGGTGGTATGGTGCAATGTTACCCAACAAGAGGCCTAGCAGACTGTACATTAGATCATTTGACCCAAGTCCAGTAGGTGCATTCCAACCAGATTAAGGGACCCTTAGTGTGGCAGCTTCTAGGTAGTTCTCAGCATCTGGTGGCACTGAAGCTTTCTGGAGTGCCTGCACTGTGCTGGATCGTAAACCTGTACTCCAGTGATGTGTGACTTCAGCTGCCCTGCCCAACCAATTGGAGGCTCCACCCTCCCTTTGGCCAGGCTGATGGGCCTTATCTCTTTACCCACATGTTTGTGTACAGCACTCCCACTGGCCAGGGTGGGCTTTGAGTCTCAGTGTCCTGGTTACTGCCACAACAGTAGTAGCAGATCCTACCATTGCTTCCCTCTGGATCCTGAAGAGGGAAGAAGGTACTGAGGAAGGTCAAGGGACTAGTTTGAAGTATTTCTCCACTCTGAGGCTCAGCCAGCCACACACAGGCCAGAGACTGAGGTTTCTTTCTTCTGAGTTAGTGAGTCTGGTTCTTGGACAAGGAACACAAGGATCAGAGGGGACTGTAACCCAGAGATTTTTTTTTTCAACAGGAAGAAAACGGCTCAAAGATGAAAGTAATTCGAGTTGGTACCCGTAAGAGCCAGGTAAGTGTGGACATTGAGTGGAGGAGGTTTGTCAGAAAAATTCTGGTGCTCACAGGATGACAAATTGAGGGGGCCCAGAGGGTCAGCTCCCAGCATAGAGGAAATGAGGTGGCTGGGGGTTAAATCCTGTGGGGAATGGCAGATTGATTTCTGTAGAAAATTACATCCTGAGCTAGGGTGCAGAGGACTCCCAGGCCAGGCTCTTCTCTTTCCCAGGTGAGAATTCCATTCCCTTTAGGATCTCCCTGACCTTATGAGGATCTGAGCTTGGAGCAGTGGCCAGGGAAGGGCAGGACTAATACAAATCTCTGTCCTCAGCTGGCTCGCATACAGACAGACAGTGTGGTGGCAATGCTGAAAGCCTTATACCCTGGCCTGCAGTTTGAAATCAGTAAGTTTCCTGGAGATGTATGGAAGTTAATGGGAAGCCAGTATTAGTGGAGGGGAAAGCACAGGGTTCCTGGCTTTGCTTATCACCAAAGACTGGCCCCTGTCTCCAAGAACCCCTCTTGGCTTCTCCCAGTTGGAGGGCTGGCTCTCCTCTGAACATCTCTAGCTCTGACTGTCTGGGTTAATTTGGCATTTAATATCTTCTGCCTTGGATTTTTTTGCGAGTGGGTCTGTCTTCCTGTTAGATGGTGGGGAAGGAGCTTATGTGGCTCTGTTCCACCTTAATTTTAGTACAGTACTGGGCACAGTAGGGGCTCAATAAATGCTGATTAATGATGTGATTGGTTGATTTTCTTCTCAGTTGCTATGTCCACCACAGGGGACAAGATTCTTGATACTGCACTCTCTAAGGTAACAACAACTTCCCTTCATTCCTTATACCCCTTCATTCTTCCTTGCCCTAAAAGATTCACTCTGAGGCTCTCTCTTGCCTGGCAGATTGGAGAGAAGAGCCTGTTTACCAAGGAGCTAGAGTATGCCCTGGAGAAGAATGAGTAAGTGGAGACAGGACAGCATGGCACAATCTCTTGCTGGGATCCCAGTATGCTACAGATCTAGCGATCAGTAAAGCTGTTAGTGTGGACCAGATAAAATAGGGGACTCATATGTGGGGTTCAGGCTCTGAAAAGGAGAGTGACCTGGTTTGGAGCCATCTGGCTGCTTGGAATGTAAGAGTGATTGGGAAAATGGGGTAGAAGGTAAGTGGGGAGGAGAGCAGATCAAAGGTCCCAAGGCCTGGGGAAGGCCTGCTTCCTGAACTACCTTGGCTCCACTACTGAAGCTGAGGCAGGAGCCAACTGCTTCAGCCCCTTCTCCTCTCCCTGCCTCCAATCTCTCTAGAGTTGATCTGGTCGTTCACTCCCTGAAGGACCTGCCCACCGTGCTGCCTCCTGCCTTCACCATTGGAGCCATCTGCAAGTAAGAGTCCTGGAAGCAAGGGCCCTGAGCAGGGGGTAGACCTCACAGGAGACTTTGCTTTTCCCTCTGGGACTTGGTCCTCTGCTTTGAGTGTGGCAGAAAACTCAGAATATGCCAGTTAGTTAGCTACTGAGAGAATGGAAATGACTCAAATTGAAATTTCTCCTTCATTCCATGACCTTCCTTCCTCCTCCAGGCGGGAAAACCCCTGTGATGCTGTTGTCTTTCACCCAAAATTTGTTGGGAAGACCCTAGAAACCTTGCCAGAAAAGAGGTGAATGGGGCCTGGATGGTCATCCTGGTGGGAGGAGCAGGAAAGGAACAGTGGCTGCCTAGTGTTAAATTTTAAATCCTCTTTCTGAACAGCACTGTGGGAACCAGCTCCCTGCGGAGAGCAGCTCAGCTGCAGAGAAAGTTTCCACATCTGGAGTTCAAGAGTATTGTATCCTTTAGAAGGAGGGGTCAAGATTTTTGATACTTGAGGAAGAAGACAAGACCTAGATGACCCTGGAAGTCCTGAGAGTGGAAGGGGCTTCTGGTGCAGGTGGCCCATAGGGGCAGCAGGCTGACTGTCTTTCCATCCACCCATTCACCCATCCTTCCATGTATCCATCCATCCATCTGCAATCCTTTAATGTTTTCTTAGCCCAACGTAGATGCCTCACATTGGGGATAATGATGAGTAATATAAACTCTGTCCTTACTTATGTAGAATGAAAAGTTTATATTTTAGTTAGGTCTATAGATAGGCATTGATGATACAAAGTGATAGTGAATAGTGATTGTTTCTGGGGACATAGAGATACTTCCATTTTTACTTTATATATGCTACTATATTATTTTGATTTTTTTTTTTTACTATGCAGTGGGTTTTGTTTGTTTGTTTGTTTTGTATTAGAGATTGAACCCAGGGGTACTTAAGTACTTACCCACTGAACAACATCCCCAGCCTTTTTTTGGGAGGGTACCAGGGATTGAACTCAGGGACACTCAACCATTGAGCCACATCCCCAGCCTTATTTTGTATTTTACTTAGAGACAGGGTCTCACTGAGTTGCTTAGCAACTCCCTTTTACTGAGGCCAGCTTTGAATTTGAGATCCTGCTGCCTCAGTCTCCCCAGCCTCTGGGATTACAGGAGTGCACGACTCTACCCAACATTCTCAGCTCTTTTTATTTTTTGAGACATGGTCTCACTAAGTTACTAAGACTGTTCTCAATCTTGGAATCCTCTTCTCTCAGCCTCCCAATTTGTTGGGATTACAGGTGTGTACCACCATGCCTGATGAATATATAGTTTTATTTTATTTTTATTTTTAGAGAGAGAGAGTGTGAGAGAGAGAGAGATAATTTTTTAATATTTATTTTTTTTTTAGTTTTCGGCGGACACAACATCTTTGTTGGTATGTGGTGCTGAGAATTGAACCCGGGCCACGCGCATGCCAGGCGAGCGCGCTACCGCCTGAGCCACATCCCCAGCCCCGAATATATAGTTTTATAAAACTAATTTTAAAAATGGTATATGCTAAGTGCTTAATGGGTAAAAATGGGGATTCTCTGGAAGCATTTAGCTGGAACATCTAAACATAGACTTAGGGATCATGGAATGTTTCTCTGGAGTCTTGTAACCTTGGGCAAGTTATTTAACTTTTCTGTATCATTGTCCTCATCTGTATAGTACTGCACATCTACTGCACAGGGCTGGCATGAAAATGAAATGAGCTGATATGGGAAACCACTTTAGAACAGCATGGTGTTGTAAATGGTAGCTGTTGTCATGAAGCTGAGAGCTAAAAGATGGGTAGATGGAGAAGAAAAGAAACTCCAAATAGCATGTGGCTTCTGTTAGTCCTTAGCATCTCTCTGCAGCGGGGAAACCTCAACACCCGGCTTCGGAAGCTGGATGAGCAGCATGAATTCAGTGCCATCATCCTGGCTGTGGCTGGCCTGCAGCGCATGGGCTGGCAGAACCGGGTGGGCCAGGTAGGGGCTTCCAATTTCTCCTCCCTGAGTTCATCTGTTTCTCCTTCCTTCCTGTACCATCTCCTCCTCCTCCTCCTTTTTTTTTTTTTTTTTGTACTAGAGATTTAACCCAGGGCACTTTACAACTGAGCTACATTCTCTTCTCGGCCCTGTTTATTTATATTTATTTATTTACCTATTTATTTATTTTGAGACCAGATCTCACTGAGTTTCTTAGGGCCTCACTAAGTTGCTGAGGCTGGCCTTGAACTTGCACTCCTCCTGTCTCGGCCTCCGGGCTGCTGGGATTACAGGTGTGTACTGCACTGCCATGCCTGGCTGTACCACCACCTCCTCCTTTTTTTTTTCTTTGTCACTGTAGATGGGCAGTATGCCTTTATTTGTTTCATTTTATATGGTGCTAAGGATTGAACCCAGTGCCTCATAAATGCTAGGTGAGTGCTCAGCTACAGCTTCAGCCTCACCTGACCTCTAATGCTGCAAATAGATTCCCAGGATGGGGAGATTGGAAAACAAAGTCCGGACTCCTGCTTGTGCCTCCTCAGGCTTTCTAGATGTTAATCGAAGTACATCTCATTGCTGGATGCTTTTGGGCACCCCTGACCTCTCCTCACCCTTCTACCTGTTCTACTTCCACAGATCCTACATCCAGAGGAATGCATGTATGCTGTAGGCCAGGTAAGCTTGAGAAGCCACTTGTTAATTTGCTCCCTTCCCTTTGTTCTCAATAAGGAATCTGGTCTCACAACCTACAATATCTGCATTCCTCAAAATAAAATTCTCAGGGAGGGGGCCTTGGGATGCTACTGGCCCCAAAGACCCTGGGGAACAGGCAGAAGGGTGGTTCCCATCCTTAGCTGCATTAGTTGAGCGAAGATCAAGCTTGATGTGTTTTCATCAGGGGGCCCTGGCTGTGGAAGTCCGAGCCAAGGACCAGGACATCTTGGATCTAGTGGGTGTATTACATGATCCTGAGACTCTGCTTCGCTGCATTGCTGAAAGGGCTTTTCTGAGGCACCTGGTAGGACCTGTGCTTGTCCTGGAGGAGGGGGGTGGGCAGCCAGGATGTGCTGTGTATGTAGTGATCACTCATTCTTGAATGTTGTGAATGTGGAGGATGCAGGTCTTGGCCCAGCAGCCTTTTCAGTTATGTCCTCTGTATCTCTGAGGGCTGTGGTCAAAGCATAGGAACTTTTCATTGCAGGAAGGAGGCTGCAGTGTGCCAGTAGCAGTGCATACAGTGATAAAAGATGGGCAAGTAAGTAGGGGAAAATGGGTGGGAAGACAGGGAAGGACTACGGCATTTCTCCCTATGCAGCCTAGGTTTCTAAGCAGTTCCCTCTCAGAATGTGCTGAAGCAACCATTTTCTTTCCCAGCTGTACTTGACTGGAGGAGTCTGGAGTCTAGATGGCTCAGATAGCATGCAAGAGACAATGCAGGCTACCATCCATGTCCCCACCCAGGTACCAAGGATGGAGGGTGAGGAGGGAGTAATAAATAATAGTGCATGTAATCTTGTCATTCTCACCAAATCTCACCTCCTTCCTTCATCCAGTATGATGGCCCAGAGGATGATCCACAACTGGTAGGCATCACTGCCCTGAACATTCCGAGAGGAGCCCAGCTGGCTGCTGAGAACTTGGGCATCAGCCTGGCCAGCTTGTTGCTGAACAAAGGAGCCAAGAACATCCTGGATGTTGCACGGCAGCTTAATGATGTCCACTAAATGGCCTGTGGGGTTCAAGTGTTTGAATTGCCACTTTCCAGTGCCTATGTCTAGCCTTCAGGACCCCTGTGATCAATGGGGAGTGATTACCCCAGACTGAACTGCAGGGTCTGAGACTTCCAAGGACTTGCCTCACCTTGGGGCATTGATGACTGCGCCTTGCCTTCTTTAAATGGGCGTCATCTCTTTTTAGACATCCAAGCTAGTCTTTGAATGTAACCAACTCTAATAAACCAGCTCTGAAAAATGGTTGTTTTGGTGGGACTGGGGAAAAAAGATAAAGCCCCTCCACCACCAATACCCTCCCCCCTTTTTTTTAAACTAGGAATGGAACCCAGAGGCACTTTACCACTGAGCTATATCCTTAGCTCTTTTTGAGACAGGGTCTCACTAAACTTAGTGCCTTGCTAAATTAAATTGCTGAGGATGGTCTCAAACTTGTGATCCTCCTGTGTCAGCCTCCCGAGTTGTTGGGATTAAGGGCATTAGTCACCATGCCTGGCAAAACTCTTAAACCTTACTTGAGTCTAAGACCTTTGCTCAATCAATGTTCTCCTAGAACTTTTTTTTTTTTTTTTGGTGGGGGGGTGGGTTGAGCTACATCCCCAACCCTATTTTTATTTTATTAAGACAGGGTCTCACTGAGTTGCTTAGCACCTTCCTTTTGCTGAGAACAGCTTTGAACTTGGGATCCTCCAGTCTCAGCCTCTGGAGCTGCTGGCGCTGCTGGAATTAGTTATGGCAAGGCTCCCAGCTCTTCAATGTTTATGCCTTGACAGTAATTTCAAACAAGTCCATTGTCTCACAGGGAGCTCCAAGAAAGCAAGAGAATTGCTTTAAAATCTATGGCTTAGAGCCTAGAGTGTAGTTCAATGGTAGAGCACTTGCACAGCACAGAGGCCTCTGGCACTGTCAAAAATAGAAAACAACCCCAAATCCTAGTTTGTCCCTTTTCCAGTTAACAGTACAGCATATTTAATATTAGTCTCTTCCACCCTACTACTTCAGGAAAGAAAGCATACGTGTTATTAACCCTACAACTCTTGTAAAATGAAAACAGACACTCTTTTTTTTTTTTAAAAAAAAGAATCCTTTAATAAACAAAATTAGACCATCTGAAACTCCCCAATACTTAAGGTTCTAGTTGTGGATGGGTTAGCTGCAAAATTCCAGTTCAGAAGCCAAGAGAGGCTCAGTCCACAGATTAACTGACATGTGCTGGTATCTAGGTGCTTGGATTGCCGAGTTTAGTGGCTGGACGGGAAATGGGGTTGATAAGCCCGACAGGCCCAGTTTTCAGTCTCTTTCGCACAAACAACTCTATTGCTATCCACACAACCAGCTCTATGTCCAAACTGGAGCAAACTTCTTCCTAGGAGTCATCTCAGGAGGAAAGATTTGTCCTGGCCACACCACGTAGGCCTATGAATGAAGACGGAGATGACTGAAAATCCTGGGACTTGGCATAAAGGGGCACCAAACCAAAACAAGTGATCGATTTCTCTCAAAGCTTGGAAATCAACAGTCAACGTCTGAGAGTCCTGGCAAGAGCTAAGCACCACGCTGAAGAAATGATACATCCAGGCTGCAGCAACTGAGGAACTCACCTTGAGGGCTGCCGGCTTCTTGGCCTTGGCTGCCCACCTCTGCCCTACGTCAACGCAGAAAGCAAGTCTTCCAGAAGGTGCTGTGGCCTTACCGCAGCCCACCAGCCATTCTGAGGATGGGGGGGCGGCTGAGTCACCCGCACCAAGGAGGGCAGGTGCTGCGCCCCCAGCCCAAGGGCCCGGAACGAGCCCGAGAAGGACGCCAGCCCGCCCCTCCTCCCGGTAGCCAGGACAAGGACCGAGGCCCTCTAGCGCCGCGGCAGGCCGTGCGGGCGCGGGGGAGGGGAGGGTGGGAGGCGGCGGGGACGCGAGGGGAGGGGGCCGGGCGCCGGGGTTCGCACGCCTAGCTGCCCAACGTGGCTCAGCTCTTTCCGTGAGGGCGGTGGTGGCCCTTAAAAGGGCCTTTGTGATAGCATAGGGAGGGCTGGGCAGCCGGCCGCAGCGCGGGCACCCCTCAGTATTCCTGAGAGGCCTGGGTGGCCTTCTTGCCGCCCGCCGGCGCCTTCGGCCCCACGGTGGCGCTGGTCTTCTTGGGCAGCAGCACGGCCTGGATGTTGGGCAGGACGCCCCCTTGAGCGATCGTCACGCCGCCCAGAAGCTTGTTGAGCTCCTCGTCGTTGCGGATGGCCAGCTGCAGGTGGCGGGGGATGATACGCGTCTTCTTGTTGTCGCGGGCCGCGTTGCCCGCCAGCTCCAGAATCTCAGCGGTGAGGTACTCGAGCACCGCCGCCAGGTAAACCGGCGCGCCGGCGCCCACTCGCTCGGCGTAATGACCCTTCCTCAGCAGCCGATGTACTCGGCCCACAGGGAACTGGAGACCCGCGCGCGAAGAGCGCGACTTGGCCTTAGCGCGGGCCTTGCCGCCAGTCTTGCCGCGGCCGGACATAATGCGCGAGGTAGAACGGTGAAGAACAGCGGCTCAGAAGACCTCTCAACTGCCGCCCGCCGCAGTCCAACTGCTGCCGCGCGCGCCGCAGGGCCGCTCTTATAAGCCCCCAGGGCACACCCCCGCGCCCTTCCGATTGGTTCTTTTCTCCAATACGCGCCTCCGGTTGGTTGGGATTAACCCTTCCGTGACGTGCCTCAGTTGGGAAAGCGCGCCCGGCGATTGGTCGAATTTGAAAACCTTTTGCCCGGGGAAAAAGACGAGGAAGAGCGATAGCACACAGCCGGCCTACCACCTCCGGCTGTGGCCAATCCATGTAAAGCGCGGGAAATTTAAACCCTATAGCCAGAGACCAAAACCGGAAGCCAAAAAGGGTAGCACCTGAATCCGTGCTGGATAGCCCCTGGGAAATCCGTGCTGGCCTATGATTTTTAAAGGAAAGGTGTCAACTCTACAACTATCCCTGCCTCCCTTCCAGTTCTGTTCACTCCTCACTCCCTCCTCTTATCTGGCAAAAGGAGTGTAAAAAAGAAAGAAAGAAGGCCTCTTGAAAGTTCCATCCTATGCCAGAACACAAATCCTTCATCTCACCTGAAGTGTGTTTCAATATTTATTCAACATGTTCTGTTTGGGCTCAGTTCTGTTTACTGCTTGCTAGAAAGTGTCAGAGATAGGCATTCTCTTGGAAGAGGTACCTCCAAACTCTCCCAATCTCTCCTAGTCTGCTGATAGAGGAAATATACCTACAAGGAACAACAAGAAAAAATCAACTCTTTATTGTCAGCAGTGAGAGCATCTGCCCCCACCTTACTAATCAGAACACTTAATTTAAAGTATCAATGTCTGTGTAGTGGCCCTTCCTCAGCAGCCAATATAGTCAGCTAGGGAACTGAAGACCGACTGGTATTCTATCTGGAAGCCCAGCATATTCCTTGAGTCAGGACTCTGAATATTATAAGTATCTGCATTATAGTTGCTGCATCCCACCTTAGGAGGCTGCAAAGATCAGATGGAAAGGGAAAGTGGCAAGATGAAGAAAACCATAGCCAAAGTCCAATTAATATCATTGGAAGGCTAGAAAGGCCCAGAAAGTCGATAATAACTGGTGAAGGAAAATGCAACAACAAAATCTGGAGTATAGTGAACAGTGGGAGAGGCCTGGGCCTGGAGGCAGTCTTGGACACAAGATTGGCCCAGGTTAGGACCCTGGAGACCGTGCCATAGTAAAGGGCAATCTTCAGGGAACTCAAACATCATAGAAGAGTCGGACAAGCTGGTATCGAATGGAGAAAGTGATAGCACTGCCCAGGATCTGCAAGGAGAAATGGACTGGAATAAGAACCACGGAGAACAGGAGACAAAGAGGTATAAACTCCACCCTCAATCTCACCTGCAGCAGTAGCAGGAGCAATGTGAGGTTTCTCTCATGTATGGGCCCAAAGATTTTAAGTAGCAAGTTGATGAGAGTCATGTTGTTACACTCAGTAAAGGCACCATCCTCATTCTCACTCTGGCGAACTGTGACTAGCCTGAGGCTTTCTGCTACCTGGAGGGACCAGAGGTGAAGAGAAGTTCAGCTAATACCTACGTTTCAGGAATGGGGATCTACTAAATCCTGCCAGCCTCCCCTTGGATCTGATGTAGACCTAGGATCCCCATTTCCTGAGTTTAGAATGGTGGCCTGGGGCCTTACCTCCTTGTTACCTTGTTACCTTTAAAATAAAGGTGCCCAAGAAAGAAAGGCTCTTGGTCTTGAACTTGGAATAGCTCATCTCCAGTTTGCCTGTTTTGGTATTGAGTCTGCAGGAGGGAAGACAGATTCATGTGATCGGCCCTCTAGTCAAAGACCTCTCTCCTCCCTGTAGTTAATTACTAGGAAGAGCACTGAATGTGGAATCAAACAACTTGAGATCTATTTCTGGATCTGCTGTATGATCAGAACTGCAATGAACTTTACATGAAATGATGTAAGTAAATATGCTTTGTAAATTATAAATGGCTACCTACAAGGGAAGAGTTAGCTCTTCCTTGGAGCCTACAAAGCAAATAAAAAAAAAGGCTGGCTTTAGATATCCCAAGTGAAAGGCTATGATGCCCCAAAGTGGCTACCTGGGTATACGGTGACGAGGGCAGGGGATGATATGCAGGAGCTGAGGCAGTGAATAGAGGAAGTTGAACACCTGTGGCATGAAGAAGAGTAGCATGGTCTTGCTGAAGTGTCCCAAGATGCCCACCACGGCAAAGGTCATGCCAGCAAAGTAGCAGAAGGTATCTCCCACAAATACTCGCGATGGATACCTGTGTAGGAAAGAACATCTGAACCAGTGGCAAGAGACATTACCAATACTCTTTCCCACATCACACACTCAGCAGTGAGCTCACCCTGACCCTAGTTTTGAGAGGAGGCTATAGTTGTCACAGCCACTCTGCAGGACCCAAGGCCCTGAATTCATCTATTCCTGGGGGCTCCATAGCATACATCCCCAACTTTTACTCAGCAGAGAAAAATTTCAGAATACTTTCAGGCTGTGTAGCTCAGTAGTAGAGTACTTGACTGGCATGTGCCAAAGCCACGGCTTTTCTAGCAACACGGGGAAAAGTGACAGAATGCTACTATCTGAAGACCCAGAAAACAGTCAATGAAGGTATGCATAGATTTAGCCTCTCCATTAAGAGCTAGGTTGTTATCAGGACCATCTTTGCCAGGTGTTCAGATAGTTGTCTTCCTTATCCACCAGGCTACTTACCAGTTATGATAGAATAATCCCAAGGTGGTAAAAAAAAAGGGTATCATGAAGTAGAGGGAAAATACATGATCATCTCGATAATCACCTTTGGAAGCAAGGAAAAAGGAAAAGTGAATATCCATACTTTTCTGTGTGCCCTCATCCTATTTTTGTTTGTATTCCCAGCTATATCATACAGCTCACTCAAGTCACTTTTAAGAATCTATTACCCCCTTTTAGGTCACCAGGCAATTTCAAGTGTTCTACCATTTTATGGAAGCAATCAAAAACTGGTTAATGTCTTAAATTTGGTTTAGTCATTCTGACTTCAGTTTAAATACCAGCTTTACTTCCTAGCTATGTGATCTTCCATGTCACATAAGTGACTTTCCTCATCTGTAAGATAGGACAAATGATAACACCTGTTACAGAATGGTTTCAAGATTTAAATAACATGTTTTAAAAGTATTTAACATTAATAAGTACTTGTTGATATCCATCTGTCAAAGACTACCAGAAACACATTGATAGTCAAAGTTGGGTTTACTAACATAAAAAGGGTGATTATAGAGACTACACACCATATGTTTCATTCTGGTGGGGTATTAGGAAAGGCTTTTTATAGGATTCATTTTAGATAATTCTGGGGAGGTAGAAGGAAATAAGAATTGTGCTAATTCTATGACTAAGCATCAATATATATTAATATATAATTAGTATATACAATTATATAGACCATATTATATATATATATATATATATATATATTTTTTTTTTTTTTTTAAACCTAAAAAGCAGGAGGAACCATTGTTATTGGAAAGAAGCCAGGGTCTCCCATGCTAAGAGGGGTTCTTGGTCATTTTTGTGGGTATCTCATGGTTTGTCTGTGCTCAGACATGATTGTGAGGGAAGAGTCTGGTTTTTGCTGACCATTTTTCCATCATGGTCAGAGAGTGATTTTGATGCTGGGGTCTGTGAAACTGTTTCTGTACAATAGAAGATACAGCCTTGTTATTTGTGCCACTCCAGCTATAAATGACAGAGCTATTTTTCTTTCTCAAATTTTATAACTCTCTATTGTTATTTGCAAAGTAAATAGTCTCCATTATCTTTTATAATTACTCACACATTGTTTCTTTTTTTCCTCCTGAATTCCCTAAAGCCATAAATAAGACAACTTCCTTAATACTCAGACTTCTCTTTCTCCCTATCCCAATCCCACCTACCTTCCAGCTCCACCAGGTTGAAGACAATGATGGAAGCAGAGATAACTAGAGACTGGCCAGCTTCTAGGCCATTAATTCCTGCTAGGATATTGATGGCATTGGTACAGAACACTGCCAGCAGCCCCATGTAGACATAGTAAAGGATCCCTGGGGGGAGACATAGTATGAAAAGAAGTTAATACCACCTAGGGAGGGAAGATTTAAGGATATTCTTTTGAGAAAAGTAATGAAAACACATCATAGGATAAAGAGTCACCATAAAGGATCTGAGTAAACAGGGGAAGAACAGGAACACTTAGAGGAGAATGTGGAGCACTAGGAAGTGTGCTGTGTTGGATATCTCACAGCAGTGAAGGGTATGAAGTAGATGCCACAGGTGCAGTATTGATAGTGCTACTCACCTAAGTCCAGATGCAGGCCAAGAATTGGTCGGAAGGGCTTGGGTACCACAATGGTTGTGTTGCCAAAGTTGGTAAAATAGACCATGAGGAGAGGTAGTGAGGCAGCTGTGGGCAGCAGTAGCTTATGGCGCCAGCGCAGATTGAGTACATCATCAGCAAAGCCCAAAAAAATCATGCAGCAGATGGCAAGAAGGGCACCTATCAGGGCCACAAACTGGGGGAGGCTCAGAAATGTTATAATGCAACACTACCCGCCCTCCTAATGAGAAGTCCCGTCTTTTCAGTTCGTTCCTCAGCCCCCTTACCCCAGTCCAAATAACCCCAACACTTTCACCTCCCAGGCTCCAGCCAGTGACACCCATTAACTCACTTACTTCATGATGGGGGAATGCCTTACATTGCTCCTCCACAAAGCAATTCAGGAAAGGAAAAGGGATGAAGCAGAAGAGGATGATAAGGAAAACTGCACCACTGATCACTCCCTGGGATTCTGGGCTGTGGTCCAGCAGCAAGGGTTCAGTGAAGGGGGGGCGGGGGGTAGAGAAGAAAGGGGGCGTGGTCACTTACTAGTGCAGACGTTACAGAAACCCATAATGGTGTTCTTCCCAGTTCTTTGGCGGGCGGGGATAAGGAGGGCACCGCTGCTGCAGTTCCTGACACACCCAAGGGTCTCCCATCCATCCTTTCCCCAGGCTAACCAGTTCTTTCCAACACTTCCCTCTTTCCAGGGTTCCTTGGTTAGCTCTCGGTCGCGTGCAAAGTCAAGCACCTCAGTCTTCGCCCCAGCCTACCCACCAGATCCCCTGCCCGCCCGCCCGATCCCCTGCCCGGGACACCGTGTGCCGCCGCTCACATCTGCTGCCGAGTGGTTTTGTTGAGGTCTTGGCCACAGAGGCGCGCGGCGATAAAGTGGCCATGGAAGGCTGGGATGAGGGTGAGTGTAGCCACAAATCCCAACAACGAGCCGATCAAATTCACCAGCAGCGGCACGGGCAAGTCCGGAAAGGCCCACATGTTAACCCGCTAGGGGCACAGCTCCGCCGCCTACTCAGCTAACTGGCAAGCTAGGCAGTAGCCCTGAGGCCTCAGCATTGGCCGCTCCTCACAAGCAGAGTCAGCCGGAGCAAAACCCAACAACTCTGACTTGACCCGCCCTCGGGATCCCCAGAAAGCTTTAAAAAGCAACCTCGGCTGTGCCCGGCTGCACCTGCCCATCCAGAGTTTCCGCCCGGATCTTAATTGCAAAAGAACTATCAACACGGAAGGAAGCGACGCCATTTTTAATACGGGCACTAGCGAGGGCACAGAAGTGTTAATTTAACTACACTTTTGTTCCAGAGTAGAGTCATGACAAGAGTAGTGGAGAAACAATTAAAGAAAGACAAGCAAGAGCGGATACTCTCCTAATACTATATTAAAGATGTACATCCCAGGGCGGAAATGCCCCCTGCCCGGTTCCAAAATGAACGCCTTCATTGTACCACGTGTTCGACACTACTCGCACTCTCTCCACGTCAGTTTTGGCTAGGTCGCCCTCCAGGTCACGTTTAAAGGGCCAGTACCCGGCGCTTAATCCGGGATGCCTTGGAGCCAGGAAGATGGCTACTGGAAGCCGGGGGACAAGCGGGAGGAACGAGGGTGTGGAACCTCACCTACTGTTCAAATAACCTGTTGTCAACGTAGTCGAAGTCAAGGTAAACACAACTCGGTTTCCATAAGCGCAGCTGCAATTTAGAAGGATGATGTAAATTCTAAAGCATAGACTTTTGAAAAGCCCCGCCCACTCTGTACTTTTCCCTCAACATCCCACCCACCTCCTGCCCCCACTGTAACAGTTCGTTGCCTGGCAACCCAGTGTGGCACCTCACTACTGAAGGAACTGGAGTGCCTTTAGGTCTTGAATTTAACTCGGGACTTTAACTTGCTCTTGGATCACTGCATTGTCCCAAGCTCCCAGAACGAGCAGATGGAGGCCTAGGCATCGGAAAGGACTAAGGAGACAGGAAAACCAGATCCACACCTGGCTTCTTGTGAGCCTGCCTATCTCCTCCTACTCAGGTTTCTTTCTCCACATTGCTGTACTTTTGTTTGACACTTTTCTCCTGCAATTAACAGTTCACCTGCATCTTCATTCTCTTACACACACAAACCCCACAAGCAAATTACTTCCATTCTTCAGACAGGAAATCACAACCTGGAATTAAGAGATGACTCAAATAGTCTCATACTTTGTCCATCCTTTCCAATATGTCATACTTTAGTTGTCAGGATAGGACTGGCTCTTTTTAGGCCAAAGACAATCTTTCCTTTCTCTCCATATCAGGTATAAACTGCCCTTTCTACTGGAAGGTGGCTATAATTAACAACAACAACAACAAAATGTATTAAATACATACACATATAATCCCACTAATTTATTGGATAGTATTCCACCAGATTTTGTTTTTCTGTGTTTGTGCATGCAGTCTCTGGAGGCAAGTGTTTTCCTTTCCACAGGGTGTCCCCATGGGGCTAAGGACACAAGGATATGTGTGTACAAGGCATCATCACATGAATCTGTATCTGGAAGATGAATAGAGAGTAATTGGTGCACATGGAGGGTGCAACAGGTTGTGACCAGAGAAAGTGAGAGGGCCTTAAAGAAGAGAATTTTCTCAAAAGATTTCAGTCAGTGGTAAGAGTAGAAAATCCTTTCTTCCAAATGGGAGAGTGAGAGTGAGATGCTAGGAGCAGGTGGAAAGGAGGAGCTTGGGTGATCCCCAGAGAAGGCACCACTCAGTTATCTTGTTTATCAGGAGTCTAGCCGGCTGAGACTCCCTGGAGGTCTGAGATATAATCTGTATCTATTTTATTATTATTATTATTGTTAGAAGGCCAATCCCTATAAATTTTCCTTCCCACCTGGCTTAAGCTCTAAAATCTCTTTACTCTTCTCCAAAAATCATCGTCCCATCCATCCCCTTGAATAAGAGGACAATACACCAAGGATTCATCATCTATATATATGTTACCATCAGAAAATGGTTACCTAGATATTTGTCATATAATTTGAATAATTTTGTTCCCATAATGGTAAATGCCCAATTGATTATCAGACTAATCAGAGAGAGAAACAAACACATGACTCACTTGAAAATTTGGGCCTTTTCTAGTAAAAGTTCAAAGCAGTAGCTGAATGCTGAAAAACAGTCATTAGGATTTATAAATCATCTGAGTTGTTACTGGTCTTGGGCTGAGCACGCAATGTCTATAATGTACATTTCCTTCTGAGCAGCCCTGAGCTCCAAGTAAGTAAAACCAATCCACTACTTTTTTTTTTTTTTTTTTGGTGAGGGGGGCCGGTATGAGAGATTGAACTCAGAGGCACTTTACCCTTGAGCTACCTCCCTAGTCCTTTTTATTCTATTTTATTGTTACTGGGGATTGAACCAAGGGCTCAACTACTGAGCCACATCCCCAACCCTTTTTTATATTTTGTTTTGAAAAACTGTCTTGCTTAGTTGCTTAGGGCCTCCTTAAGTTGCTGAGGATGGCTTTGAACTTTTGCTCCTTCTGCCTCAGCCTCCCAAAAGTCGCTAGGATTACAAACATGCACCACCATACTCAGCCCCTTTTATTTATTGAGACAGGGTCCTGCTAAATTCCTGGGGCCGGCCTTGAACTTGTGATCCTCCTGCTTCAGCCTCCCAAGTCACTGGAATTACAGATGTTCCCCACTGTGCCCACTCCAATTCATTATTAAGTTCATTTCCAGACTAAACTTTTCCTGAAAATATTTCACAGTATTTAAAAAGACCATGAGACTGCTCTTGATAGTCCAGGACTGTGACACTTATAGGACCCTAATTGTAGCTCTGTCCAGGCAGCTGAGTTGCTCCTTGCCCCCCTGCCATTTCACAATACTGGGAATTGAATGCAGAGTTGCTCTAACACTGACCTATATCCCCAGCCCTTCTTATTTTCTTATTTTGAGACAGGGTCTTACTAAGTTGCCTAGGCTTATCATGAATTTGTGATCCTTCTACCTTAGCCTCAAGTAGTGGGATTGCAGGCATGCGCCACTGCCTCTGGCACTGTGTCTTTTTACCCCTCCCCATCAGTCCAGCTAGCAAAAGTCCTTAGCTGAAAGCAAGCCCTAGTAGCTCCCATTCCATTCCAAAGATGGAAATACAGAAATTCTTAGTGTTTACATATATATTGGAATATTTTGTTACATTTCTTAAAATTACAAGCAATTTGAAAATCCTTACTTATATACATAGAAAACTCTTTAAGTAAAATAGGGAACACAAAGTGATATAAATGCAATTGCTTCCCCCAAGGAGAACTTTGGCATATTTAAAGTACCTTGATTGAACATGAGGGAAGAGAGATGAGTAAGACATGGTCCTCACTCTTAGGCAATTTCCTGATGAACAGAAAAAACAAACATTTAAACAACCAGCTAGACTGTAATGCAAAATGAAATGGGTGCTTGAGGTCTAACTAATTCATGTAAGACTGAATTTGGAAGCAGATCTGGCAGCATAGGACCAAGCACCTAGTGGAGGAGTTGAGGAAATGAATCTGAACTCAGAGAACTGAGATCCTTGGGAGGTCCAAATTTTCCTAAAGAAGGATTCTTGGTAGAAGAGGGTCTTTTGCATGTGGACACTTCCTGCAAAGTCTTCTCCTCTAATCCTGATTGCTCTGCCCACTCAACACTCCCTCGTGGGTTCTGGATCTGAGCTTTTCTTCCCTTGATTTCACATCTTCCGCTCCCCTGATACTAGAAATGGAAACTCTAGAAATCCCCATTGTTTCTGGAGTTTGATGATATTGTGTGAGCAGGGCCATAGCAAGATTACCTCATCACCCACTTCTCCCCATTACTCCTTACACTGGAATTTAAGGATACCTCAGACTCTTCTCTGCCTCACATGTCCCTGCTGCCAACCTTCCAGGTCCTTCCTAGCCTTCCAACCCATGCTTTAGAAGGCGTTGGTTATTCTCCTGTGCTCATTCTTTAGACAACCAAATGGATTTGGAAGATATTTAACACCTTCCTTTCTACCTCTCTGGAAGCACTATGTGCCAGAGACCTTCCCGTATGTGTGAAGAAGGGGCTCTTGGGGCATAGGAATGCCTTTGAATTCTTCTGTAGGTTTTTCTTTCCCCAGAAAGCAAAGATAAAGCCCCAAACCTATAGGGATGGAATACTCTCTAAAACTAGGAAAAGGGTAGGTCCTGAGACCAGAGATTGAACACTATACCTACAACACCATTTGGGGGGAAACTTGTTGGGATATCACATATTTGGGGCTTTGGAATTTTTTTTGTGGGGGGGTTTGTTTTGAAGCTTTCACCACTGTGTTGTCCTTGAACTCCTACTTTTTTTTCCCAACTCCTGGGTTGAAATGCTCCTTCCACCTCAGCCTCCTGAGTAGCTAGCTCTATAAGCCTGCACTACTGCATCGCTGGGATATCACCTACATATTTGGATGGTACAGTCTTCTGGCCAAATCTATTGATAGTCCAGTGCTACATTACCAGCTCCCTTCTCATTACCACCCTCTCTACATGTGCTCCATAGGCAGGAGCTGTTACTATGGAAATATATTATTTTTAAAAACAGATGCATCCTAGGGCTCAGGAAATATCTCCAGAACAAACCCACACGAGGATGAGGAGGTTTAATTGGTGATCTTCCTAGGTCCTAGCTCCAAGGGGAAGGAGGTTGGTGGGTGATGGAAGGAATTCAAGGCTCCATGTTCTATTCTCAACCTTTACGAGGTTCAGGTTCCGCTTTCTGTCATATCAACAGGAACCCTGCCAGGCACTTCTGAGAGGGATGCCCTGCGCCTCTCTACCCTGGGCCTAGCTTCAGTCAGGGAATGGGAACCTAGAAGCTGCTGAGCCTGGGGGTGTTGGGAGAAGGGGGCAGTGATTTCCACAGGGGTCAACGCCTTCTTAACCCCACAGGCGCCTAACTTGAAGAAATCTAAGATGCGTAGGGGAAGACGGAGGCGGCGTCTCAGATAAGTGAAGTTACTCTTGCCTTGAGCTGGGGTGAAGGGGTGCATCCCGACTGCAAGATGGGGTGGAGGCGGTCAAAGAACCTGTCTATTTTTCAAGCCAGGAACCCGCTTTGCTCGCAGCTCATCCTCCCGCCCTACTCCAGCTCGGAGCGCCAGGCTGGCCGGCCCCGCCCCGCGCGGGGTGCGGCTCCTTTAAGGGCGGGTGGGGGCGGGGCGCCGGCCGTGTTGTCAGTGTCAGCTCTGCGCACGCAGACCTCCAGCAGCCGGTGCCGGTCCGCGAGCCCCGTAGTCTCCGCAGATCAGTCCCCGCCCGGGTCCGGCGGGGCCCGCGCGGTGGGAGGAGTCGGGCGCTGGCCCGCTACTAGTCCAGGTTGGACTGCAGGACCAAGCGACGAGGGACCCGGGCAACAGAGAGAGGACCCCTGCTTCGCGACCCCTGAGGACCTCTTCTCGATCTGTGGCACCCACCAGCTCCTGGCACTCTGCTCAACAGAGCCCCCGAGCCCGCGCGCCCAGCCCCGGGGGAGCCCGCCCCCGCCCCGCGGCCCGCCCGGGCCATGCTCCCCCGGGGCAGCGGCTGAGCCCGCCGGGACCGGGACCCGAGCCCGCGCAGAGCATGGCTCTGGGCTGGGGGCAGCAGGACGTGGGCTGGGCGGCCCTGCTTTTCCTCTTCGCGGCCTCACTGCTCACGGTGTTTGGCTGGCTGCTGCAATATGCCCGGGGTTTATGGCTGGCGCGGGCCCGGAGGGGCCGGGGCTCGGGAACCGCCTTAGCCACGGAGCCGGGGGGTTCCTTGCGTGAGCTGGGCGTGTGGCGCTCGCTGCTGCGGCTGCGGGCTACTCGGGCCGGCGCCCCCGAGGAACCAGGAGTCCGGGGCCTCCTGGCGTCGCTCTTTGCCTTCAAGTCTTTCCGGGAGAACTGGCAGCGGGCTTGGGTGCGAGCGCTGAATGAGCAGGCCTGCAGGGACGGGGTGAGTTGGACGGAACCCCTGAGGTCCCTTTAGCTTTTCCTTCCAGTAGAGGGACTGCTCATACTAGGAGGGCGAGATGGGGGCAGGGAATCAACTGGGGAACCCCATGACTTCTTTTCCCTCCCAGTTCAAATGGTGCAGGTGAGGATGGGTGGGGGTTGTAAAAATCCAGTTATGTCCCAAATCTATTTTTGTGGGCTAGGTACTCTCTGGCTCCAAACACAGGCACAAGTTACCGTTCTCATAGCAACGCTAATCCCTCTGCCTGAGGGCACTTCCGCCTAGTCTGAGTGCTGGTTGGGCAAGGGGAGATAGGTGCACCTGCTGGAGGAATTTGCCTGGTCCTCATGCCACCACACCCAGTTAACATTTCATGCTCCAAATCCTTGATGTGGCCAGGGACATTCACAAGGAACATGAATTACCCCCATGCTTATCAGTAATTTCACTGCCACAGTCAAACATATCTTTTTCCTCAATGCTGATCTGCAGTGTATTTGTTGAGGGGGGAAATATCCAGGCAAAGAGCAGATTGGAAATCCATCCTTTCCAATAAATGAACTTGGAGTTGCCCCTTGAGGGTCAGTCACTACCCAGCCCAGCCTACTTCCTTCTATTGCACCATGGGCATCTGGCCTCCCAGGAAGTGGGGCAGGAAGCATGATCATGAGACCAAGGTTAGGTGGAAGGCAGAGGTCTCCCTCTTCTGTGCCCTCTCCCATCCTGGCCCAGCAACCTCTCCTTGCCTTCACAGTCTATCAGTGTCTTGCTCAGAGGGGTCTCCGTTTCCAGACTCAAGTCTAGAGGTTTTGCCCTACTAGCTCTCCAAATGCCCAGAAACAGAGGTGGCCACAAGTTGCCCTGTTTCCTTTTCCCAGCTGGCCAGCTGAAAGCCAAGTTATATCTGTCAGTTTATACCTTGAACCCATCCCTCTTCATGCACCTTGTCCCTGGGTTAGAATCAACTCCCTAGGACAGCTGACTCAGCTGGACATTGGCCTCCCTTGCAGGGGGTGGGGAGATTGAGGTTCCAAGCATCTATCTCCCTGTCTCCCTTGGCCTGGTCTTTGAAGATGAGAGCTATCAGAGCAGAGAAATTGGCTTCCCTTGGTTTTGCCAGGCATGTGAGCCCTGCAGATTTGTTTCTTCCATCTCAAGACTCAAGAAAGAATTGGCGCCTATTCTGTGCCTCTTAGTTCTTCCCATCCTGCTCTTCACAGCTGTGGTTGAATTAGGGAACAGCTCTTTCAAGACCTAAGCTAAGGAGCTTTCTGCTCTAATACTATCCTGCTGTCTGCCTTGAGGAATTAGCTAGGACCCTGGACATTTGAGCCCTCTGAACTTGCTTCTTTTCCCAGTACCTCTGGTGAAGTTTCCCAAGGCCATGCTGAGCAGTTCTTCATTCCTAAGAATATAGATAGAGTCATACTCTTGAGCTTTCACATCCTATTGAAGGCCTGGCCTCATTTCTCCAGCTCTTATCTTGCAATAAGTGACCCTACTGTTTTCACCCTTAGCTCAGTTCTGTCTCTCTCTGCCCATCTATTATATAATATTGTTGAAAATATACTTTATTTTTTTCCTATGTACACCTCTTTTTGGATATATGGTGAGGGAGAGAAGGGAGGCTCCTGGTATTCCAGAAGGCATCCAGGATCTGCAGTCTAAAGCTATCTAGTCTCAGGAGTAGTCTAACTTTGCAGTTCTCACCAGCCTCTAGCAGCTGCAATCCCCTAGAGAGGTGGGTCTTGAGGGAAATACCTCTTGTCCTGAAACTCTGAGCCAAGGTGAGGCCAGAAGCCAGCCTGCAGCTGAGGCATCCGCAGTGCCAGGACCCAGCCAGCAACTAAGCAGGCCAGCCATGTGGGGGGTAGCTCCAGAGAACTGATCCTGTGCCCACATTACTTCCTCAGAGCTCCATCCAAATCGCCTTTGAGGAGGTGCCCCAACTCTCACCCAGAACCAGCATTAGTCATGTGACCTGCGTAGACCAATCAGAGCGTACCATGGTAAGGGATGGCAATCCCCTCTTTGGGGCCTGAGCAGGGTTGACCCCAAGGATTCCCTTTAGTCTGAGGGTTCTTAACCTAGAGAGTCTGTGGATGCTTTAATAATCTTAGGATTGGTTTCATGAGGTCTGAGAATTCCATTAAAGTTACGGGCAAAATGTTGTATGTGTGTATATATCTGTATTTTTCTGGGGAAAGGAGTCTGGCTTTTGTCTGATTCATTTAGGTGCTTATGGCTCCAAAGAGGTGAAGCCCCAAGGGAGATGGAAGGGGTCTGCTGAACCATCACAGGGCAGGGCACAGCAGGGTGAGCGCCCTGCCTCTATGCCTGACCCTGCCTCACCTGTCTCAGGTGCTGCGCTGCCAGCTCTTTGCTGAGGAGGTGCGGTTCCCAGTCTCTGTGACCCAGCAGTCTCCAGCTGCCGTTTCCATGGAGACCTACCACGTCACTCTGACACTGCCACCAACACAGGTGGATAGAAACATGGGCAACTGAGTTGGGTCGGGGGAACAGTTCAATTGGCCCAGCATTTTCTGTTTGGTTCCTCTCTCGGGTAGAATTTGTCAAGGGAGGGTCCTGGAGAATTGGGAGTGGGGCAAGTCAATCCAATCTCTTTGTCTCTGTTCCTAGTTGGAAGTCAACCTGGAGGAAATCCCTGGTGAGGGGCTGCTAGTGTCCTGGGCCTTCACTGATCGCCCAGATCTCAGCCTGATGGTGCTTCCCAAGCTGCAGGCCAGGGAGGTAAGAAGAGAAGGCTGGAAGAGAATAGGCAGAACAGTGAGGCAGGCAGAGCAGGAACTCCAACTCTTCATTCTCCTTTCTGCAGAGAGGTGAGGAGCAACTAGAGCTCTCAACAATTGAGGAACTGATCAAGGATGCCATAGTCAGCACACAGCCAGCCATGATGGTCAACCTCAGGGCTTGCTCTGCCGCTGGAGGCCTGGTGAGTAGAAACCCAAAGAAAAAGGTTTGCATGCACCCTATCCCCAGGGCATTATATCGGATTATTACTCTTTTTACCTCCTTTTAGGTACCCAGTGAGAAGCCACTCGTGATGCCCCAGGCTCAGCCATCCATCATCAGACCCACCCGGTTATTCCTACGGCAGCTTCGAGCATTTCATCTAGGAAGTGAACTGAGAGGTGAGAGGTAGAAGTAGCTAGAGGACTGCCAAGGCCATGGTCACAGGTACTCCCTGTCATTCTGCCATAGCTTCCCATATTTGGTCTGAGCATCTTCCAACTTCTGGTTACTCACAGGCAATGAGGAACTGTGCTGTGTAGCTGAGCTTGACAACCCCATGCAACAGAAATGGACCAAGCCTATGAGGGCTGGTCCCGAGGTGGAATGGACAGAGGACCTGGCTCTGTAAGGAATGACCCCACCCCCAACCCCTACTCCCATGGGCAGACTGAGGATGAAACCCTTCTAGCATATCTCTGGCATGAATCAGTTCTGCATTCAGTAGACTTTGGTGTGAGCCTCTATCACATGCCAGGCCCTAACCTAGGTCCTGGGGATATAGACATGACCAAGATACAGCCCCAACCCCTAGGTTAATCATAGGCTTGAGGCAGTGACAGATGTACATAGAAAAGATAGTACAAGCTTGCCAATGAGGTTCACACCTCATGGGGTGGGGAGGTAATTCTCATAGTGGAATAAGGATCGGAGTAGGCTTCATGGAGGAGGTGGCATGGAGTAACAGAGTGTAAAAGTATTCTTGGCAGAAGGAACAGCTTGAGCAAATGGAAGAGGGTGGTTTGAGATTGAGTGATCAGCTAGTCAGGGTAGAGTAGGGCTGGAGCATTTGAATGCCTGCCTAAAGAGAACTATCTACGCTCAGGCTCTGCCCCATTCTCTTGAGAAGATGGAAGAATTGAAGAATAGGATAATCTGATCAGAGCTCCAGTACTCTTTCTGCCTTTGGCGCCTGTGATGGATCCAAGAGTGGGTTCAGTGTACTAATCTTCCCCCTCCCTGGTATGTCTTGGCCCACAGGGATCTAGGCCCCCAGAGCCGGGAGCTGACCCTCAAAGTGCTAAGGAGTGGCAACTGTGGAGACAGTGAGTGTGGGGCAAAAGGGGCACCCTGGGTGGGTACTGAGTGGGGCCTGGTCATGGGTCCAGCTCACAGTGCCACCCCTGTCCCCAGGTGAGCTCCTGGGCCAGGTCACACTGCCTGTGGGCCCCCCCTCCAGACCACTATCTCGAAGACAGGTGTGCCCACTCACCCCAGGGCCAGGGAAAGCCCTGGGCCCAGCAGCCACCATGGCAGCAGAGGTGAGAAGCTGATCTCTCGGCGGGGAGGGGAATGGGTGGTCACAGGGCCTGGGTGGACTCTGAGGCCCTGATACCTTGCCCTCCCACCCCTTGGCAGCTGCAGTATGAGGAAGGCTCCCCTGGGAACCTGGGCACACCCACTCCCTCCACTCCACGTCCCAGCATCACACCTACCAAGAAGATTGAGCTGGACCGGACCATCATGCCTGATGGCACCATTGTCACCACTGTTACCACTGTCCAGTCCCGGCCCCGTGTAGAAGGCAAATTAGGTAAAGAGGAGGAGCCTGGAAGCCCAGCTCTAGCCAGGGGCCAGATACTGTAAACCCATGGCAGAACAGGGAAAGAGAACCCTGTTTCTTGGCATTCTGCTCTCATCCTGCCACTTCTTCCTCATGATCTCTCACACTTTTCCTTACATCCCTCCATTTCTCCAGCTATTCCTCTCACCCTCAGATCTTTCTGTATCTACCAACCCCTCATACAGGACTCTTGCTCTTCTACCTGTCCACATTCCCCTCTGTCTTTTCATGGGTCTCTTTCCTTCTCTGACCCCAGTCCTGACTGACTAATTGTCCTTTCCTTCATTTTCAACTTTCTAACACCCTGGAGACCTAGTAGCCTCTGTGGCATTTCTCCCTCAGTGGCCCTCGATCATACTTCTTTCATTTTTAGGAGTCCATGGCAGTTCCCCTACCTCCAGGATCCCCTATACCTCCTCTGTACACTCTCCATATTTTTATGACATCTGCTCAAACTCTTAAATGGGCCCTATGGCACTTTCCTCACTCCCTTTGGTTCCTGTGGTATCTTATTGTCCCCTTGGCATCTTCTTAATCACCCTAGTGATTAATCATCCCTTAATCATTCTTACCTCTGAGTCAACCAAAGTCTGCATCTTGACAAAGATAGTAGGGGGGCCACTCTAAAGCACCTCCCAGCTCACTGACCCTCCCCCACCCACCAGACTCCCCCTCCCGCTCCCCGTCCAAGGTGGAGGTGACTGAGAAGACGACAACTGTGCTGAGTGAGAGCAGCGGCCCCAGCAATGCCTCCCACAGCAGTAGCCGTGAGTGGGGAATGGGCATGTGTGACTGCGGGGCACTGATGCACTATAGTCAAAAACCACTTTGGGTGGGGCAGGAGGAGTTTGAGTCCAAGAAGATGCCAGGGAGAAGTCAGATTATCTATTCTCTGGGCACCCAGCAGGGGAGAGTCACCTTTCCAATGGCTTGGACCCAGTAGCAGAGACAGCGATTCGCCAGCTGACTGAGCCCAGTGGGCGGGCAGCCAAGAAGACACCCACCAAGCGCAGCACTCTCATCATCTCTGGGGTTTCCAAGGTAACAGGGCTCTAGAGAAAGGAGCTGGGCTAGGGAAAAAGCCCTAATGGGTCACTTCTGCACATTAAAACTCATCCCTTCTGCCAGGTGCCCATTGCTCAGGACGAGTTGGCACTATCCCTGGGCTATGCAGCCTCCCTGGAAGCCTCAATGCAGGAAGATGCGGGCACCAGTGGAGGTCCCTCTTCACCTCCTTCTGACCCACCAGCCACATCCCCAGGACCTCTAGATGCCCTCTCTAGTCCCACGAGTGTCCAGGAAGCAGATGAGACAACTCGTTCAGATATTTCTGAGAGGCCATCGGTGGATGATGTGGAGTCAGAAACAGGGTCTACTGGTGCCCTGGAGACCCGCAGCCTCAAGGATCACAAAGGTGGGAAGATATTGGAAGGATGCCCCCTGCTTTTATACCCAGTATTGTGACCTGGGTCCTATTAAACAGTTAGGGACATGAGGGGCTCAGCTGACTTGACTTCTCCTTCCTTCCCTAAGGTGCAGGCAAGCCAGAGGAGAGAAGGGAACTTGGTGCTTCAGTTCCTGGCCTGGATCTGACAGGCTTGGGTGACAGGAAGGGATGCCAAATGATTTCCCTTTACCTCCATTTTTTTTTTCCCTTCCTGGGTCTAAAGGCTTGTCTGCCTGCCTTTTTTTGTTTGTTTGTTTGTTTGTTTTAAAGAGAGAATGAGAGAGGAGAGGAGAGAGAGAGAGAATTTTTTTTTAATATTTATTTTTTAGTTTTCGGAGGACACAACATCTTTGTTTGTATGTGGTGCTGAGGATCGAACCCGGGCCACACGCGTGCCAGGCGAGCGCGCTACCGCTTGAGCCACATCCCCAGCCCTGTTTGTTTGTTTTTAATTCTTCCCCTTTGTGCTGAACCTACCCATACCCCATGAGTATAAGACATTCTACACTGGCCAATGTAAGGATTATACCTCTCACAGTGACACAGGCCGTGGACTGGTCTGTTAGATCTAACTTTTTTTTTTGTACTGGGGATTGAACTCAGGGGCACTTAAACACTGAGCCACATCCCCAGGCCTTTTTTATATTTTATTTAGAGACCGAGTTGTTTAGCACCTTGCTAAGTTGCTGAGGCTGGCTTTGAACTCGTGATCCTCCTGCCTCAGCCTCCCGAGTCACTGTGATTATAGGCGTGCACCACCATGCCCGGCTGGTAGATCTAACGTTAAAGGCTTACCCCGAAACATATTAATCTGTTGACCAATGAGCCTATCAACCATGAATCTGTTTATGATTTAAGCCTACATCACTTCTTGGGATGATGAGATTCCTAAGTCCAAAGCCTGCTGTGTAAGCACCTTCTTCGTCCTCTTGGTCCTGAATTTACCTCACTGAAGTTTTGATGCACCACTTCCTGTGCACACCCTGGAATGCAGTAAATAAGTTAGTGTCAACCTACCTTTTTCTTTATGATTTATAGACATTGGGGGAACACCTTCTGCATGGCCTTTGTCTCTCCATAAGAAAGAGCCCAATTCCAAGCTGTCCTCTCAGAGCAGCTGACCTGTGACATTCCTCTTTGGGCCAGAATCAGAGGGGCAAGTGCAACCATAGCTATGAACTCACCATTTCTTCCTCAAGATGGATAAAGCACATGTTTGCTTCTACCTTCCTAAGAAAGTCTGCCAAGGCACTGGTTCTGTTCCTCATCTTCTGACCCTCCATCCTTGGTCCTTTCTCTGTCTCTCTCACCTCACCCTCCCATGCCACTCTCTCTGCCTCAGTTACACCCTCTTTCCCCACAGTGAGTTTCCTGCGCAGTGGCACTAAGCTCATTTTCCGCCGGAGGCCTCGACAGAAGGAAGCTGGTCTGAGCCAATCACACGACGACCTCTCCAACACGACAGCAACACCCAGTGTCCGAAAGAAGGCTGGCAGCTTTTCTCGCCGCCTTATCAAGCGTTTTTCCTTCAAATCCAAACCCAAGGCCAATGGCAACCCCAGCCCCCAGCTCTGAGGGCCCTCCTTACCTCCTGAGCTAGGAGAGGGCAACAGTTCTCTCAGTCCATTCCCCACATCCTCTTCTGTACCCCTTCCTGGATTCCCAGTGCCAGGGCCAGGAGAGCCCTCCGGTTCCAGGAAACCCTGTCCAGCCTGGGCTTTGGAGCCAGTTGGAAGGGTACTTGCAGTGGGAAGTGTTCAAGAAGTGGGCATCCATTGCTGTGGACATAGAAGAACGTTCATGGCTGGGAGTAAGAGATGGGCTCTGTCCTGGCATGTGTGGACATTCCTCAGAAGCCTTGGCCCCCTGCTGATACTGGCCCCCCACGAGGAGTCCCAGGGTGCTCAGTTCCTCAGCAGGTCCTTCCTCCCTTATTTATTCTCTTTTCTATTTATATGCCTGGTCTAGGACCCTCAGCAAACAGATGACAGAAGGCATCTCCTAGGTGACCCTTCTTTTCTGTACCAGGAGGGTAGGTAATTCCCAGGAAGGGTTCCCATACCTCCCTCAGGTCCCTACTCAGACCAGCACCAGTGTCTGCCTCTGAGGACATTGGCGGCTCATAGGAAGCCAGGCCAGCACCCGGGATGGGGGGCAGGTACTCCCCACCTCCCTGCCTCTCCTCCTGCTCCTCATTCCTCCCTCCCCCTTTATTACCATTTTTGTACTTGATGATTTCTCCCTGAGCAATGACTCAGTTTGAAGGAGGGAACCAGGAGCCTGGTGGGAAGCCTTCCCCAGAGAGATGGCTTGAGGGGCTTTAAAGACTGTGAATGGAGCAAGAGCACGGCTGCACCTCTGTATGTTGGGGGATGATGACGTCCATTGCTGTGTGATGGCTTGGAATTTAATTTATTAAATTAAAGTCAAATTGGAGTTTATAAATGGGCAATTGCTTATCCTTTGAAAAGGAAATAGACTTTGGATTGAAGAATGGAAAGATGAGAGATAGGGATCCAATTAGTGAGATGGGGCAAATGTTCCTGCACAGAAAAAGGTACATGTAGAGAGGATAGAAGAAGCAAGAGGCCTGGAAGGGTGAAGTTGCAGCAAAAATGTCTTATTAGCTAGTCCAGCATCTTCATCCCCTTTTCTCAAGCAGGCTGCTCCCTTCAGGACATAGTAGAGTTCAGAGCATGGACTCTACAAGGAGACTACCTGGATTTGAGTCCCAGCTCCACTAATTACCCGTGTGAGTTTGGGCAAGTTATAAAATCTGAGTTTTCTCATCTGTAAAACGGGGACTGTGGTAATAGCAGCTATCATTCAGTTGTGGGTGAGATGAAAATGAGTAAAGTGCTTAGAAATCTGCTGCACATCATCATTGCTAAGTAAGTATCAACTATTACCTCAGAAGAAACAAGGAGGGGGAAGTCTTACAAGTGTTTCATCATAATAAAAAGTCTTATTCCTAATTGTGGGCAAGTTTTAGCAATACCAGCAAATTCTGTCCCTGGTTCCTGTCTTCCTGGATCTTATACAGACCTTAAACCAGGTAAGCTGTTACTGAGTCTGCCACAAACACACTGAGTGACCTTGAACAGGACACTATTCCTTTCTGAATCTCAGCTTCCTCATCTCTGATGTAAAGATGATCTGAATAATCATTCAGGTTACTTTTAGCCTTGACATTGTGTCTTGCTTGCACCACAGAGGGTTCAAGCCATGTGCCTTTGGGTAGAGAGCATGGAATTGTTTTTTTTTTTTTTTTTTTTTGGAGAGAGAGAGAGAGAGAATTTTTCAACATTTATTTTTTAGTTCTCGGCGGACACAACATCTTTGGTATGTGGTGCTGAGGATCGAACCCGGGCCGCACGCATGCCAGGCGAGCGCGCTACCGCTTGAGCCACATCCCCAGCCCATGAAATTGTTAATATTCCGTATGCTCCTGTCCATTTTAGTGACAGAAGATGGGATATTTAGAAGTGCAGATATTTAGTATTTGGTTAATTTTTATATAGTAAAATGTTCAAATCTAGGTCTTGAAAACTCAAGAGAGATTTTTCAAGCTGTTTCCTGTAACCTGATAAATGTGACTTATAGTAGTTATCAAGGAGCAGTTTGTTTACCAGTATGATAGACAGGCAAACACCATGAACTTATAATATCATGGGAAACTTTTGTTGATGGAGGGCAGATCTCAGATTCCCACTAGACCTAGAATTGAATACATGGTAACTGGAAATTATACTCAGCTTGTGGTGTGGAGCACCCAGAGATCAATGCAGTCATATATTGTTATAATGAAGATAATCCTGATCTCATTTCAAATATAGGGATTTTAAAAATTAATGCAGGGCTGGGAAGTAGCTTGGTGGAGTACTTGCCTAGCACCACAAAAAAAAGGGCAAAAGAAATATGAAATATAATTCCATCAACTTTATCCATTTCACACTTTCAAAAGAGATCCACCGTTTTTAATGAGAATGAATTATGCTTTTATTTTTTTTATAGCAGCTGTTAAGGAACAAATCTCAGGGGCTGGGGCTGTAGCTCGTGGCCGAGCTGGCATGCGTGAGGCACTGGGGTTGATCCTCAGTACCACATAAAAATAAACAAAAAACAAAACAAAAAAGATATTCTGTTCATCTACAACTACAAAAATTTTTTTAAAAATAACAAATCTCAGCATATGTCTGGATTATCCAGCCAAAATTGTGGCTTGTTTTCAACAGAAGCTGATTGAGGTGGAAGTAAACTATGCTAGATAACAAGACACTGCTTTAAGTTGCAGAAACAAGAGATTGGTCCCAGAGCAATACTGAAAGTTTGCTCTGAAACCTATGTTGAAATTCACACAGCTCTGTAACTTTCTTCATGAAATTGCTAAAATAAGCTAATAGCCATTTTCATCACTGAAAATGGAATTAAAATGAAATTGCCATTTCATGAAGCACTATTATAAATGTACTTCTGAATGAATAAAGTTGATAAAAAATATATTTTGTTATTTAAAAATTTTTTTTAGTTGTAGATGGAATACCTTTATTTTATTTATTTTTATGTGGTACGGAGGATCGAACCCAGTGCCTCGCATGTGCAAAGCAAGTGCTCTACCCCTTAGCTACAACCCCAGCCCCATGTTATTTTTGAATTATGTTTTTAAATAGGGACCAAGCACCAGGTGCAGTGGCACCTGCCTGTAGTCCTAGCAATTCAGGAGGCTGAGGCAGCAGGATCACAAATTTAAAGTCAGCCTTGGCAGTTTAGCAAGACCCTGTCTCAAAATAAATAAAATTAACAACAACAAAAAAACAGGACTGAGGATGTAGCTCAGTGGTAAAGCACCCCTGTATTTAATCCTCAGTACCACAAAATAAAAGGGCAGGGGGCAAGGTACAATTTATAATTCACTCTTGCATTGTTTAAAACAAAACTTATGCACAAACTGGACATTTTCTTTTTTCTTTTGCAGTCCTGGGGAACAAATCCAGGACCTCCCATATACTAGGCAAACATTGTACCACCACTGAGCTATACCCCAGATCATGATCAATTTTAATGCATCTCTAAACCTATTTATATTGAACATTTAATGTGTTTTCTGATTATATAAATTAGGTTTATTTCTAGGTTAGAAGATATAAACAATTATAAGGGAATAAAATATCAATCCCAATGAATGCTAAGGTATATGATTTGTACATGATTTGACATCTTTTAAAATTTTTTTCTTATTATTTAGTCATAGATGGACATAGTACCTTTATTTTATTTATGTTTTTTTATGTGGTGCTGAGTGCCCAGAGATATACCCCCAATCATGATCTATTTTAATGCATCTCTAAACTTATTAAACATTTAATGTGTTTTCTGATTATATAAATTAGGCTTATTTTTAGGTTAGAAGATACAGAAAATTATGTCAATAAAATGTCAATCCCACTGAATTTTTGTAAGGTACATTATTTGACATCTTTTTAAAAAATATTTATTTTTTAGTTTTTAAGTGGACACAATAACTTTATTTTACATTTATGTGGTGCTGAGGATTGAACTCAGTGCCTCAAGCGTGCTAGGCAAGCACTCTCTTGAGCCATAACTCCAGCCCTATTTGACATCTTTTTAAATTTTTTTTTCTTATTATTTAGTCATAAATGGACGCGGTACCTTCATTTTACTTATTTATGTGGTGCTGAGGACCAAACCCAGAGCGCATGCAAGTCAAGCACTCTACCACTAAGCCACAACCCCCAGCCCTTATTTGACAACTTGAACTGAGTAAATTACTAAATTTCAGCCACTGGACTAAGTGATTGGGTTATAAAGGTGAAGAAAGAGACATAATCCCTGTCCCCCATCACTGACTAGACTAGTGTAGGATGCAGTCAAATAAACAGGTAAACAAAATAATATCCATAATGTGATGGGCCTGTACTGGGAAATACAGAAAAGGACTGTCAAAGAAAACTTAGGGGTTTGAAAAGAAGTATCTTCGCTGAGACTAGAATGAGTAGTAATCAATCAAATAAGTGTGAGATGGAGAAGGGGAAGATTATTTCAGGGAGCAAAAAGAGCAGGTACAAAGCATGAAAAGTGATAGGAGGTTAGATGCGGAGAAACTGAAAAAAAAATGTAGGGCTCAGGAGTAAGAAACGAGGTGGAGGAGGATACGATTTGAAAGGCTTGGTTTGGTTTGGGGGCTTTGCCCTACAGGTAATAGAAAGCCTTTGAGTTACTTAAAGCAGCGTGGCGACTTCATCAGATCTGGGGTTTTTTTGTTTTTGTTTTTAAGATCATAGTTTGTGCTCGGTGGAGGATGGCTGTGTAGCGAAGCAAGAGTGCATGCAGCTGGGACCAGCTAGATTGACGTAGAAATCTGGGCTGGACGTCGTTTATGGATTTAGGACGGAGGCTGCAAAGATAAATGGTGGTGTATTTAAGAGATCCTTGTTTAAAAAGATAAAATCCGCAGAACTTTGCAATAGACTGGGTGTGAAAAGTAAGGGAGAAATGCGGATGACTGCAAGGTTTCTGACCTGAAAGAGTGGATGGATGGTATGGTCGTTCACTGAACCTGCAGACAAGCGAAGCAGAGATTTGGGGGGAAGAGAAACGGGCACAAAAATAACAATATTTAAACAGCTAAGGATGGAGACAGGGCCATGAGTTTGCGCCGAGCGGGTGGCGGCGCTGGGCAGCTAGCCTACCACACCTCCTGGAAGTTGCCCACGCAGCCAGCTAACTAAAGCAAGGAGTCAAAGAGCAACCAGACCCCGCAGGACACCAAGCTCGAGCACTGCGCATGCCCATTGGTGCCGCGCGCCGAGTATGCGCAATAGGGGAAATTCAGGCCCCTAGACTCCCCGCTCGCTCACCGCCTGGAGCCCGGGCTCTGACCCACGCTATTCTTACCCGCATCCGGTTGCTCCTCACTCCCGCCGCGACGGCGAGCACCACCCACCGTTTCCGCCCCTTCCGTGTTTTGGTGAGCACGGGTTCCGTCGAGGCAGCGACCATTGGTTGCCAGTCTGTCCGAGATCGGTGATTGGCTGGCGCTGGCCGTCGCTCAAAGCCCTCCCGGTAGATGGTGTGAGGTGGAGAACTGGAGAGCTCGGGAGTCGACGCTGGGTAAGTTTTGGCTCGGTGTTCCGGGGGGTTGGTGGCTCGGTGCGCTCTACTGGGGCAATTTAAGGCTAGGCTCTTCCTGAGCCTCCTAGCTGAGGCTTCCTCTTGCATCTTGGCCACGCTGTTCTGCTCTGACCTGGACCCCTCACCCCCACTCGAACCTCCCTGCTTTCTAGTCTGGGGGGCTTTGCTGCCGCCAAGACTCGGTCACCGCCACCGTTTAGGGGGAAGGATTCCCAGAAGCCCGTAAGGCCGCGGGTGATATGTTTTGCCCTCCGGAAAGATCTCTTCGAATTCTGCCCGTCCTTCAAGGCTTGGCCCGGGCCTCACCGCTTAGGCGAGCCTTTCCTGTTTTGTCTGCTTACGGGGATTTCTGTCTTGATCACCCGCCTCGGGTGCTTTGTTTTGGTCGCTGTCTTCGATCTCTTCAGCCAAATTGTGAACCTTTCGGAGTTTAGGACCGGGGCCCTTCTTTTTCTTGATATCATTCATTCAATGTCTTGGTATACAACATATGTCCTCTTCAAAGATTTGCTGAAGTGTCAGGAATCCTTTGGATTGCCTTTATTGGCCTTTTACCATAATTTGTGCTTAGAACGTCTCACGTTCAGAAACGAACATACTAATAGCTAACACATATTAAGTTATCGCGGTGTGTTAGGCTAAACGTTTTAAGATCCATAGTCTAGTTTTGGAATTCAGTGAGATGCGTATAATTAGCCCCGTGCTGTACAGAAAACTGAGGCTAAAGTAACTTGCCTAAGATCATGTAGTTAGTAAATGAGCTTTATAACCAGATCTGTTGAATCCAAAACCCATGGCTGTAATATTAGTATCTTGTTTTACATTTAAGGAAATAGGTTCAGAAAAGCTAAATGATTTGTTCAAAATAAAATAGTAATTTATAAGCTTCCTTAATCATGGCAGAAGAGTTTGGGATGTAGTAAAGTGGTTGCCTAGCATGCTTAAGGACGAGTTTGGTTCCCAGTTCTGCAAAACACTGCAAGAGCTTTTAGTAGGTATGTGCATGCCCTAAGGGTAGAACTGAATAGGGCACAGGCTTGGCTTTCTAGGAGCCTAAGTTTAACTGGAGAAAACTGACAAAATAACTACTTAATTAAATATGTTTTGGGTATCGTGTATATAAGTATGTTTGTGTGGAGAGGGAATAGGATAGGAGGGTTAAAACAGACAGATGTAGGAGGAACATGGAATCAAACCCTTAGCTTTAAGTTGTACCATCATGCCCTAGTTTTGTGACCTTGGGGTAATTAGTCTTTCTGAGCCTATTTCCTTATCTTTAAAATGGGGTAATAAGAAGCTGGACATGGGGGCTGGGAATGTGGCTCAAACGGTAACAGTATCCCGGTAGCCTGGCATGCGAGGGGCCAGGGTTAGATCCTCAGCACCACATACAAACATGTTGTGTCTGCCAAAAAAAACTAAAAAATAAATATTAAAAAATTCTCTCTCTCTCTCTCAAAAAAAAAAAAAAAAGAAGCTGGACATGTGTCTCAGTGGTAGAACATTTGCTTACCATGTGCGAGACCTTGGTTTGATCCCCAATGTAGTAAAATAAAATAGGGAATAAGTCCGGTGTGGTGGTGTACACTTGTAATCCCAGCCACTTGGGGACTCAGGCAAGAGAATTGCAAGTTCAAAGCCAGCCTAAGCAACTTAGGGAGACCCTATCCCAAAATAGAAAAGGGCTAGAGATGTGGCTCAGTGATTAAGTGCCCCTGGTTTCAATCCATAGTACCAAAAGAAAAAAAAAAAAGACAATAACAAAAAAAAAAATAGTGCAAATAGTGCAGTAATAATAGTACCTACTTCAATAAGATTGTATTAATGAGGGTTTGTCATTGTTTTTGTAGTACTAGAGAGTGAACCCAGGGCCTGACCTACATTCTCAGTCCTTTTTACTTTAAGATAGGGCTTGCTAAGTTGTCTAGACTGGCAAACATAAGATCCTCCTGCCTCATTCTCTCTAGTATCTGGGATTACTGATATGTACCACTCTCAGCTTAATAAGTTTTTATGCTTGTATATTAGTTGTTTCATTTGAATTCCTTGCCTGCAGATTCTGTCCTACATTTCCCTAGGGTAGAAATAGAAACACAGAAAAATTAGAGGCAGGGGGACAGTGAAAGGAATTGAGGAGCTTTGCTTAAGTTTCAGATTGTTCTAGATCTCTAGTTAGCCTGCCTCCTAGGTCTTTTTCACCAGTGTAAACCAGGTAGGTGGTTAGAATATTTGTGCTCAGAACTATGCTTAGCATAGTGTACATATATAGGCTGCTTGGAAGCAGCTTATTGCCCAGTTTGGTAAGCAGAAATAGAATACTTAAAAGGACCATGAGTGACCATGCGCAGCCTAAAAATAGGGTTGAAGTTTCATGGTGTTAACCCTTCCAGCCATAGAACAAAGAGGTAATAATAATTGCTGAAGGATGAGGTCATTTAGGAAGGCTTCCTGAAATGTGATCATAGCCCAGTATTTATTGAGCATCTAGGGTGTGGAAAGCTCTGTGCCTATCTGGGAATAAATGATAGTCCCTTTTCTGAACAACTGTTAACTGTAGTGGAGGCAGATGTTCCATTGCTTTGAAATAAGTGCTGCAATGAGAGTGTGTACAGAGTACTGTGGGCAGAAGAAATGGAATGTTTCGCATATACATGGATGGAATGGGAAAGAGGTCACCAAGGAAGGGACATTTGGTTCTGAAGGTTGAATAAAAGTTGCTTAGGCAGAGAGTTTTAGGAGAGTGTATTAAATTCAGGGACGATTGAATCAGAGAGGAAGAGAGGAGGAATGGATGGGTGAGGAAGCCAGAGAAGCAGTATGGTATATGGGAAGGAGCATGATCTTTGGATTGGAATTGAAGCTTTTCTACATCAAATGAAGTGAAGTGTGGAGAGAGTTCACAGAGCTCACACGCCATAGGCCCTCAATATGTGTTCCTTTCCTGGGCTGTTGAGGTAGTTAGGCCAGTGTGGGTAGAGTGGTAGGAGAGTTGGAAAGTTAGGGATTTTATTTTCTGGTTTCAGAAAGCTTTCCCTATTTTTCTTACCTCAACATTATAAAAGTAGTCAACATTTTCTCCTAATAGGGCTTCATTGTTAGTCTCTGAGCAATCCAACAATGCTGTGTTCACTCGTGTCAAGGGTGACCAGATTCTTCTCTGAGGATGAAAAAAGACTAAGTATGTCCAAAGTTTCCATCTCTCTCAGACAGGCCATGGGGAGCAATGTTCTATTCTCTTCCAGGTCTATCCTTGAGAGCAACAAGAATCAGTGAGAGGGGTGGGGTTGTGGGTCAGTGTTAGAGCACTTGCCCAGCAGGTATAAGACACTTTGATTTGTAGCACCACATAAACATAAATAAATAAATAAAATAAAGATATTGTGCCCATCTACAACTAAAAAAAAAGTATTTAAAAAAAAAATCAGAAGTTTCCAACAAGAAGGTGACCTTCAGGCTACAAGATCAAGGCATTTTAGCATCCTCTCTACCACTGAACTACAGCCCCAGACCTTTTTATTTTTATTTATTTATTTTTATTATTATTATTTTTGGTACCAGGGATTGAACCCAGGACTCCTTAACTACTGAATCAGATCCCCTGCTGTTTTTATTTTTTACTTTGAAAAGGGGTCTTGCTAAGTTGCTTAGGATATCATTGAATTTTGGCAAGGATGGCTTTGAACTTATGATCCTCCTGCCTCAGCCTCCTGAGCCACTGGGAAAACTGACATACCAGTGGCATGCGCCACTGAGCCTGATTGTGCCCATCTTTTTATTTTCATTTTGAGACAGAGTCTCACTAAATTGCCCAGGCTGGCCTTGAACTTGTGATCCTCCTGTCTTCCCTTGTAACTAGGATCATAGGCATGCACCAACTTTGTTTTTATTTTTCTGATACACATATTTATTATATGTCTAAGCACACCCAGCACTGTATTTTTGGTTTCCTTTTTTTTTTTTTTCTTCTTTCTTTTTTCCCCCTGGTACTTGGAATCAAACCCAGTCAATCCCAGGGCCTCACACATGCTAGGCAATCACTCTATCAATAAGCCACACCTCCAGTCCTCTGGGGACTGGACACTAAGGATGCAGTATAAATGGCAGGTGTTAAGAGTGGTGGAGTCGACCATTGGGTTGGGCAAAGATTATATGACACTTTAAAAGACTGGTTGAGGGACTTATAATATGATGCAATAAGAAATAGGGTACTTCTGGGTTCATCTGAAGGCTATATTAAATAGAAAAAATATGAACTTTGGAGTCACCCTGACCTGACCCTAACACACTAGTATTATGTGGTGGGCAAATCAGTTAATCTCTCCTGCTCTCGGGTCCTTATCTACAAATAAGGTTAAAAACAGTGCTTACCTCACAGGGTACTGTTGCCAATTAAATGTCATAGTGCAAACAAAATGTTTAACATGGTACCTGGTATGTAGTAAGTAAGAAATTCAGAACAAAAAGATCTGTCATCCCCATTCTGGCCAAAGTCACATAGCTAGTAGTTAGTATACAGTGGGGTCTGGATTTGAACTCTGGTGCTTCTCCAGAGTACCTCTTTGAACCTAAGCATTGTTCTTCTACCCATTGGAATAATTGTTTCTTGGCTGGTTGCTCTGAAGCTTTATGAGAAAATGTCTGCTAGAGTGTTTAGCTCAGTACCTGACACATGCTCAACAGTGTTAGTTTTTTTTCCCTTCCCATGAACACCAGGCAGTTTCCTGGGGTTGGAGAAACTGCTACTCCATCCTTATTGAAAAAAGCACAGTTTTCTACAGGTCACTGGCAAAAACCCTCATTGATTCTCAGCAGGCTGCCTGCCCAGATGTGTGTCCCCAGCAGCCTGTTGGGTGGAATCTTTGCAACTGTGGATTTCTTCCTGTTCTCTAGGGTGAAGGTCATGTCGCCTCCTGGGAAAGTTCCCCGGAAAGAAAACCTGGGGCTCCAGTGTGAGTGGGGGTCCTGCTCCTTTGTGTGCTCAGCCATGGAGGAGTTCTGTGAGCACGTCACCCAGCACCTGCAGCAGCATCTGCATGGCCCTGGAGAGGAGGAGGGAGAGGAGGAAGAGGATGACCCCCTTGGTAAGGAACATAAAGGGGAAGGAGCTTAAGGACAGGTGGAAAATCTGACTTTGCTTTTCCTAGAGGGAGAGGCAGCCTGGGAAAATGCTGGTTTATTTCCCTAATTGTACTTTTTTGTTTATAAAAGCATTGTAACTTCATTTATTTTTTTTTAAAAAAATACAGTCAACGAAAATATAGGGAATAACTCTTGTCATCCTGCCATCATGAGAAAATTACCTTTTTTTATGTGTGCATGTTTCTGCTGGGTATTGAACCCAGGGTATCTTGCATGCTAGGCAAATATTCTACCACTGAGCCACAATCTCAGCCCCAAGAGGCAGTTAGTTACTGACAGTACTTCTATTGAGCATTCTTTTTTGACCTCCCTCTGCCTGTGTATACATATATTAAATACAGATAAATGCACTTTTATATATTGATTGATTGTGTAGTACTAGGGATTGAACCCATAGGTTCTCTACCACTGGGCTATATCCCCAGCCTTTTTTATTTTTTCTTTTGAGACAGGGTCTCATTAAGTTGCTCAGGCTGGGCTTGAACTTGCAATCTTCCTACCTCAGCCTCTAGAGTCACTGGGGTTATAGTTGTGTGCCACTGCACCTGGCTGCTTTTATATTTTTTAAAAAGATTGCATTGTGCAATCTGTGGCAGGGTCTCCTTGCAATACATACACACTTTTTGAAAACTACAACCATCAGTTAGGTATATATTTTATTTGGCAACCTTGTACACAAAAATTTTGAAATTCTTGATACAAAATACTTATTAAATGATCTCTGAAATGTTTCTCTTTTATTTAAAAAAAAAATGTGGTCTGCAGTCCATGTTATTGACTTCACCCCCTAATGGGTCACAGCACAGTTTGAAAGACTTTCCTACAGAAATGTGGAAACACCTGGGCATAGTCTCAGTGCCCTGTAAGCCTGTAATCCCAGTGGCTTGAGAGACTGAGGCAGGAGACTTGCGAGTTCAAAGCCAGCTTCAGCAACCTAGTAAGGACCTAAGCAACTTAGCAAGACCCTATCTCTTAATAAAATATAAAATAGTGCTGGGGAAGTGAATCAGGGGTTGAGTCCCCCAGGGTTCAATCCCCAGTACCAAAACAGAAAATGCTGTCTTCCCACCTCAAAATCTGTTCTCCATCAGGAGACTATGAGCTATAATAAAGTCAAATAATATTTATACAAAAGAGAAATTAGGGAATGGTTATATTTTCTGAAGTACCTACTTTCCAAAACAAGCAAATTCCTAAAAAGCTTTGAAAATAATGATGCTTAGAGATACAAAAGAGATGGGAAGTGGGTTGGAAGAGTTGATGGGGCCTTCCTAAGCAAGGCAGATCTTCAGCAGAACAGGAGAGAAAGGAGGACTGAAGGTTTTCAAGGTTGAAAGGCCACATCTTTCTCAGGAACTGAAGAAACTGGGCAAATGCCATGCATGCCATCTGTACTTGTGGTCTCCGATTTTCTGGCATAGGCCTTACACACACCGTTACCTCTATCTAGATCACATGTTTTCTTCACCTGTTTATAAATATTCGTCCTTTATTTTATTTTATTTTTTAAAGAGAGAGAGAGAGAGGGAGGAGAGAAAGAATTTTAATATTTATTTTTTAGTTTTCGGTGGACACAACATCTTTGTTTGTATGTGGTGCTGAGGATCCAACTGCACCGGGCTGCACGCATGCCAGGCGAGCACGCTACCGCTTGAGCCACATCCCCAGCCCTCAAATATTCGTCCTTTAGTTCTCAGCACGGGGACAATTCCCAAGACACCTCTGTACACATAAAATTACTCCTGTTTAATACTTTTATAGTACCTTGTCCCTCCCATAGCACTTATCACTAGTCACAGTTTAATATTTAGTTGTGATTATTTGATCAGTGTTCTTATTCCCTGACTGAAAGCTATGAGAGGGCAAGGACTAGCACTCTTTTTTTTTTTTTTAAGAGAAAGAGAATTTTTTAATATTTATTTTTCAGTTTTTGGTGGATACAACATCTTTATTTTATTTTTATGTGGTGCTGAGAATCGAACCCAGCACCCTGCACATGCCAGGCGAGCGCTTTACTGCTTCAGCCACATCCCCAGCCCAGGACTAGCACTCTTTTACTCATTATATTCCCAGTGCCTGAAACATAAATGGTGGTCATTAATTACCAGTATTTGTTGAATGAACTCATGATAACTTGATCAGAGTACTACTAAGTGCCTCAGGTGGAAGGCAAGCTGAGCCTTGGAAAGTATCAGACTCTTCCTTCTAAACCCCTTTCTGCAGAGGAAGAATTCTCCTGCCTGTGGCAGGAATGTGGCTTTTGCTCTCTGGACAGTTCTGCTGACCTCATCCGCCATGTCTACTTCCACTGCTACCACACCAAGCTGAAACAGTGGGGACTGCAGGCCTTGCAAAACCAGGCTGACCTCAGCCCCTGCATCCTGGACTTCCAGAGCCGGAACGTCATTCCTGACATCCCTGACCACTTCCTGTGTCTATGGGAACATTGTGAGGTCAGCTGGCAGTACCAGAAATAGGGGGGAGAGGAAGCTGGGGATCTTAACTCAAGATACCTTGCCTTGACTCTTTCCAGGGTGCTTTGTACTTCTGCTAGTATTTCTCTAATTCTCTGTAGTGCCTTTCCTCAGTTTCCCATCCCTACCAAGTTAATTTGGGAGAGATCTGAGAAGTCCCCCTTTGGACACATAGGGGTAAGAGTCCCTCCACCCACCCTCCGTCCTCACCCCAAGTTGCCCTGGCACAGAGCTCCTTCGACAATCCCGAGTGGTTCTATCGGCATGTGGAAGCACACAGCCTGTGCTGTGAAAACCAAGCAGTCGGCAAGGACAACCATGTGGTGCTGTGTGGCTGGAAAGGTAGGGCCACCTCTTTGCTCTGGCCTCTGCCAGAAACTTGGGGGTGCTGAGGTGCTAGGGGAGCCAAGGGTAGGACCAGTCCTGCAGACAAGCCTCAAGGGGAGGGGTGGCTAGCCTGACTAGGCCTTCCTTCCTAGGCTGTACCTGTACCTTCAAGGACCGCTGTAAGCTCCGAGAACACCTCCGTAGCCACACCCAGGAGAAGGTGGTGGCCTGCCCCACCTGCGGGGGCATGTTTGCCAACAATACCAAGTTCTTAGATCACATCCGTCGCCAGACCTCATTGGATCGTAAGCAGCCAGAGAGTAGAGGGTGGTTGCAGGCTGTTCTGCTTGGAGAGGGGTTGAGGGCATTTTCCCAGGGGAGGTAGCCACTGAAGAAATCTGCACCTTGGCTACCTCCCTATTTTGGGTTCAGGTACTTCCCATAGTCTATGATCAGACATTGTTATACAGTTATCTAAAGAGTCCTCACAACAGCCCCATGAGGTAGGCTTCTTATCCCCCTTTTTGCAGATGAGGAAACTGAGGCTCAGAGAGGTTAAATCAGTTACCTGAGATCACACAGCTAGTAAGTGGTAAAACCGGACTTCCAACTCAGGTTCTCGACTCCAAGTCCCATCCATAGCTCCCTAAGCTCCCTTTTGTTCCTTGGGTGGTTCCTTTCTGCTGGGATGGTTCCCCTCACCTCTTCATGCCTCTCTACTGCTCTGCATAGTCCCCCTCTCTTCTGCTCACCCCACCCAGAGCAGCGCTTCCAGTGTTCTCACTGTTCCAAGAGGTTTGCCACAGAGCGGCTATTGAGGGACCACATGCGCAACCATGGTGAGTGGCTTGCTGCCCCAATCTCCCTGCCTGCTCTACAAGTTTCTAGAGTCCTCAAATCTCAGCCTCCTCTCTGTTTCTCTCAGTGAATCACTATAAGTGCCCTCTGTGTGACATGACCTGCCCACTGCCTTCCTCTCTCCGCAATCACATGCGCTTTCGCCACAGTGAGAACCGGCCTTTTAAATGTGATTGTTGTGACTACAGGTAAGAGGAACTAGGGGCCAGAAAAAAAAGAGCTCATTTTCCATGGTCTCCCACACCCTTCAACCCCTTCTGACCTCTCCTGGCAGCTGTAAGAATCTGATTGACCTGCGAAAGCACCTGGACACCCACAGCAAGGAGCCAGCCTACAGGTGTGATTTTGAGAACTGCAGCTTCAGTGCCCGGTCCCTCTGCTCTATCAAGTCCCATTACCGCAAAGTGCATGAAGTGAGTGGGGCTGGTGGTGGGAAAGGGTTAGGAGCAGTGTGCGGGAACCTGGGGTGAAGAACTAGCCTCATTTCTCCCTCCCCTCCCCATCAGGGAGACTCAGAGCCAAGATACAAATGTCATGTGTGTGACAAATGCTTTACTCGTGGCAACAACCTCACCGTGCACCTTCGAAAGAAGCACCAGTTCAAGTGGCCCTCAGGACACCCCCGTTTTCGGTATGTCTTTTAACTCCCACCCCACATTCACATTTTTTTCATATATTTTCTTTTTTTATTTTATTTATATTTTGATGGTGCTAGGGATTGAACCCAGGGCCTTGTGCATGCAAGGCAAGCACTCTGCCAACTGAGCTGTCTCCCCAGCTCTTCATACATTTTCCAACAAGTTAAAAACCTTGAATTTGTTGGTTTGTTGATGTGTACCATCTAGACTAGATGTTAGGCTAGATCCTGAGAATAGAGGTGGAGCAAAGATTGTTTTTCTGATTTTTTTTTTTTTTTTTTTTTTTTAATATAAGGCACAGTGCCAAACCCAGCAAATGGTACATGAAGTCCTGTGACCAGAACTAGTGTTAGAACCTAAGGATCTTGACCCTTAGATCCATGGTCTTCTCATAAACCCTTTGATGCTCCTGCCCTTTCACATAGGTGTCTCTCTCTATCTCTCAGATTCAGTTTCTATATAAAATTTTTAATTTGGGGTAACAATTCTTCCCTTTTGTTTTTACTTTTACATAGTCCAATTTTTGACCTTTTGTCCTATCACTTTCAATCCTAGGACTTCCATCCCTCATGTCTGTCTCTTAACTTGCCAATATCCAGGCCATTTGCATCTTGCCTGTCTTTGCTGCTTCTCTTTCATCAGGTACAAGGAACATGAAGATGGCTACATGCGGCTGCAGCTGGTTCGCTATGAAAGTGTAGAACTGACACAGCAACTACTGAGGCAGCCCCAAGAGGGATCAGGCCTGGGAGCATCACTGAATGAGAGCAGTCTGCAGGGCATCATTCTTGAAACAGTGCTGGGGGAGCCAGGACTTAAGGAAGAAGTGGAAGACCAGGGTGGGGGCAGCGAGGGGACAGCCCTCTCAGCCTCTCAGGACACCCCCAGCCCTGTCATCCATGTGGTGAATCAGACCAATGCCCAGGGCCAGCGAGAGATTGTCTACTATGTGCTGTCAGAAGCCCCAGAAGAGCCCCCCCCAACTCCTGAACCATCCTCAGTGGGCATCATGGAAAAGCTCCAAGGAATAGCTGAGGAACCGGAGGTCCAGATGGTCTGAATGCTTCAGAGCCTACCCATTCCTACCCTGGGCCTTAGGGTTTGAGCCAGACAGGTGGCAGTGCCCCTAGTGGGTAGCCCTTGCCAGTGGATGCCTTTAGGAGTGGTGCTGAGAGCAGTGTGGTCCCATCTGGCCCAGGCTTACATCATTTTGCAGACTAAGGACTTCATTTTTTTTGCCACACTGAATTTTATAGGGTATCCTGAGGAGTTTGGATTCTTTGAGGGGATCCTGGATGGGTGTGTTCTTACAGCAACTGTAATCGGGCTTAACCATGAGCCCCTCAACATGCTGGACCTTGATTAAAATCCTTAGCTCACATCCATTCCCATATTTAGGAGTCCTTAGGCACAGGGATGGTGAGTGAGTGGTCTTGCACGGACCCTTTCCTCACCATCAGCTAAGACATTGAGATCCAGGCAGCCATTTTCCTCTTAAAAGAGTTCCTCCTACACCCCAGGGACATTCATGGTTATCCTCAGGGACAGGATTGGAGGCACTGAGTATGTGACACTTGCTTTTGATAATAAAAGAAACACTTGGGCTGTTACTCATTTCTTCTTCATTAGGTAATGAGGAGATAAGCTGCCAAAGAGGAACTGAGTAATTGCGCCTTTTTCCCTTTTAGTGACTCGTGGTTTCTTTAACAGTCATCTGTTGTTCTCCTTTGGTGGAATTTGTCCATTTCTTTCTAGAGCACCTGTCAGCTCCAGTGGAGGCCCCAGACACTTGACCATGAATGTAGATCTGTCAAATGGATAAGAATGGGGCTCACCCAGGAAGGTAGAACTACTGACCAGGGCTGTACTCTTAGTCCTAATTGGAACCCCTATTCCTCTTGGATAGGGTTCTTCACCTATGGGACTGCTAAGGAAGCTAGGAAGAGGGTGGATTAGGATGCCTCCCAGGGAATGAATGCCAAGTACTCAAGGGGTCCAGGAACCAAATTAGAAAATTGTGCATCTGGCTGGGCATGGTGGTACACATCTGTAATCCCAGCAACTCGGAGGCTGAGGCAGGAAGATCACAAGTTTGAGGCTAACCTCAGCAGCTAAGCAAGGCCCTGAGCAACTTAGTGAGACCTCCATCTCAAAAAAAAAAAAAGAAAAGAAAATTAAAAGGGCTGGGAGCCAGGCTCAGTGAAGCATTCCTGTAATCCCAGCAGCTCAGGAGAATCACAAATTCAAAGCCAGCCTCAGCAAAATAAAGGTGCAAAGCAACTCAGACATAATTGGGCTGGGGATATAGCTCAGTGGTAGAGTGCCCCTGAGTTCAGTCCCTCATACTCTTTCCTCCTCCTGAAAAAAGGGCTGGGGATGTGACTCAATGGTTAAGTGCCTCTGGGTTCAATCCCAAATACCTTAAAATAAGAAAAGACAGTTGTGCCTTGATGCATCTTCCTGGGGAAAAGATGTTTTTCATTAGATTCTCGAAGAGGTTGAAACCTTACAAAATAATGATTTCGTATCCATGTTCAGTCACTCCTCAGCACTCTGTTCCATTTTTGTGGTCTCTACCGTCTGGAGAGGTCAAGGAAATACTCTCAAGAGGTCTTGGATGAATAGTAAGCCGCCCAAAAAAGATTTCTGGGGGGCTGTGGCTCAGTGGTAGAGCACTTGCCCAGCATTCGTGAGGCACTGGGTATTGCCTGGGCAAAAGATTAGGGAAGAGGAAAGGCTTTACCCAGAAAGAGACTTCCTCCTGACCAAGACCAAATTAAGACTTTAAAATAGACAGTCCTGAAAAGATTGTGGTGACCCACGTTTCATCTGTATAATTCAAACAAAACATTAAGCCATGAATTATATAATATCTGAAGATTTAAGTAGACACCCTGTCTTATACTTTCTTAAAGAGTGTCAGGCAGGGAGCTTAGGAGTTGGAAGCTGGTGCCTGTTTCATCCTACTTGGGGCAAGTCCACAATCAGAGAAGGGCACTGAAGTGCTAAGTACATATGAAAGAGAAGTGATTCTCCAAGGTGAGAAGAGAGGAATAGTTAATAAGGAATAAGTTATTCCAAACTGTGAGATTATGACAGTGAATATGGACACTCAATGTTAAATGGATGAATGAATTTTGCTCAAGATTGGGAAGTGAATGAGGAACATACCCATTCCCTGTACAGTAGCAGGAGTTAAGGCTGAGATGGAAAGGTAGGGGAGATTGTGAAAACTCCATATTATGCTAAATAGCTTGGATTTCTTGGTTAGAAAAGAAATGTGGAGGGCAAGTAAGTAAATAAAACTTGGAAAGGAATGGGAATATCTCTGTCCCTATGGAGCTTAGGGTTAAGTTCTCAAGGGGAAGGGACTGGAGTACATTTGAGGGTCGAGGAGAAAAAGCCAGCGAGATTTAGAAAATACAAGAAAAGGAATATTTGATAGAGTAAGATGCTAGATTTTGAGTGGGAAAGAAACAGAGAGGAAAAAGATAATACTTGGAAAGGACTGAAGATTCTCCCTTGAGAAAGAAGAAGGGAAGAATGAAAGTGGGCATAGATTTAGTTTGTAGGAGGTATGAGTGGAATGTCAAGCTTGGTGGTCTTCTTTTCTTGATAAATTAAAGTTATCAAGGGGTAATGTGTTGGATTAAGAAGATTATAAGAAATGTCAACTTTCAGAAATGCTATTAAAAGATGAGTGCTGGGTATGGTGGCGCACACCTGTAATACCAGCAATTTGGGAGGCTGAGCAGCAGGACCACAAGATTGAGATCAGCGTGGGCAACTTAGACTCTGTCTCAAAATATAAAATAGAAAAAGGGCCAGGGTTGTACCTCAGTGGTAGAATGCTCCTAGGTTCACTAGCACCAAAGAAACAAAAAAGTATAGAAGTAGGCGGGGCATAGTAGCACACACCTCTAATCCCAGCTAGCTACTCAGGAAGCTGAGGCAGGATCACAAGTTTGAGGTAAGCTTGGGCAACTTAGCAAGACCATATCTCAAAAATTTTGAAAGGGCTAGGGGGATAGCTCAGTACTAGAGCACTTGCCTAGCATGTATGAAGCCCTGGGGTTCAATTCCTAGTACCCAAAAAAAAAAAAAAAAGAAAAAGAAAAAAGAGAGAGAAAGAAAGATATAGAAGTAAAACCACCCAAAGACCCAGCTAAGACTGAAAAACAAGATGAGGCAGTGGCAACCTCAAAACAACCATATGACTTCTTGGCAGCAGGTACTAGCATCTTTGAAACAAAATAGAAGATACACTACAAGGTAGATCTATAGCAGTGGACAGGGTATGGATTATTACATGGTGCCAAGGAACTGGGCAATTAGAGTAGCTGGAGAGGGATCATGAAGTCCAAACTGGACAGGGAGTGTCTGGGAGACTGAAAGGTAGTAGTTAGAACCAAAGCATGGGAAGTTTCAAAAGGCTTCTAAAGCTTAGCAGGTAGAAAGGAAAGTTCATGGTCAGAAATCAGACATTTTAAAATGGAGCTATTTAGGGTCCAAAGGATGACCACAGGGAGGTAAGCTGCTAAGTGAGACAGGGGTCACTGGAGTAGAAGAGACCAAGGGAAATAAGGCATTTTGAACACCTACTAGCAGTGCCCTGTGTTAGGGGAAGGGCAATAGGCCATAGAGCAAAGCTGGGTGGGAAAACGCTTGATTTAAGGCTGGTTCCACAAAAAAAAAAAAAAAAAGCCAAAGAGTGTGGAGGGAGTTCAGGTTCTTTTATTTAAATTTTTATTTTTATTTTTTGGTACTGGGGATTGGACCTAGGCATTCTTTACCATTGAACCACATCCCTAATCCTTTTTATTTTTTATTTTGAGACAGGATCTTGTTAAATTGCTGAGGCTGGCCTCAAACTCGCAATCCTTCTGACTCAGCCCCTGGAGTTACTGGGATTACAGGCATGTGTCACCATGCCCAGCTGCAATTAAGGTTTTTTTTTTTGTTTGTTTGTTTTGAGAAGGAATCTCACTAGGTTGCCCAGGATGACCTTGAACTCCTGGGCTCAAGTGTCCTCCTGTCTCAGCCTTCCAAGTAGCTAGGACTATAGTACATATCACTACACCTAGCTAATAAAGATTGAAAAAAGGTAACAGCAAAGCCCACCTAGTCCCCAAGAGATCAGGAAAGGCAATCAGTAGTTGCTCCTCCACAGCCGCCGATTCACTGTCTGCCTCTAGGAACCAATAGAGAGAGTAGACTTTGCTGCCTTACCCTAAGATGGGCCTGAAAAAAGGAGAGGGCTCTGTCAGTCTCCTTTATCCAGTCCTCCTTTGCAGACCTGGGTTGCACATCCCAAAGTGACCAGTAGAGGGCCTTCCCATTGACAAATACTTCAAAATCTTTCTGTCTACAAATGAAATTCACAATGGGGCAAGGGATAAAAAACTTGGGAGTGGTGGAAGCAGAGCTGGGCCAGTTGACAAGTCCCAAGTGGAAGTCCTTTCCAGATCCTATAGGACCTTGTCACCCTCTTTTTACCCACAAGCCTTTAAATCTCCTTACTAACTGCTTCTCCCACAAATCCCTGCTCAGAGCAGCCTGAGTCTGTTAGATTAGCTCATGGCCCTAAGCTAAGACAAGAATTTTCTTCTGCCTTGCTTCTCTTAAGCCAATTATCATCAATCCTTGTTTGTGTGGGTTCAGGGAACATGCCCAGGAAGGATGCTGGGCTCTGGTGTAAGAGTTGTGACTATCTTTGAGAAAAGGGAGGATCAATCTCAGAGAATGGAAAGAAAATTGGGGAGGGTCCATTTGGACATTATATAACACAGAGGGTTGCTATGGTTGACAATAATTAATTGTATATTTCAAAATAGCTAGTAGAGGACTGGGGATATAGCTCAGTCAATAGAGTGCTTGCCTTGCATGCACAAGGTCCTGAGTTCAATCCTCAGCACCATAAAAAAAAAAAAAGCTAGTGGAGAGGATTTTGATTGTTTCCAACACAAATATGATAAATTTGTGAGGTAATGGGTATGTCAGTTACTCTGATAATTACACATTGCATACATGTATTGAAATATCACAGTCTACCCCATAAATATGACAAGTATTATGTGTCCAATAAATTTATTTTTAAATGGGAAAAAAGTATATAAAACTAGTAAAAGATATTGCCAAGGTTACAAGGCATATCTTTTTTTTCTTTAACCTTTTTTATTAATTTATTTTTTTATGTGTTGCTGAGGATGGAACCCAGATCCTCGCCACATACTAGGCGAGTGCTCTACCGCTGAGCCACAAACCCAGTCCTCAAAGCTTATCTTTTTTTTTTAATTCTTTTTAATGTTTATTTTTTAGTTTTCGGTGGACACAACATCTTTGTTTGTATGTGGTGCTGAGGATTGAACCCGGGCCGCACGCATGCCAGCGAGCGCGCTACCACTTGAGCCACATCCCCAGCACTCAAAGCATGTATTTTGACTGAAGTTCAGGTTGCGGAAGATCTGTTCACAAAACGAGGAGAGGGTATCCTAGAGAATGGGGAAATTTGTTCCAGAGAAGAAAGGGTTCTTTAGTGGGGCACAGGCACATGGCAGGTTTTTTGTTTATTTGTTTGTTTGTTTTGTTTTGTTGTGGTTCTGGGGATTGAATCCAGGGTCTTGTGCATGCAAGGTAAGCACTCTACCAACTGAGCTATATTCCAAGCCCTCAGGGGCTCAGGGGTTCTAACCCAAGGAATGGAAGGTTCATCTAGGTCAGTGGCTCTCAGCTTTGTCTGCTCAGCAGGATTACTGGGGGAGCTTCTAAAAATACTAATGTCTGGGTCCCACCCTTGAAGTCAGAATGACTGCATCTGGAGTGGTATCTGGACAACTTTTGAAAATTTTCCACAAGATGCCAACTGTCAGTCAAGGCTGAGGACCACTGTTCTAGGATATGGAGTATAAATCCCACAATGTGGAAAACTGATAGAAGACATGGAAATGTTGGTCTCAGAAGATGGGGAATGGGTGACTACATTCCTCAGAAAGGGTAGAAAATTTTCCTGGGAATTGAAAGTTATGTGATAGGGTATGGGGAGAAATGGTATTAAGAGATAAGGATGGGCTGGGGTTGCAGCTCAGTGGTGGAACACTTGCCTAGCATGTGTGAGGCACTGGGTTTGATTCTCCGCATTGCAAATAAATAAATATCTATCTATTGACAACTTAAAAAAAAAGAGGTGGGGAGGATAAGAAGCCTGTTTAGAAAATGAACGGAGATCATCCATTCGGGTATAAGGCTCTTAAAGGACCAATTAGCAGAGTGGGTAAAAGCAGGGGCTTTGGGATTCAAGCCCAGCTTTTGACTAGATGTTCCCCTTGAGCATATTGCTTAACTTTCCTATGTTTCAATTTCTTTATCTCTAAAGAAGGGCTGAAAAACCTACCTCATTCAAGATATTATGAGGATTAAATGAGAAAATGCCTGGTGCATCTGCAGTAGTTGTTAAATAAATCCAATTGTTAGGGGATCAGGGCTTCTATAGTCGAGCACTGAATGTTAACTTGGAGAATGCAGGGCCTATCTAGAAAATGGGAAGGTTAGTCTTAAGGAATGGTGGTGATGTGGGGCAGCGGGTGGAGAGTAGGCAAAGAAAGGTCCAAAACCCACATAAACTTCACAGTTACAGGGTGGGGCCTGGAGATGCCCTGTAGGGGCCGCTAACCCATCAAGCTGTGGAGAAGATGCTGTCGGGGGAGTGGAGGAGAAGTTTGACTGCTAGTAACCTCTCTGCTGCTGCAGTCTGGAGAAACCTCAGTGGTGAAAGCAAAGCCAGCAGCCTCTCTCCCATGCGTCTCTGCTGTGTGACAGGTGGGAACTTAAAAGCTCAGGTCACGTGTCTTGACTGGCTAACCTACTTTACCCCTTGAAGACACAGAGGCTGGGGCAGGCAGGGGCTGAGGGCAATGGGCAAAGGTGAGACTGAGGGAGAGGGAATTCCAACAGCATTGTGGGGACAGAAGGCTGCAAGCTTGTAGGGTGAGGGAGAGAATGCACATGTGCATGATGTCCAAGGCAGTGTCCATGAGCCCTATGCATGTCCTGACACACAAATGCCTTCAGGATCAGCCTTGTGCTTGTTTTGGAGACCTGAATTGGCCTGACAGAATAAAGATTTCTACAGTCAGAGCAGGCTGAGTATAGGTACCAGTTTAATATTGGAGCTGCCTGCAACCTCTCCCCCAAGTCCAATCTTTTTTTTTTTTTTTAAGTCTCATGCAAGTTTAATCAACCTTAATTCCCCCAAGTCCAATCTTAACTAGTGTCCTCCTCCTTAGAGAGGGAAAGTGTGAATGGGGTTGGAGGAAGGATATCCCAATGTCCCAAGACTCCGCTTCTTTGAAACCTTTTGTGCTTGGTTTGGGGATGGGAGGGACTTTAGCTTAATAGCTAGAACCGGGGGAAATTGATGGGGATGGGTTCTGTGTGCGAAGACTGACAGCTTCACAATCCCTTAGAGTGACGGAATGTGCGCCCCACACCCCTCCACTACCATTGCCTAGACTATATTCCAGAGATCTGTCCCCCCTCACTCTAACAGCCTTATCGCCCCCAAGTCGATTCTTCCTCGCCAACCCTCAGTCCTGGGTCCACAAACGCCTCCTCCGACCCTCGCGCCGCGGGCACTGCACTCGCCTTCGCCATCCTCGCCCCCCGAGGGCTGTGGAAAGGCACGGGCCCTTTAAGAGCGGCGGGACCGGCGAGCAGTAGCTTGGAGGAGAACGCAGTCGCCCGGCGGGTTCGGGAGGACACCAGCGCCGGAGACCAGGCTCGGGGATCTGGTGTGCGCAGCCAAGCGAAGCAGGGGCGCGACCCCAGCCGCCCCTCCCCACAACCTTGTCATCTCCTCTGACCTGGGGCCGGGCCCTCCCTTGCTGCTCATCCCGCCCCGGCCCCGCCCCGGCCCGGGCCACCAGGACCGGAGCTGGGGCGCCGGTGCCGCAGCCCGAGGCAGGTAAGGAGAGCCCGGAGTCTCCATCTCTGGCCGGTGGCAGCGTTAAGCATCTCTGCCCGGCCAGGCCCTGGGGCGCGTCAAGGTGACTGAGCGTGCGGGAGATGGGGCGGGGGGCTCGCCCACCACAGGGGTGCTTACTTAGCGGTGGGGTACGCCTGTCTTTGGGGACAGTCCGGGACGCCTCGGGCCAGGGGCGCCGGCGGGAGGGGCCGGCGGAGGCTTATCGCCAGGCTTGGGGAGGGGGATGCAGTGGGAGGGGGATGCAGAGCCGCCTCCGCCTCTGCCGGTCCACGCAGTGCTCTCTCTGCTACCCTGACCTCCTAGTGGGCAGCCTCCGCCGGCGCCCTCCCCGCCTCCACCCCTCCAACATCCAGTCCCCGGGGGTTTGCTGGCCTGCAGGGTAAGGAGATTAGAGGCGCGGGGTGGGGGGAGGAGCAGCTCAGGGCTTGGAGGGGCCAAGCTAGGGCCTGACTGGGGCCAGACTGGGGCCAGGGGGGCTGGGGCTATCCCAGACCGAGAAGAGGTGGGGACTGAGCCTCGCTGAGTGGGGAGGGTGGGGCAAGGGGGAGGCAGATGACCGGACGGACGAAGAGAGGGGTGCTAACAGTTGGGGATGTGTCCTGAGAAGCAGGCGGGGGAAGCGGGGGCTGGGCGGCATTAGACAACAGGGAGCTTTGAACTGGGGTTGGGGGATCTGTCTTAAACAGAGCAGGCCTTCTCTCTGCAGGCCAGCCAGCGGGGCGGAGTGATGGCGGAGAAGGCGTTGGAGGCCGTGGGCTGTGGACTAGGGCCAGGGGCTGTGGCCATGGCCGTGGCACTGGAGGACGGGGCGGAGACCCCTGTGCTGACCACGCATCTGAAGAAGGTGGAGAACCACATCACAGAAGCCCAGCGCTTCTCCCACCTACCCAAGCGGTCAGCGGTGGACATCGAGTTTGTGGAGCTGTCCTATTCCGTGCGGGAGGGGCCCTGCTGGCGAAAAAGGGGTAGGGAGCAGCCTGGTGGGGAACTGTGGGCTCTTGAGGAAGTGCCTCTCAGGAGCAATGAGGCCTGGGTAGCCCCTGCTTTGCAAGTTTCTCAAGTCGGGTACTGCTGGGCTCTGTAGGAACGCTAAAATCTGGACCCCAGCCCCTCCCTCGCCATGCACACGGTTGAGGTACCAGGATCCCTGCTTCCCACATCTGTGAACACTTGTGGGCACCAAGTTCAATTAACCAGCTTTCTCTTCTAAATAGACCCTATGACCTCTGATCCTTGAGGGATCCTTGATGAGTTTTCCTTTGTTTATTTTGGAGGATTCCTGTCTGTGAGGGATGGTATGTAAAGGGTGTCTGCAGGACACCCTTTTTAACTATCCCCTTGTACCAATTTTGAAAGATGTGCTCATTCTTGTCATCTTACTTCATTCTTGCCACAGTCCTCCCAAGAGAGAAGGGTGGAGGTTTGGCAGGATGGATGTCATCCTCATGTTACTAATAAGGAAACTGAGGTTCAGGGAAATTGAGTCACTTAACCAATATTGATTCCACAGCTAGTAAGTGGCAGAGCTGAACCGGAAGCCCAGTACAGGAGTTCCACCTCTTTCCCCTTAGGACCAGTTTCCCCATCCCTGAGTCCCTGACCATCTTTTGCATCCCTACTCTGCACATTGTGAGCTGGGAATGGAAAGGCTGGGTTTGTTTCCCAGAGCTGGGTGTGGGCCAGGGGTGGAGCTAAGGTATTGTTCTCTGAGGTTTAAGAACTAGGTTTAGGGTGCTTCAGAGCCTGAGCTGTCTCTGCACTCTCCACCCTTGCTTCCATGGGTGACCAAAAGGCCACAGGGTATGAGTCGATGGAAACTGAGGCATCTGGGCTCCCTGCCCAGTGCCTGATCTCTGAGCAGTCTCTTTGTGTCCTGAGATTAGCTCTGGGCAAAATGATGAGGTACTTGTTATTTCCTTGGCCCTCTCATTTCTTCATAACTTTAAGCAGAAATGAAGAAAAATTTAGAAATGTGGCTTGATGGGCCTGCTCTCTGCCTGCTTCTACTCACCAGCCACGTGTGGGTGTCCCTGACCAGGGATTCTTTCTCCTTTTGACCTTGCCAGCCTCATTTCCGCTTCACTGGCCATTTTGCCACCCCTTCCTTTGCCCCTTTTTCTGTTCTCTGCCCTCCTCTCTTGAGTTCTCTTTTCTCTGGATTCCTTCTTCCCTTCTCTAGAGGACAGAAAGCAAGTGGGGGGGGGTGAGAAGGAAGGGACTTGGTGGGGTGAGAGTTCTGTCTCTCCCAAGTAAGGCTTATCACTGCTCTCCCCTAAGTGTATATGGCATTTCTTATTTTTCAAAACACTTTCCTATTCATTATTATTAATGATTCACTTAATATTCATAATAACCCTATTAAGTCCTTGGGAGAAGATATTACTATCCTTCTTTTACAGATGGGAACAGGAGGCCCTAGAGATTAAGTGACTTGACAAAATTGCAGAGTTATTGACTGAGGCAGGACTAGAACACTTGATGTCTCTCCAGCCCGAAGGCCTGGCAGGCCCCTTGCAAGCTGAGCAGCTGTGGCACAGCCAAGAGTCCAGACATCCGCATTCCTAGCCACTTGGAAGCTGTGTGACCTTGGGCAGGGTGCTTAGCTTCCCTAGGCCTCACTTTCCCCATCTGTAGATAGGGATGATAATACTACCCACTGCACAGGCTTATTGGGAGAGCTCTGCTGAGTTGGTATCTGTGAAAGTCAAGTATGTATGTAAGATGATATTTATGCTAGACCAGCACCTGGCTGTGACTGAATGAGGGGAAAGTTCATCATCACCATTTTCTTCCCTTTCACAAGAAATCACTTCCTGTGAGAGGCTCTGAAAAGCTTAGGCTAGTGTTTGCCACCAGCCCTACTGCTGGGTTTCTGTTCTCCTGACTAAAAGGCTCAGGGGTCATTCCAGTTAAACTGGGCTAACTGGGCTGCACAAAATAACCACACAAGAGACACAAATACCTTTTTCTTTGGGGTCGCTGTGATGGCTCCTCTGACCTTAAGGGTCTGCAGAAAGAGAGAGAGAGCGAGAGCACACGCTGACCCCTTTTATTGAGGGAAGCTATTCAAATGAGTCAAGGGGTCAGGTTTCAGGGGGCTGAGTCTATCTTCATGATGTCCACTGTCAGCAGGTTGACTGACACCTGGGTAGACCACACCCAAGGGCACAGTAAGAGAAGGGGACACACACAAGGCACTTCCATGGAAGATTCTACCCTAAACAGGGCAAGGGGTTATATTACAAAGGAACAGGTGAGCATAGCTTCAACCATGGGGCTGTAGCAAGACACACCCATGCACGAGACACTGACCCTCACACCCAAGAAGGGTGGGGAAAGCTCTGCCACATTTCTGTGACTGAGCGCCTCAGCACCCAGCCGGGGAGTGTGACTCAGTCACGTGCAAGGATGGTCCCCCCCACCCTACATCTTTCTTGTTTCTTTTTACCTTTTTTTGGTATAGGGGATTTAACCCAGGGATGCTTTGCTACTGAGCTCCATCCACTGCTCTTTTTATTTTTTATTTTGAAATAGGGTCTCACTAATCTGCTTAGAGCCTCACTAAGTTGTTGAGGCTGGTCTTAAACTTGTATTCCTCCTGCCTCAGCCTCCCGGGTTGCTGGGATTACAGGCACACACCCCTGTGCCTGGCTCACCCAACATCTTTCTGATTGATGTGAGGATGACTGAGGCAGAGGGTTGAAACCCATGACTTTCTTACCCAGAGAATTTGCAGTGTGACCTTGGGTGAGTCACTTATGTGCCTGGTCCCAGTTGCCTCATTGATGTTGTTAAAAGAGCCTCTGACGGAATGAGCACCATCCAACTGATTGGTGTGTCCAGGCCCACGCAGTGGGCAGGAGGTTATTCCCCTTCTAACAGGATGTGCCCAGAGGGACAGCTGGATGGTGGGTTAAATAAGGTACCCATTCACTCTCTCTTTTATAGAGGTAGAGTAAAGAGGGACTGGGCTCTGCAGGGTTGGTGGAGGGTGCTAGGTGAAGGATAGGGGCTTGGTGTCTCCTCCTGACCAAGGCAGGTCTCAAGCACAGTAGGAAAGTCCCTCCATATTGGCTTCATCTTTCCAGGTAACTCTGTGCAGTCTCTGCCCTCTATTCTCTGGAATGAATACACACATATATATTTATACACACACACAGACACACACACATACACGTATACATACATGTTTTTTGTTGTTATTGTTTTGTTTTGTTTTTCCTAGAGCAGAACAGCCTCTGTCTTTTGAAATCTTGCTCATCTTTAACTTAACTGCCACCTCTTCCAGGAAGCCCCTCCTGCTTTTCCCCTTCCTTTCTACCCTTATTAATTCCATTTGCTATAATCTCCTGGCACATTGTTTGTACTTCTGTTATAAACCTTACTTTACTTTTCTTCAGATTATCCATGATTTCTTGTCTGTCTTACCTAGATGATGATACTCTTGAGTGCAAAAACTGTTCTTCCTTATTTTGGGGGTGGGTGGAGAGTTTGGTATATAGTAGATCTCAATAAGCATTTGCCAAGTGAAATTAATGATACAGTGTCACCTTTTGTGTATGTGTGTGTGTGGTAGGAGGAATTGACCCCAGGGCCTCACACATCCTAGACAAGCACTCTACCACTGAGCTACATTCCCCCCAGCCTTTTTTATTTTTATTTTTTGAGCCAGGGTCTTGCTGAGTTGACCAGGCAGGCCACATATTTGCAATCCTCCTGTCTGAGCCTCCCAAATTGCTGGGATTACAATTATGTACTGCCATGCCCAGCACAATGTTGCTTTTGAAAATCACTCTATGTGCCAAGTTGCACTGTGTCATATGCTTTACATAATTATTACATTTAATTTTCCTAACAACCCTATGAGATAGGCACTATCATCCTCATTTTACAGACAAAGGACCTGGAGCTCAGAGAGGTTAAGCAACTTGCCTGAGTTCACACAGATGGTAAGTTTAGAGCCAGAATTTGAACCTAGATCTGCCTAACTCCATACTGGTGCTCTTTATGCATATCCCATTGAGTAAATGAAAAGTGGAATTTCGTTGAGCCATGTTAGGAGCTGGAGAGACAAGCTTGGAAGAGAAGGAAAACACAAAGAAGGCAGTTTTTCCAAACTGAGGCAAAAGCTCTGAGAATACGTACCTATAGAATGGACACTTAACTGAGAATCTACTACATGCTAGACAGACTGTTAAGGTTACAAAATGAATAAGACACAGGCCTTGCCCTTAAGGAGCTTACTAAGAGGTTGGGGAGGAGGGCAAGTGATGGGCACATCAGTTAACAGACATGCTGGCATACCAGAGGTGCTGTGGGAACCTAGAGACAGTCAGCCAGCTCAGACCGGATTGGTATGAAAACCTTCCCAGAGGCCCTGAGACAGGGAAGAAGAGCAGGGTTCTCTGGACTTTGATTCCTCCTCTACGGCTGTCGGCTGTCGGTGAGATGCACAGATATTCCCACAGCCTTCGGACTTTGACGTTAGTGGGTGCCATTTCTGAAAGGGCAGGATGAGGCAAGACTTTGGGTCACTTTCGGGGCTCTGGGGGGGGTGCCTCTTAACCCAATCACACTGAGCAGGAACTACGCATTTCACTGATCACCACAGGGGTGCCTCTGTTCACTACAGCCCTGACCAAAAATTCCTCCCTTCCTCACTACAGGTTATAAGACTCTTCTCAAGTGCCTATCTGGTAAATTCTGCCGCCGGGAGCTGATTGGCATCATGGGCCCCTCAGGGGCTGGCAAGTCCACATTCATGAACATCTTGGCAGGATACAGGTGAGGACAAAGATGGGGAAGGATGGAGACAGAACTCAGAAAGAAGAGTCTATTGGGGATCACAGGTGTCTTGAAGTGCCTTTGACCCTTGTCCTCAATGGATGTCCCCGCAGAGAGTCTGGAATGAAGGGGCAGATCCTGGTCAATGGAAGGCCGCGGGAGCTGAGGACCTTCCGCAAGATGTCCTGCTACATCATGCAGGATGACATGCTGCTGCCACACCTCACGGTGTTGGAAGCCATGATGGTGAGGGCTGGATGGCCACCCCCTCTTCCTAGCATCCCCTTCCATCTGCTGCCTGCATCCCCTTCCTCAGCTGAGGGGTCAAGGCAGTACCATCTCCCACACATGCATCTCTTTCCTGCCCTCTGGGCCCCAGGTCTCAGCCAACCTGAAGCTGAGTGAGAAGCAAGAGGTGAAGAAGGAACTGGTGAGTGGGACAGGGAAGGCCTAGGGACAGCTGCCCTCAGTGGAGCTAATGAATTGTAGGACCCAGAGTCAGGGGCGGAAGTGTGGCAAACAAGTGGGGACAAGGGGCTTAAGGGAGATTCTTTGTGAAGTCAGGGTGGTGCCTGGGGGAAACCAAGACTCTGAAGCTGACTTGGGCTGGGTGGGGGTGGGTCCAGGTGACAGAGATCCTGACAGCACTGGGCCTGATGTCCTGCTCCCACACGAGGACAGCCCTGCTCTCTGGTGGGCAGAGGAAGCGTCTGGCCATCGCCCTGGAGCTGGTCAACAACCCACCTGTCATGTTCTTTGATGAGCCCACCAGGTAGTTCTTTCCCACCTCTCACCTCAACTTCCCCACCCCTCAGCCCAAGCCAGGACCCAAGGCTGCATCCTCTATGTGGCTGGAGACTAGAGCCCCTGTTTGCAGCCTCCTGAAGCCAAGATAAGGGCCGACTCCTCATCTCCATCCTCGCCAATCCTGTTGTAACAAGCAGCCCCATCTTCACCCAGGCAGAAATCTGGATGTCTCCTTTGATTGTTGCCTCCCTCTCCTGTCCCCGACAGCCATTAGTCACCATGTCTTGTTGGTTACACCTCCTTTTGGTAGCTCTCAGATTCGCTCTGCCCATCCCCAGTGCCCATGTTAGAGTTCAGGACATCATCGACAGATGCTCATCTGCTCGCCTCCAGTCTCTCCCAAGCGATCCTTCCTCCAGCCTGCAGCCAGAGCTGACTTTCTAAAGACAACTCTGGCCTGACCCCTCCTTTCCCCTTCAAAATATGCAATGAGTCTCATTTACCCTACCCTCAGAACAAAGTCCTGCTCTGAACCCAGTTTGCCAGCCTCCTGTCTTGTATTTTATGCTCTAATAACACTGAGTTGCTTGTAACTCCCTGGTCAAACCATGTGCTTCATGCCTCTAAGCTTTGCCCATGCTGTGTCTTCTGCCTAGAATGCCCTTCACTGCTGCTCCTTCCCTTCCTCCTCACCAGCTCAGCTCTCACTTCTTCCAGACTCACTCAGGGATTTTCTCTGACTTCCCCCCAACTCTGCCCCCAGCTGCCTCTCCCCACACCTGCCTCTCCCCCCTACTCTGCATCCCCCCCATTGCTCCAGCACCTCCCACATTCCCTAACATCATCTATGAGCTTGTCTTTCTGTCCCTCCAGATCAATGTGGTATTTCTGCATCATCCTAATCACACAATAGGTGCATACAACAGGTGCTCAGTATAGGCTTGTTACATTTTACAGTGCTCTGGGCTTCTGGGGGTACCTCCAAGTGCCTGAGCCTGAAGGTCGTATAGGATATGGGGGTGTCCAGTTCTAGCCCTTCACAGCAGTTTCCCCACCGTGCACTCTCCCTCTGCTTGGCCCCACCCACCTCACCAGGCCCGCTGGTGGCCTCTCTCTGGACAGTGGTCTGGACAGTGCTTCTTGTTTCCAAGTGGTGTCCCTCATGAAGTCCTTGGCCCATGGGGGACGTACCATCATCTGCACCATCCACCAGCCCAGTGCCAAGCTCTTTGAGATGTTTGACAAGGTGAGTGTCCGTGGGCCTCAAAAGTTGGCCTGAGAAGGAGGGATGAAAGGGCTCAGTGGAGGTGCTGGCAGGGCCCCTGCCTGTCCACTGGTTGTGTTTTCTTCATCCTTCTTTCTGCCTCAGCTCTACATCCTGAGCCAGGGTCAGTGCATCTTCAAGGGCATGGTCACCAACCTGATCCCCTATCTGAAGGGGCTTGGCTTGCATTGCCCCACCTACCACAACCCGGCTGACTTCAGTGAGTGGGGACAATGGCGGGGGTTAGCATATAGTGCCAGGCCAAATCTGGGGGTGAACGTCATGGGTTCAGCCCTCTTGGGGACAGAGGTCTCACTGTTACCTGCCTTAGCCACAGACCCAAGAGTGGTTGACTTGCCTTTGGGAAGCAAGGATAAATGTTAGCTGAGCCCTCTGCTCTGTGTCCCCAGTTATTGAGGTGGCCTCTGGAGAGTATGGAGACCTGAACCCCATGCTGTTCAGGGCTGTACAGAATGGACTTTGTGCCATGGCTGAGAAGAAGAGCAGCCCTGAGAAGAACGAGGTCCCTGCCCCCTGCCCCACTTGCCCTCCGGTAAGTAGGGTGGAGAGGACAAAGAGACCAGAGCAGGGAGGGGAGATGGGACCATGGGTGATGCCCTGCCACAGATGGGCACATGATGCTGTCTCCCAGAGGCACTGGGTACCAGGAGGAAACCGGAGTTGGAATGGACCTACTCTTTATGGCTTATGTGACCTTGGGCACTTTGGCCTCATTGAGCTTCAGTTTTCTCATCCACTTAGTCATTCAGCAAACTCTTTCTGAACATTTATTGGTGCTATCCTCAGTGCTGGTACATGCCCTTCTGGTAGGCAAAACCAACACAGTCACTGGCCTCATGGGCCCGTGCGGCTTTCTGTCATCTCTAACTTGGAGGTGATGATACTTAACTCACAAGGAGGCTGGGAGGACCCCACAGATAGCACACAAAGCTCTTAGGACACCCCAGGTTTTTGCCCAGTGCCAGGTCTCTTCCTTAGATGAGATACCCCTTGGTTATGGTTGTCATTTTTATCATTATTAAATATTATTGTGAAACTGGTGGCCTTAAGGACTTAGCCTTTTGGGTTAATATTAATGATTAGAGAAGTGACTGTTCTGCACTGGTGAGCTACCACAGGTGTCCTAAGTGCCTTTCCATCTCCTCTCCTCCAAGCTTTTATCCCCTCCTCGCCTCCCTTTCACAGTCTCTCTGAGCCCCGCCTTCAGGTGCCTGCTTCACTGGTGAGGTTCTCCTTCTGTAGCCTGGGACCCTCCTTGGGAAAGGCTTAGGGTTTTCCCACGCACTGAGCTGGGTGGGTGGCAGGTGGGAGGGTTAACCTCACCTGGTCCCATTTCCTCTCCCCAGGAAGTGGATCCCATTGAAAGTCACACTTTTGCCACCAGCACTCTCACTCAGTTCTGCATCCTATTCAGGAGGACCTTCTTGTCCATCCTCAGGGACACGGTGAGGCATCAAGTTGGGGAACAGGAAGCATAGGTCTAGCCTTTGGGGCTATACGACAGCAGCAAGTGGAAAGGGAATTGGGGTCCCTGCCCGCAACCCTCCAATGCACCTCTGGGTCTATGTAACCCCCAGGACAATCCCAAGTTATTACCCTAGTGTTGTCTGCCTATCCCTGGCCTGGGACACATCCCTGTCCTGTGATGGTACTTCCCACAGGTCCTGACCCACTTGCGGTTTGTGTCTCACGTGGTGATTGGCGTGCTCATTGGTCTCCTCTACCTGCACATTGGCGATGATGCCAGCAAGGTCTTCAACAACACAGGCTGCCTCTTCTTCTCCATGCTGTTCCTCATGTTTGCTGCCCTCATGCCAACCGTGCTGACCTGTGAGCTGAGTTGCCTAGGGTGTGCAGTGTGGGTGCTGGAGCAAAAGGCAGAGGGGCCAGGGGGTTGGCCAGTGGTGCCTGATCTGCCTGTGCCCTCAGTCCCTTTAGAGATGGCGGTCTTCATGAGGGAGCACCTCAACTACTGGTACAGCCTCAAAGCGTATTACCTGGCCAAGACCATGGCCGATGTACCCTTTCAGGTGAGCCTTGTACTTCCTACCTGCCCACATTTACCAGCTCTCTTGCCCCCTCCTTCCTTGCTTGCCAGCTCCCTTAACCTTCTGGCCTTCCGCCCTTTCTCTTCTATTCACTAAGCAAATAGATGGTATATACCTTCATGCACCAGGCTCTACCCAGCCACTAAGGATACGGCAACAGGTTAGACTGATGATAGAAACTTTGTTCTGTGTAACATTTTAATGGGAACAACTGGCAGCCAACAGAAAATGATGATAATAGTAACCCTGCAAATGACTCTAAATCTTCTTAAGGGTAGGAAGTTTATCTCAGTGGTAAGTGCTTTCTTAGCATGTATGAGGCCTGGGTTCAATCCCAAGCACTGAAAAAAGAAACAAAACAAAACAGATCTTACTAGAGGCAGTAGTATAGGCTCTGGACCCTTACTACTACTCGCAAGATGCAAGGCACTGGGCAAGTCACCTTTGCTTCAATGTCCCCATCTATAAAATGGAATGACGACCCTAACTACCTCTGAATTATTTGAGAATGAAATGACTGAATGAATGCAAGGTTCTTAGAATAGTGCTTGGCATATACTAAGTGCTCAAGAAATGTTAGCTAATTTTGTTATTGCCACTATCACCTTGCTCCTACCACATTAAAAAAAAAAAAGTGCTCCTTCCTCAGAGTGGACACTTCACTGTGTCGGAGCTCAGGGAGAAGAATACAAACTGGATCTTGGCCTCTGCTTGGGCACGTTTATGCAAGGAACAACTTTCACAACTGTACCTAGTGATATAGTGGGCTCAGTCCCTGCTTCTAGGAGTTTCTAGTCTAATTTTTTTTAAGTCATCTAAGAAACTCACATTTGTAGTTTATAATTCAAATCTCTACAGGATTTCCAAATCACAGTCTTTCTTCTAAAAAATTATTTTTGGGGACTGGGGTAGCTCAACAGTAGAACACTTGCCTAGCATGCATGAGGTCCTGGGTTCCATCTCCAGAACTGATAAAAAATTGTTTCCTTTTTGAGGTTTACAACATGATTATTTTGGGGGGTGGGTACCTGGGATTGAACTCAGGGGCACTGGACCACTGAGCCACATCCCCAGCCCTATTTTGTATTTTATTTAGAGACAGGGTCTCATTGAGCTGCATAGTGCCTCGCTGCTGCTGAGGCTGGCTTTGAACTTGTGATCCTCTTGCCTCAGCCACCCTAGCCGCTTGGATTCTAGGCGTGCACCATGGCAACCAGCTAAAACATGATTTTATGGGAAACATATAATAGCAACATGAAGCAAATCAACATATCAGCTAAAATGTATCTACTTAATAATATAATTTTATTAATAGTCTCCAGGTTGTATATTATGTCTCTGGACTTGTTGATCCTGAATCTGCTTCTTTGTGTCTACAGAGTTGATAGACTTCAGGAGGAACAAAACACTCTCCTAAGGAGAAATTAATTCATTAATAACATAAGAAAAAAAATTTTAAAAATATGAGAATGAGCTGGTGCAGAGAAGAAGGATTTTAGGCACTCAGAGGAGGGAGAAGTCACTGTGCCCAAACCAGTTAGAGAGGCCTCATGGAAAAGATGGTTTGGGAAGATGAGTGAGGTTCACATGGTCAGAGAGAAGGGGGACATGTGTCCATCTGAGGACAGCATGAATAAGAATGGAGGCAGGATAGGCATGGGGAATAGGTGTTCTAGGGGCTCATTCCCAGGTGGAATGGACAATCTTGGCCACCATGCCCATGGCTCCAAGTTCCCTGCTCAGCTCTGTGCCCATTCTCCAGGTTGTGTGCCCAGTGGTGTACTGCAGCATTGTGTATTGGATGACAGGCCAGCCAGCTGAGACCAGCCGCTTCTTGCTCTTCTCGGCACTGGCCACTGCCACTGCCTTAGTGGCCCAGTCTTTGGGACTATTGATTGGAGCTGCCTCCAACTCCTTACAGGTGGGAAGGTTGTCATGTGAAGATTCTCAAGCAGGGATGGGGTATCATGTGAGAAATCAAGGGCTGGCGTGAGTGGGATGGACACTTGGGCAACTGGGCCACCCTAGTCCTGGTCACCCCTGTGATGGCCTAGCTCCCTTGCTTCCCCTCCAGGTAGCCACCTTTGTGGGCCCAGTTACTGCCATCCCTGTCCTCTTGTTCTCTGGCTTCTTCGTCAGCTTCAAGACCATCCCTACTTACCTGCAGTGGAGCTCCTACCTCTCCTATGTCAGGTCGGTGCCTTTTTCCCCCTGCCCTCCCTGTCCCTCCCCTCTATGCAGGAGCGCCTGCCCAGCTCCTACTAGGCTGTGCTGTCTGGTGCCTGCTCCACCACCCTTTGGGCAGGGGCACTCTGGTTGGCCCCCAGGGATGAGGTTTGGGGTTTGGTGATTTGTTGAGAGAGCAGGTTTCCTGTGCTGTGTACTGCTCTGATGCCCCTGCCTGCCTAGGTATGGCTTTGAGGGTGTGATTCTTACCATCTATGGCATGGAGCGAGGAGACCTGACATGCTTAGCGGAGCGCTGTCCATTCCGGGAACCACAGAGTATCCTGCGAGCGCTGGATGTGGAGGATGCCAAGCTTTACATGGACTTCCTGGTCTTGGGCATCTTCTTCCTGGCCCTGCGACTGCTGGCATACCTTGTGCTCCGTTACCGGGTCAAGTCTGAGAGATAGAGTCTTGCACCTGGCCTGTGCCCAGCCCCCGCAGCAGTGCACACCCAGCCCTTTGGGACTGTTTTAACCTTGTAGAACTTGGGCACTGGTTGCTGGTGCAGCCACCTCCCCTCCCTCAGCTGCTCCACAGGCTGGCTGGAGGACTGTGCTCCCAGCCTTGGCCCTGGGGGTGGGGGCTCCAGCCCACCCTGCCACACCCAGGAGTCTTCCCAAGTTGATGCGGTTTGTAGCTTCCTCCCTACTCTCACCAACACCTGCATGCAAAGACTGGGAGGCTGCCCCCCCCTTTCTGCCCACAGCACCCTCTTCTGTTGTCTGTTTTGGAAACCCAGGTTTTATGGGGCTTCCACTTAACAACTGACCAAAGTGGCTCCCTCTGGGGGGGGGGGGTCCTCACCACACCAGTGTTTGTAAACCAGGCTGCTGTAAGGTTAGAGTTCCAGGGCTAGGCCCTGGGGGTGGGGTCCCCTGGGAGTCCCATTATGGACATTGGGATGGAATAGAAAGGGACTCTGGAAGTCTCTCCTCCCCACCCCCAGACCCTGGCTTATGTGGACAATCTGCTATGACAGAAGCTGGGCGTTCTGTCTGGGTCACCACTCCTAATCCTGGAGATTGGAGAGGTCATGGGAGATCTCATCCCCCCTCCCTATAGCTTTGGTGGGGGGTAGGGCCTGGTGGCATCTTTGCAATAACGTCTGCGTTTCTTTCCCACCTGTCACTGGAACTGGAGAATGCACTTTATTCTGGGGGGTGAGCAGGCGAAGACCCAACCCTCCTTTCTTGCTGCTCCTGACACACACAGTTCCACATGCTCCCTCCCTTCTCCAGAGTTACAGGCACATACACGCAAACAGGCAATCTCAGCCCCACACATGCATCATCCCCTGTGGTTCAGAGGAAGAGTGATGGTGGCGTGGTGGTGGTGGGTTCTGTGGGGAAGGCAGTGCCAGCCTCCTTTCTGGGGATCCCACTTTGGAGACTCGAAGGACGAGGCTGATTCTGCCCAGAGTGACTCCTCTCCATGGTTGGTAGGAGTCTACCCTCCAGTCTTCTCTCCCTCCAAGCCAGGGGTGGCACACAACAGCAGCCTTCTGGAGTTGAGGACCCAATAAGCACAAGCATGGGAATAAGTTGGCTTGGCCACCGCCATCCCACGGCCCTCCTTTTGCACTCCAGGCTGGTATTCCACTGTCCTGCCCCTTTCCTGGCCACTTGCTGCTCATTCCAACTCTGTCCATGTCTCTCCACCTCCTTCCTGTCAGCAGGTGGCCCCTGGGCATCAGAACACTGTGCCCTGGGCATCAAGGTGGCAGACATACCTACAGCATGTCTGGCTTTCCTGGTGGGTCTAGGCTCCTTCTACTTCTGGTTGCCCCTTCCCCCAGGGTTCTTTTCCCCCTTATTCCTATATACATACCTCTCCACCTTCCCTCGCCCTGCCACAGATTCTTCTCATTACACAGAGATGCCAGTTGTATTTGTGGGATTTCATCCATTATTAATAAAACCTATATTTATACAGTATGCTGTGTGTGAATGTGTGTGGGTTTGACACTCGGTAACATGGGCTGTAAGAGGGTCTTCAGAGCACTTGGTAAGATATCAGCAGGTTTAGGGAGACTGTGGCAGGAGATGGTCCTGGATTATGTCAAGCTAGAAAATGAATGTCTTTTGAAATATTTGTATCATGCTTTCCATCTTACCAATGCTTCATGTTCCTTATTTCAAGGGAGGCCCATGCCAACCCAGTCCTATCTATCCTTCATGATAATCTCACATTGTCATGGATTGACAGATGAAAGAACTGAAACTTGGGCTAAGTAATTTGCCAAGGGCTCTCAGGTAGTGGAGGTGGAACTAGGCCTAGAGACCAGATCCTCTGTCTCCAGACTCACTCTTGGCATTGATCAAACTCCTTGTTCGTGGTGGATCTGCATGCTGCATGTGGGTACCCTGTATCTGTTACATGGATGTGTTCTTGTTCTTGCCTTAGTGATACATGACTCTCTTCGGGACTCACTGAGTTCCAGCTGTGCTCATGGAGGAGGGTAACCTCATCCTAGGATGGGAGTGACAGGGATCTCACTGGGCTTAATTCAACTTTTCCTTTTCTTCCTACTCAGTGACCCTTCCCAAGGCTGAATCATTGCCACCAGGACTTCAGGCCAGAGGTTTGGAGTAGGTAAGATTTAGAGGGCCTTGAGTACTAGTGGCAGGACAACTCAAGAAGCAGCACATTGTCTCACCCTCTGCTCTCCTAGGCCTGAAGCCTGGAGTTTGAAGGAAGGCACTGGCATCAGTCCTGCCAGCTGCCTGGCACCCTAGGACTGTGGTCTAATATGACTGGTTGGGTGCTCAACTTCAAATGGACTCACTTTATATCCTTTGTGGGTTTGTTTGTTTGTTATTTGCATTTACTGGGCATTGAACCCAGGAGTGTCCGGCTCTTGAGGTGCATTTCCAGCCCTCCATTTTCTTTTTTTAAAAAATATTTATTTATTTATTAGTTATTGGCGGACACAACATCTTTGTTTGTATGTGGTGCTGGAGGATCGAACCCCGGGCCACATGCATGCCAGGTGAGCGTGCTAATGCTTGAGCCACATCCCCAGCCCCTCCATTTTCTTTTTTTAAAATATCTTTAGTTGTAGATGGACACAATACTTTTATTTCATTCATTCATTTATTTATTTTTTTATGTAGTGCTGGGGATCGAACCCAGTGCCTCATGTGTGCTAGGCAAGTGCTTTACCACTGAACCACAACCCCAGCCCTCCAGCCCTCCATTTTCTATGTTTTATTTTTGAGATAGTTTCTTGTGAGGTTGCCCAAGCTGGCCTTGAACTTGTGATCTTCCTGCCTCAACCTCCCAAGTCACTAGGATTATAGGCATGCATTACGATGGCCAGTTTAACCATTTCTTTTATAGTTTGGGGCAAGAGTAGGAAATGGGAATATATCCTACTTCCTGGAATTCTCATTAGATTTCAGAGACATTCTGGAGACTCCCTTTATCCCTGGAGTGATGCCAATAGATGGCTCCTTACAAGTCGAAAGGCATCAAGTGTCAGTGTCAGGTATTCATCTTATCCGGGAATGGTGGCACATACCTGTAATCCCAGCAACTCAGGGGGTGGAGGCAGGAGGATTGTAAATTCAGGGCCAGGCTTAGCAAGATTCTGTTTAAAAATTAAAATTAAAAAGGTGTGGGATGTAGCTCAGTAGTAGCAAATACTCCTGAAAGGGTTAAAAATTCATAAATTCATATACTTATAATTCCTTTAGGAGCTAAAGAAGGCAAACATTCTGGACACTTCAAGGGTCATTCGGCCCAGAGAACATTTGTGGATTGGTATATGTATTTGCAAAAGAAGCTCTTTTGATTCCTACAGCAACTCTGTGAGGTATCTCAGATAAGCAGTTTCATCTCCTGCTATTATAGAAAAGGAAACTGAGATTAAGAGAAATGACTAGAGCAAGCTCTCAGGACCCTGTGCTCTTTCCACTGTGACCCATCTGCTATGCTTCCCACTAGTACCAGTAACCTGCTGCATTGGGTCATAAATGTACCCTGCTCATGTAGGTAAGTTTGCAAATGAGCCCTCTTTCCCTAAAAGCCCACCTTTCAGGACTCATCGATCATGTTCATTAACACAACCACCTTCTCTGTGTCAGGGCCTAGGCAAAGTACTGGAGGGCAGAGCTGACCAAGGCAGTTCTCCATGCCATGGTTCTTAGAGCACCTGGCATTCCATCCTGAGGCCAGACAAGAAAAGACCTGCCCACAGCATGATTCATGGTATTTCTGTCTACAAGGGGCCAAATTATATGTTATTAATAAAACCTATATGCCTGTCATACCCTTGTGGGAGGGGAGCAGCTTGCTCTGAGCTACATCCAGGTGACAGTGTGCCTTGCATGAGTAGGTAAGTGGAGTGATACTAGAGGAGTTTCCCAGGAAAATATCACCCCTGAGAACATTCATAGGGCTGTTCTACCTCCCCTCTCCCTGTCCCATTCAACTCCCCTTAAAGAACTTCTTGTACAAGTATGTTATTTCCCCCACAGTCTGTACTGCTGGTCTCTTTCCTGACTTGTTTTTTTAACATCCAGTCCATATGTCACCTCCTCTGCCAGAAGCAGTTAGTAACTTCCTCTTTCATGCTTTCCTGATGCTTTGACTTTGCCTCTGAAGTACATCATTTGTGAACATACTGGTCTGGCCCCTGCATGCCTTCTTCTGATTGACAGCCCAGGGCCTAGTCCTGGGCCAGGTAGTTGAGGATGAGGTGCTTACTACTAATTCAACACCGCTGTTCAACGAATGGACAAATATCTACATGAAATATCAACACTGTCTTCAGTTGTTCAGGGGGTAGACCACAAAGCCTTCTTCCCATTCCTACCCTGGGGAGCCTCTCAGGAGTTCCTTGTTGCACATATCTTTTCTGTGCATATTGCACTCTTATGTTTGCATCTGGAGGTATGCCTTGGCTGAGGGCAATGGGTGGTTCTTCCTGTGAACTAGGTGAGTCCCGGGTGTTCCTCCTGTGGAAGCACAAGTATAAGGGATAAGGGCTTAGAGGACCCGGAAGCCCCAGAGCTAAACCATGATGGGATGTCAGACAGGATTTGCAGGTTGGGGTGGGAACTATCCACCAGCCACAATTCTTCCTCCTTCCTGATCAAAATGACCAGAAGTCACATACAGAGGTCTGGGGCCTGAAGAGGGCCAGATATAAAAGGGAGGAGCTGGGAAGGGCTCAGGTCTCTGCCTGGAAGTAGGCTGAGAAGGGAAAGAATCCCTGGGGATGAGGTTCTCAGGAAGTCCCTGGGGGGAAGTAGGAGGACCCAGGATCCATCGGCTTGTTCTGTCTCCTGTGCTTTACAGTGGATCAACCTGCACAAGTCATTTCACCCCTCTGAGCTTCAGGGTCTTCGTCTGTAAAATGGGCGAATCAACAAGCCCAGCCTGAGAGATGGTTAATGAGGTCATTGGACGTGACTGGCGCTTGGAACCTGCAGGGGGCAGGGTGACTGGCGCTTGGGACCTGCAGGGGGCAGGACAGAGGGGGCGGGGGCAGGCTGGGTGGGGCAGGAGTCTCCGCCCTGCGCGCGGCTCTCAAGGGCCTCCTCGGTCCGGACCCCGCAGCCCTAGCGCCTCTGCTCGCCTGCTCAGGTCTCGGCTACCCGGGGATGCCAGGGCGGGCGGGGCTCCGAGCAGGCGGGCGGAGGCGGGCAGGAAGCGCAGCGTCTCGTCGCATCCAGCGAGCCTGGGACTCTGGGAGCCAGCTGGAGACGCCGGCGTCCGTCCCGCCGGGCCGCGGTGACCAGGCGCGGGTAAAGGCCTAGTTGGCTCGAGCGCCCCTCCGACCCTGGCTGGGCCGCTGCGCTTGGCCCCGGCAAGGGCGGATCGGGAGCCGGGACGGGCAAGTGTCACTGGGAGTTCGCGGTCGGAAACAAGTAAAACGGAGTTGGGTCGCCGAATGGGGGCATGTGTCCTTTTTTCTCCTCAGTCTCCGCAGCCACCTGATACTAGTTGCCCTCTTTGGGACCCAGACTGGTGGGGCACCTCTGGACTTATGGGAATACTGTCCGTATTCTTTTCCTGCCGTACCCCCCCCCTTTTTAAAAATACTGTCCTGCCGACCTGGATGATCACTAGAGAACTGTCTCCCCTCAAGCTTCCTCACGTCCTATGTGGCCCTGGATCTAATGCTAACCCAGAGCTTCCCCAGGTTTCAAGGACTCTCCCTTAACCCTTCTCCAGTCCCTGGAATTCCTGTCTTGAGCCCAGTCAACACCCCAGCCAGCTCCTGCACTGGTTGGCCCTGCTGAGGAAGGTCGCCCAATGCAGCCCCTTCTAAGTGAACCCTCCCCTGATCTTAGGGAAGGAGACCAGCAGGTTAGGGCTCAGGAAGGACTTCTCAGGAGTGAGAATCTTTGAGCAGAATCTTAAGATTGGGTGGAATTCTGGCTGGGTGCGGTGGCACATGGCTGCAATCCGAACAATTTAATAAGTTTAGATGCTGAGGTAGGAGGATCCTAGGTTCCAGGCCAGCTTGGGCAATTTAGCGAGATCTTATCTCAAAAAATATAAAGTGCTGGAGAAGGTAGTTTGGTGGTAGAGCGCCCCCTAGGCAAAAAAGAAAAAAGATTGGATGGGATTCTGAAAAAACAGAAAAACCATTCCAAGCTGAGGAACGTGTATGAACCAAGTTAGGAAAGTGAGCCAGGGGAAGGAGGTGCCCACTGTGGGCAAGCTTAGAGAAATAGCTTGAATACACCAGTTTTAAGTTAACCTAGACTTTAGGAAGGTGATTAGCGCCTGGAACAAGGGGTTGGAATGGGCGAAACTGAAGTTAGAAAGGCCATGAGAAGATGGGAGTCCTGTAGATCTTGGGAGGTCCCAGTTAACTCTGGGATGATGCATTAGAGATCTAGAAGGCAAAGCAGTTGGGAGGAGTTGGTGGAACTCTTCCCACTGCCTGGAGGGGCATGGGAGGCAGGATTTGAGGGGGGTGAGGGAAGGTCAGGTTTCCAGTGTAAATCCAGCATTTGGGAAGATCTATAGCAAAGCACTCAAAGGACAGGGGAATGATGGTTCAGTTTTGCCTGGGTGAATTTGAAGCAGCAGCCGCATATCCTTTTGGAGATGCCAAATAGGAAGTTCGTTCACTCATTCATTTATTATTTATGTCAGCCTCAAAGATAGCTTACATAAAAGTCACAGAGAAGATAAAATGATAAAACCATTAAAACTCAACTAAAAGGACCTGATGGCTAGGGAACAAAGGCAGAAGGGAGTGGATAATGATTACTGGGAAATGTAGGCCCAGAAAAGCTACTGAAAATGAACATGGGACTCCTATGTAAGCTTGCTGGTAGTCAAGGGGTGGGGGGAGATACCTAAAAGCAGATTATTGGGGTCTGGAACTTAGGACAAAGGTGTTTGTGAAGCCTCAGGGAAGAGGCAAGAGGTGGTAGGAGATAAAATGGGATCACTGTGGTGGTATTTTCAGGGAGGAGAGCTGAAGCTGGCCAGGGCTTCTATGGTGCTGACATTTGGAAAGGCGGAACTCTCCTGGGAGGTGGTCCCTCTTAACTGGCATGGAGTAGGGGTGCGGGAGGATTGAGGTGGGGTGGTGGCAATGCATTTACACTAGTCTTCTTGCAGGGGAACTGGAGAGCAGGTGGTAAGTCTCCCAGGCTCTGACCTTCTCTCCCAGGATGAGGTGGGGCTGCTATTTGCCCAGAGCCTCTTGGTACTCTGGTCTGGGAAGAACATCTCAGCCACCAGGTAAGCAGGAAGTTGGGCTTTCTTTTCTTTCTTTTCTTTTTCTTTTTCTTTTTCTTTTTTTTTTTTTTTTTTTTACCTCTCCCTTCCTCTTCAGGGTCTTGATGGTGTCTCCAAGAGAGCTGGAATCCAGATACCAAGTGATCTAGTTCACTTGTGGTTCTGGAGCTGTTGACCTTGGGCATGTCACCTCACTTCTCTGAACTTCCTTTTGCCCCATCCTAAAGTAAGGGAGCTTCACTAGATGATTTTCCAGGGCCTCTTATAGCTGCATAAATCTAGGAATATTCGTCTGATTTCATTTTGCATTCAGCAGATATTTGCTGAGCTGGCCATGTGCCAGATCCTGGGTTAAATTTTAGGTATATAATTGTGAACAAAAACAGATGTAATTCCTGATCTCTATGAATGTTAATCAAACAATCATATAATGAAATATAAAATTGCATAATAACTTCTAAAAATGGGCAGTACAGCTACTTTAAGAGCAAATAAGGTGGGATTTGGGATAGACATGGGGTCTGTGGTATTGGTGGGAAAATGTGCATAGGATCTGTAGGTGTTGTTTTTTCCTTCTCTCTGTAGATGAGTGTCTCCCCTTCCTGACACACTGGAGTTGGCCCCTTAAAGGGGAGCGTCCCCTTGAACCCCTTAGGTGAGGCCTGGGTTTCATGCCTTAGATGTATCTGAGCTTGCCCTGGAGACTGGGAAGGGTCAGGACGTGGTGCTAGCTTGATCTGCTGACAGAGGGGGTTAGGCTTCTGGGGGCGGGGAGAGTACAGAAGTTGGCTTAGATCACCTAGGTAGAAATCATAGTGGAAGAGGAGTGGATACCTGTGAGAAGTGGTTGGATCTGGCAGGGGCCAGCCTGAGTTCCAGGGTGATGGTCAGCAGTGGGGGCTGGAGGGCCAGGGTCACATCCCCAGTACCTGTGTGGGGAGTCTCCCTAGGAAGAGTTAGACTAGCTCTTGGATGTCCAGTGTCTCAGGAAGCTGGAAGTCCAGCAGTGCAGACTGGCCTGGACTCAGAGCTTGTGCAGGGACTGAGCTCTGTATTCTGGCCCCAACCCATCTCCTCTCCTCACTCCCAGGGCCTTTATACGCCACCATGGAAGCTCAGCGGACAGTGCTTCCCCATCAGGAAGACATGGACAGGTGTTCCGGAGCATCTCTGCAGCTGGTAAAGGATTGTCTGGGATCCTGCTGGAGAGAGGGGGACAAAGGAAGAGGGCATTAGAAGGAGAAGCAGGATCCACTGCCATCCAGTAGTGGTCCCTCTGTGTGTGCATCCCTTCCTACAACACTCACACATGTACAAAGTACTTGTAGAGACACTCTCCCTACCTCATCTGATCCTGGTTCTAGCAGCCAGAGTAGGGTCCTGCACAGATAACCATGAAGCTAGGCTCGCATTATTTGTCTGGAAGTTCTCCATTTTCTGCCATAGGTATTCTAAACTTTCCAGACAATCTGCATTTTCGGAGGGAGTCTGGTGAATCTAGCAGCATTCTGGCCTCAGCATCTCTGGGTGCTGTGTCTTGACTCCCCAGCTAGACCTACCACCCCTGACTGGCCCTAAGCTCCAGCATCTCCTGCCCCTTTCCCTGATCCATGTCCCTTGTCTTCCCATCCAGAAGCTATCCAGCGGCACCGCAGGAATCTGGCAGAGTGGTTCATCCGGCTGCCCAGGGAGGAACGCCAGTTTGGTCCAACCTTTGCACTAGACACAGTCCATGTTGACCCTGTGATTCGTGAGAGCACCCCTGATGAGCTGCTTCGCCCATCTGCAGGGCTGGCCCAGGAGCATCAGCCACCCCCAGCTGGGCTCCCTGCACTGGCCCTGTCTCAGCTCTTTGACCCGGATGCCTGTGGGCGCAGGGTACAGACAGTAGTGCTTTATGGGACAGTGGGTACAGGCAAGAGCACATTGGTGCGCAAAATGGTCCTGGACTGGTGTTATGGGCGACTGCCAGCTTTTGAGCTACTCATCCCCTTCTCCTGTGAAGACCTGTCATCCCTGGGCCCTACCCCCACCTCTTTGTGCCAACTTGTGGCCCAGCGCTATACTCCCCTGAAGGAGGTTCTGCCCCTGATGACTACTGCTGGGTCCCGCCTGCTGTTTGTGCTCCATGGCTTGGAGCGACTCAACCTTGACTTCCGCTTGGCTGGTACGGGGCTTTGTAGTGATCCTGAGGAACCAGGGGCACCAGCTGCCATCATGGTCAACCTGCTGCGCAAATACATGCTGCCTGAGGTAGGCGGTCCCTTACCACATCTTTCCACTGCTGTCTCTTGGCCTGCCCCCTAAGGAGTTTTGTGTCCTGGGCCCACATGTTTCTTGGGTAGGATAGGCACTAGGTTAGTTCAAATCCTAGCCCTTTCATTTCCTGGTTCTATGATCCCAAGCAAGTCACTGACTTCCCTTAGCTTTTGTTTCCTTCTATCCTTGAATTGTGCTGATCTAATGAGATGCTGCATATAATACCTGGGACCATATTGATGCTCAGTAATTGTTATAGTTATTTGTAGTCATTGTCCCCTTCATCCTTGGACACTCAGTCCTGAGGGTCTTGAGGCCATCCAGGCCCTAAAGTCTGTCTGTCTTTCCTTCCTTTTTGTTACTGAGGATTGAATACAGGGACTCTTTATCTCTGAGCTACATCCACAGTTCTATTTAAATTTTGAGGCAGCGTCTTCCTAAATTGCTGAGGCTGACCTTGAACTGAGATCCTCCTGCCTCAGCCTCCTGAGGCTCTGTGATTATAGGTATGGACCACTGCTCCAGACTCCTCAGGTCTTTCTTAACTCTCAATCATGCCCTTCCCAGGCCAGCATTCTGGTGACAACCCGTCCCTCTGCCATTGGCCGCATCCCCAGCAAGTATGTGGGCCGATATGGCGAGATCTGCGGCTTCTCTGATACCAACCTGCAAAAGCTATATTTCCAGCTCCGTCTCAACCAGCCGGACTGTGGGGATGGCGCTGGGGGTGCGGGTGTCTCAGCCACACCAGCTCAGCGGGACAACCTGATACAGATGCTCTCCCGAAATCTGGAAGGGCACCACCAGATTGCCGCTGCCTGTTTCCTGCCCTCCTATTGCTGGCTTGTCTGTGCCACCTTGCACTTCCTGCATGCCCCCACACCTGCCGGCCAGACCCTCACAAGCATCTATACCAGTTTCCTGCGCCTCAATTTCAGTGGAGAAACGCTGGAGAGCACTGACCCCTCCAATTTGTCCCTGATGGCCTATGCAGCCCGAACCATGGGCAAGTTGGCCTATCAAGGGGTGTCCTCCCGCAAGACCTACTTCTCTGAAGAGGATGTCCGAGGCTGCCTGGAGGCTGGCATCAAGACGGAGGAGGAGTTTCAGCTGCTGCACGTCTTCCGTCGGGATGCCCTAAGGTTTTTTCTGGCCCCGTGCGTGGAGCCAGGCCACCTGGGCACATTTGTGTTCACGGTGCCTGCCATGCAGGAATACCTGGCCGCCCTCTACATTGTGCTGGGTTTGCATAAGACCACCCTGCAGCGGGTGGGCAAGGAAGTGACTGAGGTCGTGGGCCGTGTGGGAGAGGACGTCAGCCTGGTACTGGGCATTGTAGCCAAGCTGCTGCCCCTGCGGATTCTGCCTCTGCTCTTCAACTTGCTCAAGGTAACAGCCCTGAGCTCCCACCCTTGCTCCTTCCCTCCCCAGGATCCTGTGTGCCTCATGGCTCCCCCTTCACCCCTTCCCCTCTCCCAGGAGGAAAGTGCTGCCTCTTACACAGGTGTGAATCCTCTGCTGGGCTCTGGTTCAGCTCTGGGCATTTGGGGCCTAAGGAACAGGGAAAGAGAAGACACAGACTGGGGAAGGCTTGGGGGCTGGAGGGTGGAATTTGAGGGCATAGGGACCTAATAACAATCCTACAGGATTCCTAACAAGTTTCCATTCTGCACTTCTCCTAGTCTTTGTTGCTGTGAGGCAGGGGTCACTACAGTTCATGGTCTGTCCTTCGCTTTGTAGACCCAGAAACTGGATTGTATCTCTTTCCCCAAAGGTGATTAGGCTCAGGGAGCGATGACTCATCCAAACTAAATCACTGAGACAGGTTTATAAAGCAGATGCCATTTTATTCATTTATACTGGGAGGATGAATGGCATCTGTAATTGGTTTAGGACAGTCCATGCTGGGTGCAGGTCCGCTCCAGAAATCAAGTGTCAGGCCTGAGGGCTGGCGGGGGAACTGGGCGGAGGCAGGAAGTTCCTGAAGGATGGAGGAGCCACTCTGCTGAGGTCTGCCCCGCACTTCCTCAGGGTTCTTGCTTTTTTTTTTTTTTCATTTTCAACCTTGGAAATGTTTATTTTCAACCTTGGAAATGAACTACTATTATGACCTCTTTTTTAAGTGAGGAAACTGAGGCTCAGACAGGAGAAGGAACTTGTCCCAGGACACTCAGCAAGTAGAATAATTAGGATATGAGTTCGGGGTTTTGTGATTCTGAATCCTCTGCTCTTTTTGCCTAACCATTCTGATGGTATTAGGAGTATTTCTGTCAGGCCGTGGTCCCTTGCTGGGGAATCCTGGTTTTCTAGGAACCTGTTAACAACTAGTCTTGAGAAGGCAGAGCCCTGGTTAGATCATCAGTAAGTGTTACATTTTTGTTTTTTCTGGGGTTTTTTTTTTGTTTGTTTGTTTGTTTGTTTGTTTTTTTTTAATACTGAGGCTTGAACCCAGGGATGCTTACCCCCTGAGCCACATCACAGCCATTTTTTTTTTTCTTTGGTACCAGGGATTGAACTCAGGGGCACTTGACCACTGAGCCACATCCTGAGCCCCATTATGCATTGTTAATTAGAGACAGGGTCTCACTGAGTTGCTTAGTGCCTTGCCACTGCTGAGGCTGTTTTTGAACTCATGATCCTCCTGTCTCAGCCTCCTGAGCTCCTGGGATTATAAGCATGTGCCAGTGCATGGGGCATCCCAGCCATTTTTATATTTTAATATTTAATTTTTTATATTTTTATATTTTAATTGCTGTAATAATGAGGATGTTGAAGAAGGTAATATAGGGGCTAGCTTTGCGGCTCAGTGGCAGAGCACTTGCCTAATGAGTGTGAGGCACTGGGTTCAATCCTCAGCACCACATAAAAATAAATTAGAAATAAAGGTATTGTGTCTATCTACATCTAAAAAAATGCTTAGAAAATGAAGGTAATGTATTTTTAACACCTATCCCAATCTCAAACTAATGGCATAATATAGCTGGCCTTCTGCATGCACTGGTTCCACAGCCATGGACTCAGCTAACTACAGGTTGGAATTATTTGGAGCTAGGCATGTGTAATCCCAGCGATGGGAGGCTGAGGCAGGAGGATCATAAGCTCAAGGCCAGCCTGGGCAAATTTAGTAAGGTCCTAAGCAAGTTAGCAAGACCTTGTCTCAAAATAAAAAAGGGCTAGGTGATGTAGCTCAGTGGTTAAGCACATCGGGGTTCAATCCCTGGTACAAAAAAAGAAAAGAAAAAATTTCATTAGCCAGGCACAAAGTTTCCTGCTTGTAATCACAGCAACTCAAGAGGCTAAGACAAGAGGATCATAAGTTCAAGGCCAACCCAGCCAACTAGCGAGACCCTATCTAAAAGTAAAAAATAAAAGTATAGTTTACTATCTCAAAATAAAAAATAAAAAAGTATTTTTTTCATATTATTTGCATAGCGTGGTTATACTATAACAACTATTTACATAGTCTTTACATTGTACTAAGTATAATAAGTAATCTAGAGATGATTTAAAGTATGCAGGAGGATGTAAGTAGGCTATATGCAAATGCTGTGTCATTTTATATGTGGAACTTGAATGTCCATGGGTTTTAGGTATCCACAGGGGTTCACGAACCCATCCCCTGTGGAGACTGAGGGACAACTGTATATGCTCATTCCTTTTCACAATTAGAAAATGGATGGGTGCTTGGAAAAAATTTAAAAAGTTCCTAATGTCTAGAGTGTGTGAGACAAATGTTTGAGAGATGACCCTGGAAAAGTCAGACAGGCCAGATTATGAAATGTTTCATGTTCCACGCTAAATGCTTGGAGTTTGCCACGAAGGCAGTAGGGAGCCTGGAGAGTACTGTAGCAAGGGGGTAGTGTGATTAGGCAAATTGTGCTGCTCCTTCCAGGGAGATCATGAGGCTGGAGCAGTCTGGGTGCGCCTTAAGCTGAACCTTGAAGACTGAACAGACACATGGGAGGCCACGGCAACATCCCCTGCTTCTTTGCCAGGTGGTTCCACGAGTGTTTGGGCGCATGGTAGATAAAAGCCGGGAGGCAGTGGCCCAGGCCATGGTGCTGGAGATGTTCCGGGAGGAGGACTACTACAATGATGACGTTCTAGACCAGATGGGTGCCAGTATCCTGGGTGTGGAGGGCCCCCGGCGCCACCCCGATGAGCCCCCCGAGGATGAAGTCTTTGAGCTCTTCCCCATATTCATGGGGGGCCTTCTCTCTGCCCACAACCGTGCTGTGTTGGCTCAGCTTGGCTGCCCCATCAAGAACCTGGATGCCTTGGAAAATGCCCAGGCCATCAAGAAGAAGCTGGGTAAACTGGGCCGGCAGGTGCTGCCCCCGTCGGAGCTTCTTGACCACCTCTTCTTCCACTATGAGTTCCAGAACCAGCGCTTCTCTGCTGAAGTGCTCAGCTCCCTGCGCCAGCTCAACTTGGCAGGTGTACGTATGACACCTCTTAAGTGCACAGTGGTGGCAGCTGTACTGGGCAGTGGAAAACATGCCCTGGATGAGGTGAATTTAGCTTCCTGCCAGCTGGATCCTGCTGGGCTGCGCACTCTCATGCCCGTCTTTCTACGTGCTCGGAAGCTGGGGTAAGGACCCATCCTCATGCATAGGCATGAAGAGAGGATTGGAGTTTAAGAGGGGAAGAGAAGTTGCCAGGGAAACAGGTACTCAGGTACTGAGGAAGGACCAGAAAGTCTGAAAGTCTGCTTTCTGTTGCTATAACAAAATACTTGAGGCTGGGTACTTTATAAAGAAAAGAGATTTACTCATCTCATAGTTTTGGAGGTTGATAGTCCAAGATTGGGTACCTGGTTTGGTTTAGCTTCTGATGAGAGCCTCTTTGGCCCTTGCAACATGGCAAAAGAGCTGAAAAGGAAACAGCTGTATGCAAAGGAGGCTGAGAGCATAGAGTGGCCTTGTTTTACAACAACCCACTCTCATGAGAACTGACTCTCTTTCTGAGTCCAACATTCATCCCCTCCAGGAGGACCCCAATGACCTAATAACCTCATACCAAGCCTCATCTCTCAAAGGTTCTGCTCCCCTGAGCACCTCATATTGAGGATCAAGCCTCCAACTCATGAACCCTTGGGGGAAAAACTACCCAGACCGTAGCAGGGTGGGATGGTGAAGTCTGATGTGGTTGGAGGGATAGGAACAACAAAAGAAGTAAGGGCAGGTATGGATGGCACGAGGCAGGCTGGTGAGGAAGGGGCACAGTAGATGGAAACGTTCCATCTGATCTCCCTCCTTGGCCTCTCACCTCCCCTCTGGCCACCTTCTGCTCCAGCTTGCAGCTCAACAGCCTGGGCCCCGAGGCCTGCAGGGACCTCCGAGATCTGCTACTGCATGACCAGTGCCAAATTACCACACTAAGGTGAGTGCCCTGGGAGAGGGGCTGGAGGGAGGCTCTGGCTATTGTGGGTGGCCAGCTCAGGTCAAGGGCGAGCTCCCTGCCTTACAACTTACCTGGCGCAGGCCCACCCATGCTGTAGTAAAGGGGGTGAGAGTTGAGGCCCTGATCTGTCCCTCCACCCCCAGTCAGGTCCATTATAAACCACAGGACAAAGGGAAGGATGCCATGAGTTCTAGGTGCTAAGAAAGCCTCTTTGGTGGCTAATGTCAGCTCAGGGGACAGGGAGGCTGCTCTAATACCTAGACTGGTTGCCTGGTAACAGAGTCACTGATTCCCTCCCAGTATTTTCCCCCACAAGGCTGACTGTAATTCCGGGCTGTCTCACTAGCTGCTCTCAAGGTGTTGGTTGATTTTCTAGGACCCCGGATGTCTGGTTTTCCAATTTCTGGATGGAGTAAGGGGAGGTGAAGGAGGGAGGAGAAAGGAAGGACAGAAGGATGGGGTGACTAGAGGGGAAAGAAGAACAGGGACTGGGAAGAGGATGGGAAAGGGGGAAGACGGGAAATAGTACTGTGAAGGAGAGGGAGGGAGTGGGAAGAAGGGATGATGGAGAATAGGAGATGGAAAGGATGGAGAGAGGAAAGGAGAAGCCAGCTTTCCCCACTCTTCCTTCTCTGCAGGGACTATAACTGAGTTTATCTGTGTCCTTCTCCTGGGCCGACACTTTCTTATTCAGTTTTGTCTCCATCCCAGGCTGTGCCCCTTTAAGGCCCAAGTCTTAAAGCCCAGCACAGGGCATTTGCAATGGGTCCTTATAACCTTAGGTTGCTTGTGGCCCTAGGTTGTCCAACAACCCACTGACTGCAGCGGGTGTTAGCCTGCTGATGGAGGGCCTAGTAGGAAACACCTCACTGACACACCTGTCCCTGCTGCACACGGGCCTTGGGGATGAGGGGCTGGAGCTGCTGGCTGCCCAGCTGGATCGCAATCAGCAGCTGCAGGAGCTGAATGTGGCCTACAATGGTGCTGGTGACACAGCAGCCCTGGCCCTGGCCAAGGCTGCCTGGGAGCACCCTTCACTGGAGCTACTGCAGTAAGTCCTGCCCGTGGTCCCATGGGTCCCTGGCCGCTTGGTCTCCTCTCTCCACTATGCTCTTCCTACCTCAGGGAGTGCTCTGGGCCTGGTGTCTGCCCTTTCTTTCTGGATTCTGACTGATCCTTGTTAACCCAGTTCTGAGCTGGTTCACCCACTTTGTGACTGACTTTCACCTTGCCCCTGTTCCCTACCACCATTTCTCTTAGGGGTCTGCTGTCCCTGGTCCTGCTGAATTCTTACGTCAATCCTGCCTCCCATTGGCCACCACCCTCCTCCTCTGGTTTGCTGCAGACCCCTACCCCATCATGTCTGGCAGTAGGGGAGGAGCTGTGGGGCTCCTGACTGTCCATCCACCCCGGGCCCTCCTTTCCACACCCCTGATGAACATCTACCCTTCTCTTTCCTGCTAGTCTCTACTTCAATGAACTCAGCTCAGAGGGCCGTCAGATTCTTCGGGACCTGGGAGGCACTGCTGAAGGCAAAGCCCGGGTTGTGGCATCGCTGACAGAGGGGACAGCAGTGTCGGAGTACTGGTCAGTGATTCTCAGTGAAGTCCAGCGGAACCTCAACAGCTGGGATCGGGCCCGGGTTCGGCGCCACCTTGAGCTTCTGCTGCGGGACCTCGAGGACAGCCGAGGCGCCACCCTTAATCCTTGGCGCAAGGCTCAGCTGCTGCGAGTGGAGGGCGAGTTCAGGGCCCTCCTGGAGCAGCTAGAAGGCCCTGGAAGCTGAGACAGTGGCAGCTGAGACCCGGCTGTGGGATCACTGGCTCCAAAACCCTTCCTCTGTGACCTCCCGGCTTGTACTACTCCTTCTAGAATGATCCCTTCAAGGCTGGTGGCAAAGCAATGGTCACAGCTACGTGGGTTGCCACCCCAGGACATGTCCAACTAAGTCTAGATTTCCAGGGTCAAATACGGTCCATTGATACCACGGTCTTAAAAATCGAGTGTGTCTCCTCTCCCTTTGGCCTGAAGAACTGAGGATGTGGCATTTGGGTGACTAGATTGCCATGTGGCATCACCACCAATATTGATTCTCCCTCTGCTCAGAGAGCCTCTGATGGTACCACCAAAAGGTTCACTTCTGAAACCTGCCCTGCTGGGGGTGTGCCATTCAGGAGATGTGCTGGAGGGCCTCTCCTCCTGCCTGTGCTTACTGTGACACTGAGGACGCCCTCACGTTGGTGCTTTCCCTCACACACATGCTCCTGTATCACACTGGTTCCCATGGCTTGGTGGCCCAAGGGCCAGGTGTACCCAACTTGCTGCTATTAAAAAGCCTCTTCTACCTACTGTGGCCTTCTCTTCCTTACCTGATGCTCCCAAGAAAGGGCACTTTTCCTGGCCATTCTGGGTAAACTACTGACCACTTTGTACAGGCCACTTTTAACAACCCACTGATGGCAGCAGGTGTCTCCTTGTTGGTGGAGGGGCCAGCAGGAAATACTTCATTCATACTGTGTCCCTGCTGTGCAGGGGCCTTGGGAATGAGGGGCTGCAGCTGTAGGAGCTGAACATGGCCTACCTGGTGCTGGAGACACAACTCTGGTTCCAGCAGTGGCTGGAGGGACCTCTGTAGAAGATATCGGGATGGATATTGGCCAGGCTGGGCCATAAAACTGCTATCACCCTTTTCATACCCTTCTCCCAGGCATGGGGTCACAGTGACCAGCCGTCTACTTTTCTCTGTCCAGAGGAGCAACTGGGTCAGCTGTAGGATCTCTGGAGAAAGTTGAAGCCCAGAGACTCCAGAGGCTGAGTCATAGAGGCTGAGTCAGAGGGATCCCACATTCTAGGCCAGCCTCAGCAACTTAGGTGAGACCCTGTCTCGAAAAAATTAAAAAGACTGGGGATGTAGCACCATTGGGTTCAATGCCCAGGACCAAAAGAAAAAAGAAAGAAAGAAAGTTAAAGCCCAGGAATGGGTGCAAGAGAAACAAACACTTCCCAGAGGATAAGAGTCTCATCTCCGTTAACCATTACCCCATTGCTTCCATAACAGCGTCTTCAAGGAGGCGGGACTTGGGAGGGGGCAGGTGGGAGGATCAGCTGGTTAGATGGACCTTGTCCCTACTCTTGAACACTGGTTGCGGATCTAACTATGGAGGCAGCTGCAGGTAGGAGGCTGGGAGACATAGCGGGATGGGACTTTGGGGGCAGTGAGAGGCCTGATTTGGAGGTTATGGGACTAGGGCACACTTGATATTGGGGCTTGCAGCCCTGAGGCAAACAGAAGTTAAGAAGAAGAAAGAGGTGAGTTGATATGTTTGTCTTCCTGGTCCACACCCTGTACTGATATGCTCAGATTTATGTGTCACAGACTTCGGGGGAGGGAAAAGGAGAGGGATCCCTTTAAGTGTGACTTTAGTAAGAAGGTGAAACTTTGGGAGCAGAGCAGAGCACTAGCTCTGAGTTTGGGTGTTTCCCTAAGTCATTTCAGTTTATGAATGTGGAAGAGGTGATACAGCTGGTTACCCTGCTGAGTCCTTGCTTCCATGAAAGCTTAAGTATCATCCCTCCCCACCCCACTCCAGGAAGAGGGGATAGAAAGGCGGAATCCATGGGATGGGGAGGTCCTATCCCTTTTATATCTAAGGTCTTCTTTTATCCCCCTACATTCCTGTCCTTTATCTGGCTTATTTCCCACTTTCCTTCTTGTGATTGTGGGGGAGGGGATGCTGGTGGGAAGGTGAAAAGGTGAAAAACCAGTGGGCCAATGGGGTGGGGGAGGAGTGATCTGGGCAGGAAGGTCCTAGGGTGATTTGATTAGCACCTCCCTATTTGCTGGGAGCAGCTTCACTAACAATTCTTTAGGATGGCCTGGGGCCTTGGGGACATTAACATTTCAATCTCCCTGGTGTAGTTCTGACCCCACAGGTTCAGATTGCACTCCATTTTCTTTATGGGCTCCATTTTCTTTATCAGACTCCTAGCTATTTCATTCCCTAGCTACCTAGCTACACTAACTGCCTGCTACACTAACTGCCTATCTTTAAATCTGGCTTCAGAGGCATCTGGGGGCAGGAATGTGCCTCTCCTCTTACCCACTTCTTTGTCCAGTAGATCTTCAGGACACAGCCTCCTTAACTCTGTAAGTGGCTTGAGGGTTGGATAAGGGGAGGGATGACCTGAAGGTGGGGCAGCTCTTCAGATGCCATTAGCTCCTGAGCCTGGGACTCAAGTCCAGCTGCCAGCTTCTCCTACCACTTCCCCTGCCTCCTTGCAGAAAGTTCAAATTTAACCCGAAGCTGGGCATTGACAATCCTGTTCTCTCCCTGGCCGAAGACCATGACTGCTCTGGTAACTCCCTCGCCCCTTGGCAACCATTGCCTTTCTCTGGAGATACCGCAGCTCCATGCAGCCTCCCATCTCCTTGGTAACCACTCTGCCTCCTTCTAATATCAGTAACTATGTGGAGGTAGGAGGGGGTCAGTGCTTGCTCTGTCTCAGCCACTCTGCCCACTTGGTGTTCAGCCACAGTGCTGCACCTCTCTCTGGGTAGACATCTGCCCAGTGCCCTGGCAGGAGGTGGGGCTGTCAGGTCAATCAGGCACTTGGGCTGTGCTCCCCTTCCCTGTCTCTTTTCTGCTGTCCATCTTCCCCTCCAGATCCATGGAACCTGAAGAGGCCTCGCTTCTGTTTGCTGAGCAAAGAGGAGGGCAGGAGTTTTGGTTTCCACCTGCAGCAGCAGTTGGGCAGGCCTGGGCATGTGGTGTGCTGGGTAGAGCCGGGCTCCTCTGCCCAGCGCCAGGGTCTCCGGGAAGGAGACCTGATCTTGGCGGTGAACAGTGATGTCGTGGAACATGAGGACTATGTGGTGGTGAGGCTGGGCTGGGACTCCCAGTGGTACGGGAGAGCATTCCACAGCATCTCAGGGGGAAAAGCCAGTGAGCTTCCTCCCTGGGCACTATAGCAACAAAGCCATAAATCTACCTACACCCTAGGATTTAGGGGTGCCCAGGTAGGAAGGGTGGATGCATCTAGAGAGCTGGTTCCCCTGGTGAATAACACAGGTCCCCAGGAGGCCCTAGGAGTTGGCAAGAGGAGCCATTGCCCTTATCCTGATGTGCTCTCTATTTAGGTGGTGCGCCACATCCGGGCCAGTGGTCCCCGGGTTCTGCTGACAGTCTTGGCGAGGCATGTTTATGAAGTGGCCCGAGTTCAGCAAGGGAACAGTGGCCACCTCTGTCCTGTTCTAGACTCAGGGGTCCGGCCCCGGCTGTGCCACATAGTAAAAGATGAAGGTGGCTTTGGCTTCAGTGTCACCCATGGTGAGCTTAGAGTCTGGGAGAGCAGGGAGGCAGGGTAATCAGTCCTTGTTCTGGGTAAGTAGCAGTCTGGAGCTTGTGGTGGTTTTTGTTTTTGTTTTTTCTTCCAGGAGCTCAGGGTCCTTTCTGGTTGATGCTAAGTGCGGGAGGAGCGGCGGAGCGGGCAGGGGTGCCCCAAGGGGCTCGGCTGCTTGAGGTGAATGGGCTCAGTGTGGAGAAGTTTACTCACAACCAACTCAATAGGAAGGTATGGCTGCCCACTTCCCTCTCTCCCCAGTCATTGGCTGGGTCCATCACAGGAAGCAGGCTCCTCCCCATGTACCCAACCTCCCAATCTGATGGTCTGCGTTTGTTACCATCCCTCCTTTCAGGCCCTCCTTTTAGTGCCTCATTCCTGTGCCTTGGGAGGGGGTACTGTGAGGAGGTGCCCACCTCATCCCTCCCTACCCAATGGGTAATGCCGACACCCTGCTTGGTCCCCACAGCTTTTGCAGAGTGGAGAGCAGGTGACCCTGCTGGTGGCAGGGCCAGAAGTGGAGGAACAGTGTCGCCAGCTAGGAATGCCCCTAGCTGCACCCCTGGCAGAAGGCTGGGCACTGCCTGCCAAGCCTCGATGTCTGCACCTAGAGAAAGGGCCCCAGGGCTTCGGGTTCCTTCTGCGGGAAGAGAAGGGCCTCAATGGTCGCCTTGGTGAGTAGGAGCTTGCAGGTGGATGGGGAAGGTGTGCCTTGGAGTGTGCACTTGCTCACTTCTCAGTGCACCTGGGAGGGGCTGAGGGTTATTCCCTGGGTGTGCACTCTGGAGGTGAGGGGAAGAGGAACAGTGAGGATGTCTGTGTCCCAGGACAGTTCCTGTGGGAGGTGGACCCAGGACTACCAGCTGAGAAGGCCGGGATGCAGGCTGGGGACCGGTTGGTGGCTGTGGCTGGGGAGAGCGTGGAGGGGCTGGGCCATGAGGAGACAGTGTCCAGGATCCGGGCGCAGGGTTCTTGTGTTTCCCTCATTGTCGTCGACCGTGAGGCTGACCGCTTCTTCAGCATGGTGCGCGCTGAGGGACAGGGCAAGGGAGGGGGCAGGACTACAACAGGGCTCGGGTGAGACAGGTTTGCTCTGTCGGCTGGTCTAGGTTCGCCTGTCCCCACTCCTCTTCTTGGAGTGCACAGAAGCTGCTGCCTCCCCCCAAGACACTGGCTCAGCTTTTCTGGTTGAGACCGAGGACCTACCAGATGAAAACACAACCATACCTCCTGGTCCTCTCGGCTCCTGCAAGCGCTTCCTGTACCCTGGGCCTGGTGGCGGCTATGGTTTCCGACTCAGCTGTGTGGCCAGTCGGCCTTGTCTTTTTGTCTCCCAGGTGACTGATGCCCCCGTGGATCTTGGATCCTTTCTATTATTTACCTCCTGAACAGCCTTCCTCTGTCTCCCTCCCAGAGTCCTAGAACACATAGCAAACATATCCATGATGTTCTGTGTTCCATCTGCCCTTTATACCACCAGGTGACCCCAGGAGGTTCAGCTGCCCGGGCAGGGCTGCAAATGGGAGATATGGTTCTGGAGGTGAACGGGTATCCTGTGGATGGAAATGATGGCTTGCAAAAGCTTCAGCAGCTGGCCGAGGCCAAGCCACCCCTCTGCCTAAAGCTGGCAGCCAGGTCTCAACAGAGCTTGGAAGCCTGGATTCCCCCAGGGATTAGAAAGGTAAGGAAAAGAGACATATGGAGGTGTGAACCGCCAGAGAAGGGCAGAGAGGAGCCAGAGAGAAACATAGATTGGGAGGACTACTAGGTGACAGTGTGGGGTGTACAGGTGGGGACTTCAGGTCATGGGAGGTGAGGACAGAAGAATCCATGAAAAAAGTTCCATAACTGGGCATTCCAGGGCAGGTTGGGGGGAGGGTAAAGGAACTCTTCTAGCCTTAGAATGACCTTCTCCCTCTTCTATCTCTATAGGACTGGACTCTGAACTCAGATCTGCTATAGGACACCCCTGCTTGCCGTAGTTCTGCCAAGTGGTTCTCCTGACTTCTCTCTGCAGCCTGAAGTGGTGGGAGCAGAGATGGTTTCTCTAATCCAGAAGTGGGAACTAGAGGTCTAGGACACCATCGATCACAGGAATGGCCAGGGACTCCCTCCCTTCCCATGGCATACCTCCCAGGAAAGGGTGTGGTCAGAGACCTCAGGGAGGGCCCTGAAGGAGCCTAGACTCCAGAGGATGCCACGTGGGAGCTTTGCAGAGATGTGTCCCAAGGATGAAGTTCTGCCTGAGAAGGGGATGCTGTCGGGCTAGTTGTGGGGATGAATTGAAGCCATCTGGAACTTGCCCTAGTATGACTCCAGTGTAATACGCTACAAGAATGTGGAGAACAGCTATACCCTCCCTCCATGGATGCCTTAGACTGTGGGGGCTGATATCTGGTAACTGTTGGGTTTTATTATAGAAATGTACTTTCTCTATGAATCTGGCTGCCTGTGTTTCTGTAGATGGGAACAAAAGGAGGTGATTTAAAGGGACCACAAGGGCCCTAGACCCTATCCCTGAACAGTCTCCAAAGGTACTAAAGAGGTCATCTTGAGTGGGATTATTCCAGACTCCCCAGTTTCATTAAATGGCGAAACCCAGGTTCTTGTAGGAGAGGGATTGAGACCTTGTCAAATTTCTCTCCTACCTCTTAGTCTTTTTTTTTAATATTTATTTTTTAGTTGTATACAATACCTTTATTTTGTTTATTTATTTATTTTTTGTAGTGCAGAGGATTCAACCCAGGGCCTCGTACATGCTAGGTGAATGCTTTGCCGCTGAGCCACAACCCCAGCCCACCTCTTAGTCTTCAGGATGTAGAGATGTTCCCAGAGGATGGGGATCACTCCTCTTTGCCAAAGACCACAGCCCACAGCTCTGCTGGGTTCAACATTAAAACACTTTATTACTGGGCCTCAGAGAGTAGAGGCTGGCAGCCTCAAAGATCCAGAGGGTTGAGGCCAAATTGGCGCAGCTGCTCCTTGTGCTTGGCATGGAGTCTCAGCACGGCCCCATCCCAGTGAGGCTTAACAGCTCTCAGTTTGGCCAAGAGCTGGTCCAGGCTGCCCTGCAGACACCAGGCTTTCAGCTCCCAAGAAGAGAGGATGGAGATAAGGGTTGCCCCAGGTTGGTTTGTAAGCTTTCCTTGCTTGCAAGGATTTCTTACTCTGCACTGGTAGGCACAGCTGAATGCACTCTGTCCAACTTGAGGATAGAGCAGTGTTCCTTGGGGACACTTCTCCTTTCCCTTGGGTTATTAGTCATCACACTAGCTGTGGGCTGTGAGGATGGAGGAGTGCTGGGGTACTAGAGCAGCTGGGCTCTGGAGGGAAGTGCTTACATGTAAGATTTCCTGGTACTTGGCCTCCATGTCCACCACCTGGGCCCTAAGCTGAGTCAGGGTCTGGTCCCGCTCTCTGAGGGCTTGCTCAGCCTCTTCCCTTTCAGCCTTAGCCTCCTTCTGGCACATTTCTGGGGAACAGAAGGGAAGGATGAGAGAACAGAATGGTGGCACTCTATCCCTGAACAGTCTCCAAAGATACTAAAGAGGTAGCCTTGAGTGGGATTATTCCAGACTCCCCCAGGTTCATCAAATTTTCTAAAGCCCCAGTAAAGAGCTGAAGATCCATCGAGGTATGATAGAGTGCAGAGGGCTTGATATAGGAGATGGGTCCAAAGTCTGATCATTACTTACTCTTTGTATATTGTCAAATATGTCTCTTTCTGAATCTCAATTTTTTAATCTTTCAAACCTCATGTATGTTGTGACCCTTAAATGTGAAATGGAAGGCAAAGTGCCTGGTATACAAGAGGTGTTCTATAAATGTTGGTTGAATTTGAAATTGAAATAAGGCAAATATTGGGGAAGGAACCTAGGGACTACATGACAGATAAATAGCTCTTGGATATCTATAGCTAAACTGAAAATGAAAATATTTTAAGATTATAAAAAAAACCTCAACAACTTTGAGGGCTGAGTTGTAGCTCAGTGGTAGAGCGCTTGCCTAGCACATGTAAGGCACTGGATTTGATTCTCAGTACCAAATAAGTAAAGATATTGTGTCCACCTACAACTAAACAAATAAACAAACAAGCAAACAACATTGAGGGTGGGGATGTAGCTAAGGGGTAGAGTGCTTGCCTGGCATGCATGAGCCCTAGATTCCATCCCCAGCAACACACCCACACCCACACACACAGGAAAAAAAGAAACGAAAGAAAACTTTGAGGCTAAAATTGTGAAAGAACTCATGTGCTATGCTGAGATATTTCAACTTTGTCCTGTAAGCAAGAGGAAAGGAAAGCAAAGGCTTCCTGTTTTTTTTTTTTTTTTTTTGCTTATTTGGAAAGCTTATTCATTTATTTAGTAAGTGGTTTTTTAGGGCCTATCAGGTGCTAGGCCTTGAAGATACAGAAGTAAATGACTAATATTTTCCTTAGTTTCTTTTTTTAAAAATTTTTAATATTTATTTTTTAGTTTTCGGTGGACATAATATCTTTGTTTGTATGTGGTGCTGAGGATCGAACCCGGGCCGCACGCATGCCAGGCGAGTGTGCTACCACTTGAGCCACATCTTCAGCCCTTCCTTAGTTTCATTACAAAAGTTAGCTTAATTTAGGGAATATGTTTTGCTCAGTAGAGATGTAGAGACAAGGCAGTGGAGAAGAATAAACATTGAATTTGGAGACACTAAGCAAAGGGGGAAGTCAGGTATGAGACCTTCTCTCTGTTGGTGTTTCTTTATTCCTCTCTCTCTCTCTTCCTTCCTTTCTTTCCTCCCTTCCTCCTTCCTTCTCCCTCCCTCCCTCTTTTGATTGAACTCAATGCCTCACACATGCTAGACAAGTGTTTTACCACTGAACTACATCCTGAGCCTGAAACCTACCTTTTCTTTACTTACATCTTTTTTTTATTGTTTGTTTGTTTAGTACTAGTGATTGAGCCCAGAGGCCCTTTCTCACTGAGCTCCATCCCTAGTACTTTTTATTTTTATTTTGAGACAGGGTTTCACTAAGTTGCTGAGGCCTTGTATTTGTGATCCTCCTGCCTCAGCCTCTGGAGAAGCTGGGATTATAGCCATGTGCCATCACTGGGGCTTCTTTACTTACATCTTAGAATTTCTTGTCGACCTGAATCCTCTGCTCAGAGAACAGTCCAGAGAAAGGTATCTAAATTCAAATTCAACCAACAGACTGCAGCTTTCTAAGGAAGGACCCTCTAAGACCATCTGGACCTAGTCAATGACCTTTGGAGAAAAAGACCTGGATGGAACCTACCTAGCTGCTCCCGAAGACTCCTTACTTCCTCTTCCAGCTGATTGCTGCGGGTTTCCAACTTCTCCTTCAGGGCCTGGTGCTGGCGGCTCATCTCTGAAGCAGGGGTAGTGGGTAGCCAGGAAGTCGTGTAGGCATGGAGACATGGAGAAAGGAAAGTTGTAGATGGAGAAGACTTTACTTAGTCCAGAGAGGCCGGAGCATAAGGACCTTCTTAATTTTTCTTGTGATGATGCTGAGAAGGTGGAAACCCCTGAAAATCTGGGGAAGGGTTAGAAAACCGGACCCCTGCCTGATGCTGAAGTACAAGCTTGTAATTCTAGCTACTCAGGAGGCTGAGGCAGGAGGAGGATCACAAGTTAGAGACCAGCATGGGCAACTTAGTGTGACCCTGCCTCAAAAATTGAAAGAACTAAGGATATGGTTCAGATTTTTAAAAAGAAAGAAAAGGAGAAGAAGAAAAAACAGAAAACCAAACTGCCTTCTCCCATGCAGTTTGGGATGAGGAACCTAGCTTTTCTTTCCACTTATTCTCATTGGATAAATGAGATAATGGCTATGACTGCATTTTGTACCCCCACAAAGCAACACATGGCATTAGGGATTCTGGAAGGTGCATGCCTGGGATGCCAGGGATCTTCCTTGGATTCTTTGCTTCCTTGGGGCCCTTTGGTTGTCCTCTTTTAGGGCCCTGTCTTCTGCTCACCTGCTCACCCTGTCACATACCTGCATATATAGCCTTCTCTTCACTTCGGGCCTCTTTGAGCTCTGCCTCTAACCCTTGCAACTTCTGCTTCAGCAGCTCTTCGGAAGCCTTGGCTCTACGGGACTCATCCCTCCGCAGAGCTGTGAACAGCAGCAGAGCTGCCTTTAGTGTGACCCTGTGACACAACCAGTCCCCATGGGCTGGATAAGCTCTTCCCACCCCTGAAGAGCTGGTGGCAGGGCGTCCAGCCCTTTGCTCTGTTTGTTCCTCTAGAATCTCACAGGCTCTTCATTACCACAAAGGAAAAACTCCTTCTCTATTCTGGCCGTGGACAATAGCTTCCCTGGTATGTTGGCATAGCTCAGTGGTAGAGCCCTTGCCTAGCATGTATGAGGCCCTGGGTTTGATCCCAGTCAGGGAATTTGGGAAGAAGCATCCCTCATCAACCCTCACTGCCTACCGCCGCGCCCCGCCCCCCCCCCCATAGTCCTTTTCCATTAGGGGTCGGTTAGAATTTGGCTTAGCCCTGTGCTTATCCCTTCGATCCCCCAAGGACCCAGAAATGCCACTTATGCTGTCCCCAGAATCTTCACCCTTCTCACCCAAGTGGTCCAGGAGCAGCTCCTTCTCCAGCACCATTAGTCTGTGCTTGGCCTCGGCCTCCACATCTGCCCTGGCAAGTTGGCAGAGCCTTAGTTTATCATAATCTCAGTCCCACCCCCACCTTACCCCACCCCTGGACTTTCCTTCATGAGATCAGAGGACCACCCAAAGAAGGGTGCCTCCCTGATAGGACATGTAGAAGCAGGGGTCCCACCTGTACCCACTCTGACTTACCAACACTCAAGTTCTTTTTCTTCTTCTGTGTCCCAGATTTCCTACCTTTTTCTTTGGTCTTAGGTGGCATGTCCTGGCTGTCCTGAGGGAGGGGGGATTTTATAGTTCTAGACATAGGAATGCTTTCCTAACCCCTAGACTTAACCAGGAGACTTGAGTGATTTAGAATTCTAGTTTTCAAGTCTGTCTCACACTTGTTGGAAGCTTTACTTCTTGGTTTCCTGGGAACCTTAGGCAGGGCTGGAGTCTGCAGGAAGGGCTGCTCTATATAGAGAAGTCATTCCTCCCAACCCTCTGTTAGGGAAAATAAATCTCTGTACCAGTTTGCTCCCTTTTCCCTCCATCCTCACCCCACCTTTTCCTACCTATAGGATGTTTTCTTGCCTTTGTGGGGTCTCCTTGTGGAGTGACCCACTCACAGGGAAGGGCAGAGAGAGGCCCAGATAGAGCCTGAGGAGGAGCCTGTGTCCTGGAAACCAATCCAGGCTGGCAAACTTCCTTCAGGGGCAGGACAGAGAACCAGAAGGTTGGGTTTCTGGAGGCTACATGTTGTCCAGGCAACTGGAAAACACGGAATTCAAAGGAAGGTGTAATGGGCTGTCAGCTCACAAAGCTAAAAATACAAAGATCCTTGAAGGTCACTTCTCCCCTTCTCCCAAAATCTTAAATATATTTTGAAGTGAAAGGGCTTTGGAGCTGATTAGCTAAGATGTACTTCCAGGTGGGTGCTGCCTGCAATTTGGAGAGTAAGGAATTATAGATGTACATAGTGTTGTGCTGATATAGAAGAAGAATGACATGGCCATCCTGGCAGTTTTCATCTCAAGATCCCACAGGCAAGAGGACATTAAACTTACAACTGAATATTCCCCTTCAGAAAGGCATTTTACAGTGTCTGAGGGAAATAATGCAGAAGCAGGTAGTTAGGAGAGTTTTCCACTTTAGAGAAGTGAGAACGGAGGAGAGGTGGATCCATGGACTTCAGGATATTGGCCCAGAGGGATGCAAATGTCAAGGAAAAGGCAGTGGTTAGAGACAGGAGACATGAGTCCTAGTCCCCTCAATGGATGTATAAACTTGGGCAAGCTACTTAAATTTTCTCAGACTCTTTAAATCTTTGATTTTGAAACTCCTGAAAGTCCTGGATTTTTGCTGGGCATTTACAAGACCATTTTCTCTCACAGTACTTAATCTATGTCGGCATTTCCCCTATTCCTATATATAGATGATCTGCAGACAGCTGTTGAGAAACTACCTCTAGAGGTTCCCTGCCACAGAGAGTTGGTTGGCGCTCCCTCTAGTGGACACACTTGGCCTCCTGCATCTCCTCCATTTTCGCTTTATATTTATAGGACAGCGTCTGGTGACTCCCTTTTGGGGATGCTTCCTAGAATCCTGCCAGAGTCACAAGTGGTTGGAAAGATAAATTTGGGGCAGAGAGTATGAAGGGTGGCTTGCTCTTGGTAGGTGGCCCCCACCCTCCCCCCAGCCCCGGGGGTGTCTGGAGCCATGTCATCTGTTAGTCACTTGGATCTCTGGGCCATATAGTAGGAATTTCAGAGCTTTTCTCCTTGTGGATTAAGGGAACTGCAGACTCTTTTTATAGGTATTTTTAGTTAGTCACTTGGATCTCTGGGCCATATAGTAGGAATTTCAGAGCTTTTCTCCTTGTGGATTAAGGGAACTGCAGACTCTTTTTATAGGTACTTCTCTCTATCCCTGTTCCCCTAAACCTTTTTGGTCAATTGCCTATTGTCAGAAGTAGATCTTCAGAAATGAACATGAGATCTGGAAATGAAGTCTTGTCTCTGAGAAGCAGGCAGATGCAGGCAGAGGCCAATGCATATTTATTTGACCCTTTGGGCTGCAGGGTACTTCTCTGACCTTCTGGACATTTTATAGAACAAAGGGAAGAGCCAGGTGTGTCTTTCCAGTGCTTATAGCTCCTGTAACTCAAGGCCAATTAACTTTGTACACATTCCCAAATTTGGAGAATACTTTTATTTTGAATTTGCAGCATTTCTTCATTTACTCTCCCTCCAGAATCCCCTCCCTCTGTCCTGGAATATAGTGGGTGTTCTCAGTGTTTCTTCCTAGGAGCCTGTCTGGGGACTTATTCCACAGAATGATTATGTCTTTGTTTATGCTGATGCATAGAACGACATATTGAGGGTAAAAATTACAGAATATAAGCAACATATGTGCCTCAGAAGAGCATTTACTTTACAAATATATTTACTCAAATAACTTTCAGGTGCAGAATGAGGATGTGGTTTGGGATGAAGGTGAAGTGGAAAGAAAAATGCCACATGTCACGTGATGTGATACAAGATGAAACAGCTCTAGCAAAACCCAGAATGTAAATGACCTTATGATCAGCAATCCAACCCTATCTCTAGTACATTTTCAAAAACAAGCAAAATACAGTAAAAAAAACCCAACTATATTGCACCAACAAAAGAAAAAAGTCAAATAAAAATTGTGAGATAAAGGTCGATTTGTCTTTTTGCATTAAGTTTAATTTAGAGGGCTGGGGCTGTAGCTCAGTGGCAGAGTGCTTGCCTAACATGCATGAGGCACTGGGTTCGATCCTCAGCACCACATACAAATAAATAAAATAAAGGCATTTTGTCCACCTACAATTTTTTTTTAATTTAATTTAGGGCTGGGGTTGTGGCTCAGAGATAGATCGCTCACCTAGCACGTGCGAAGCCCTTGGTTTGATCCTCAGCACCACATAAAAAAATATATATATTGTGTCCATCTACAACTAAAAAACAAAATATTATTTTTGTTAAATTTAGAAGCAAAAATAGGAAAGATTATTTCAGCAGAAGTATCTTCTTTGAATAAAATCCCACACATCTGTGGAAAGAAGGCTCATCCTTTCTCCTTTATTCAAATGTGAAAGATAGGCCATTTGTATATTAAAAGAAATAGGGCCTGCTAAAGCAGATACCAAATGCACATTATTTAATTTTCTGTTATGCAGACCTTACTGAAGAGAATACAAATTGGATACCTTAAACCAAGCCAGAGAGGTGTACTGTATACCTAGACATGCACATTCACAGCTCCATGGGTTAACAGTTTACCTGTATTCCTTTAAATCAAGGATTTAACTATGAAAAATACCCTGATAAATGTACCCTGTGTTAGGTACTGTGAAAGACCCAAAGTTGACAAGATAGTATAGCATAAATTAACATGTGGTATAAGAAATAAATGACTATGGGGCTGGGGTTATGGCTCAGTGGTAGAACGTTCACCTAGCATGTGCAAGGTGCTGGGTTCGATCCTCAGCACCACATAAAAATAAATAAAATAAAGGTATTGTGTCCAACTACAACTAAAAAAAATTAAAATAAATAAAGTTTTTTAAAGAAGGAATAAATGACTAGGGAAATTTATAAGAGTGAAGGATTATTTCTAGCAGGAGGACAATATTTGAGCTGAGTTTTGAAGAATGAATTGAATTTTAGAAGCACACTTCAGGCAGAGGAAAAGCTCTGAGTAATGGTGATGAAAAAAGAAAGAATTGTGGTATTTTGTGACTTGATGAGTCACCCAGCATAGGATAGTTGTATCAAGAAGTAGTACAAAACTGCAAGGTAGTTTGTTTATTTATTTATTTTGTCATTCTGGGGATTGAACCAGGGCACTCTCACACTGAGCTATATTCGTAGCTCTTTTTATTTTTTATTTTTGAGACAAGGTCTTGCTAATTTTTGAGGCTGGCCTTGAACTTATCCTCCTGCCTCAGCCTCCCCAGAAGCATTGCCACTGTGCTCAGTGCCAAACACTGTGGTTTACTTACTTAAAAAAATTTTTTTTTCAGTACTGGGGACCAAATATAGGGCCTCACCCTGGTAGGCAAGTACTCTATCATTAAGTTACATTTTCAGCTTTGCAAAGGAGTTTGGTTTTTGGGTTAGAACATGGCTGTTAGTTTTATTCCAGAGGCAATGGAGAGTGTTTAGTTTTTGTTTTTGTGGGGGTGTGATGCTGTCTTAACTATACTATAGGAAGCATATGGTGGCAAGATGGAATTAAGGCAGCAAGGAAACCAGTGAGAAAAATTTCAGTATCCCAGGGGAAAGAAAAGGAGGGCCTGCAGTGAAGGTAGTGGCTCTAGGGGTGGAAAGTTTTGACATTTAGGAGTTTGCCTAGATTCTTTTTTTTTTTTTTTTTTTTTGAGAACTGATAAAAGGTAGGAACTGATAAAAGACATTCTATTGGTAGGAAATGATAATGTAGGCTTCTAAATCAGTCTTAGAGAAAAGCAATTGACTTGCAAACTCAGGATGACTGGCTGAATGATCCTTTAGTTCAAAGATATTTTGCTCTCTTGAAGAAGTACTTGATGAACTTAATTTCCAAATCAGCCAAGGGCTTTGTGGAAGAGCTAGGAGGAAGATACAAAGCAGACCTAAATACTTATTTACACACCTGGGCCTGCAAACTCACAAAGCTGAAGCTCAGAATTAACAAATTAGGGCAGGGCACTTCCTTCTTTGGAAAGGAAGTTCCTATTTTTGTTCTTCCAACGGAATTTTTAGATTAGAGAAGTGGGAATGATTGGGAACTACATTTCTATTCCCTAGACCGAGTGAGAGCCGCTCTGGCCACCACTTGCAGAGGTCTCACGATTTGTGGGCGGTGTCTCGTGCTAATGGTGCAGACGAGCAAGGGGTGCAATGAACTGAGCAGAAGATTCTTAAGTACATATTCAATTCCCAGAAAACGGCAACTCCCCAGAAGCAGAAAGGGAAGTGCTTTGTGTTAAGAGGTCAAAAGCATGGAAGAAGTGCTCGTGGCCTGAGGGCTCCCAGCTTTTGAGCCTTTCTGGGGCCTAATCAGGTTGGAACAATCTTCAACGTTCTTTTTTTCTGTACTCAGTCGCGTCTAATGAAGAATCTAAAATGCCAGAGAATGGAGACATGTTTCTTTTTTCTTCCATTTCCCACAGTATGAAGCAAATAACTATAAGTTCAATTTCCACATTTGTCAGGCGTGAGGAAAGGACTTGTAAAGATTCTTTCCACTATGAATTGCTACTTGTCAATGACCCTCTCCTAAAGCACCAACCTCCAGCCAGCCCACAAAGAACATGGAGGTCTCGGCTTCCGCCTAGTGCGCAGGCTTCACATTGGATCCCACCCGCTTCCTTTTCGCGCGTCTCCAGCAGAGGGCGCAAGCGCTGAGGTTTTGCTGGCCCCGCCCCCTTCCAACCCTCGGGGATAGGGGCGAGGGAGGCGGGCGCGGAAACTTGGCGGCTGCTTTCCCGGAGCTGTGGGCACGTGGGCGCTGGCGAGTGGGTGGGGCGGGAGGTGGGGGGTCTCTCCCGGGTTCGGACGCTGCCGCCTGCTTTCCCCAGCTCTCGGATCAGCCGTCAGTCCCTGGCGCGCGCCCCCGCGCTCCGCCCGCCGGGCTCGTGCTCGCTAAAGGGGCGCGCCCTGCACCCTCCACTGCCGGCACCGCCCACTCCCCTCCCCGGGGCCGCTCCTCCCACCGTTCCGAGAGCCGGCGACTGCTGCGGCCGCGAGAGGCCCCTCCTTCACGCCCTCCTTTCCCTCGCTCGCTGCCGAGCGGAGCCGGCCGTCCGGCTGGGCCCCCGACTCTCCCCGGCCATGGCCGGTAACGTGAAAAAGAGCTCTGGCGCCGGGGGCGGTGGCGGCTCCGGAGGCTCGGGCTCGGGCGGCCTGATCGGGCTCATGAAGGACGCCTTCCAGCCGCACCACCACCACCACCACCTCAGCCCCCACCCGCCGGGGACTGTGGACAAGAAGATGGTGGAGAAGTGCTGGAAGCTCATGGACAAGGTGAAGGGCCTGCCGAGGACCCGCGGGAGCAGGGTGGGCGTGGGCGGAGGGCCTCGGCCAGCGCTGGGATCGGCGGAGGAAGCTGGGGGAGGGTCTGGAGGCCAGGAGCTGGGGTGACCCGCCGGCCGAGGGGGGCTGGGAGTCGGGAGCCGGGGCAGGGGAGGAGGCCGGACGGTGGGTCGGTTGGGGGGAAGGGCTGCCGTTGGGAGTTGGGGACGTTGAGGTGTTCGGGGAGCGAGACAAAGATGGGGTGGGGGCTGGGGTGAGGGTTGACTGGGAAGCCACCGGGGCGGAAGTGCAGTGGGGTTTGGGGCTCGGTGCGGGGTGTGGGGATGTGGGTCACGGAATTGGCCCTGGGAGACCGTCGTGAGGGGGTTAAGGGAGCGTTTGATTTACCGGCTGGTTCTCCTGCCTGGATGAGGAGTCGACATCTGACTAGGGAACTGGGTTTATGGGCTCTCACTGAGGGACCTGGGGGCAGGACAACTCCACAGGCTAACTGTATTCTGGGTGAGCGTAAGGTTTTTTTCTCTTTAGGATGTAATACCAGGATAAAAGAACGAGGGAGGTTTAAATGGGGGCAAGGAAGGAACTTTCCTCCACATCTAGCACTAGCTCAAGTTTTTTGACCCTTCGAAGCATTGGGATGTGATCCATTGCCGGTTTTGAGATAATGCACTGATTAAACCACAAGTTCTGGTTAGAACCATTATCTTCTGGAAGGTGGAATGACCGAATATGCCAAGCAGCAGATTTTGACTTTTTCATAACTTACTCCCTCACCACTTTTAGCTTGGCTCTACATTTTCTTGTAAGGGCCTACCTCCTTATTATTGCAGGACCTGACTTGAGTTTGTTCCATGAGTCTTTTTGATTACTTTTTTTTAAGCAAGGCAAAAAAAAAAAATTAAAGACGTTATATTTAGTCATTTAAGTATGTCATGAGGGAGAATTTTACTTCCTAATAGCTGTGTCTATATAATTAAACATATTAAGTAACAGTCCCTTATACTTAAAAAGTGTATGAGCAGTCTAATGTTCTGTTAGAATTAAATATATCTTGATATTATTCATTAATAACATTTTGGCAAAACTTATACTTCAGATTAAAAGTGGATAGGAGGATCTAGCATGCAAGAGAATGCTGTTATTTCCTCCAGGGTAAAATTGGTTTTCTTTGGTTCCTCTCCGGACCTAGGTTCCTCTTCTGAAAGTTTTTCATAGGTTGTTTGGATTAAAAACAGCTAATAAAATGATTATGAAGTACTTGGCAAATGTAAATGTGCTATATAATGCTTAACAAGTCCTGTGTGAGAATTAACACTCCTATAGTGTATACCAGTGATTTCAGAGCCACTTTTTTTTTTTAAGTTGTTGATAGACCTTTATTTTATTTATTTATATGTGGTGCTGAGAATCTAACCCAGTGCCTCACACATGCCAGGCAGAGGTGTGATTTTTCTCATGGTTAAATAATTGGTATTGCAAGAGGCTCTGGGTTCCATCTGCAGCACCGTAAATGGACAGACAAATTCATATTGTAATTAATGACACAAATATTTGTTGATTATATCGGTGGTGTAGTGCTAATTTTATTATTAGAAATTATAATAAAAAAGGAAACTTTAAATATGTTGACATCTTTTAAAAAATAGTGTGTTTAAAATTTGAAGTTTGTAAACTTGTGTTTTGGGGATTTACTATTATTAAGGACTAAAAGATTCCTCTGACAGAAAAATTATTTGCTTTTCTAATCAGTTTCTCATATAGGCCCAGTTGGTGAAGTGTATCAAAATTATGCCAATTTGTGACTTCTCCTTAGAAATAATGAACTTTTAATCAAACTTTTGTGTTTTGGTAAAGGATAAATGATGGTCCAAATAAAGTCTTCCCTATGTCTTATTGCTTCATCTCTTTGAAGTGTATTTAATTGAGTTCTCCTGCAGGTTGTTTAATTGTTTGGATGGAATAAAGAGGACTCAAAAGTTTTTGAGTTAAAATGCTTTTAGGTATAGGTAGTTTAAAGGACAGTATGCTTTTAGCTTTTCCATTTTAGTCTAGGAAAGGGATATTTATTCTTATACTCTGCTTGTCTTGGAAGATGGCTTCGATACTGTGTCCTGTATCACATATTACTAGTTGTGCTGAAATGAAAATTCAGTGTTTTCTGATGTGTTAGACCTGTAGGTTAATATTGCTCTCTAGAGTATTTCTGAATACTTGTCTCTAGCATTGCTAGATTGTACCATGTCTTTACCCTTGATGTTTTAAGCATGTTCTCTTTTTCTACTTTATTTTTATTGTTGAAAGTCTTTAGTAGGGTCGTTACACCTCCTTGACTTCATGTGGTAATATACAAGTAGTAAGAATTACTGTCACAGCCACAGATGACCCCATATTCATTGAATTTAGTCTTAAGTCATGATTTCATACCTGTTTTGTACTTGGTTGATTTAGCACTGGAAATTGTTAGTTTCCTCCCCTTCCCTCTGTTGGATACATGCAGTTGAAGTTGGTGTAAATCCTGGCTTCTGGTCAGTATAAACTCAGTTTACTAATTTACTAACCCATTGTAGATTAGTTGAGCAAAATGATTATGATAGAATGTTTGTAATTAAACAAAAGACATAGCCTCTAATAAGTTTTTCTGTTTTAGTTTTTTTTTTCCCCATCCCCAGGATGTTGTAATAAATATTTGTGTAAATATTTCTATGTGAAGAAAAATAGTAAATAAAGAGACACGTTGGGCAGGGAGCAGAGAATGGAAAGAAAAATTGTACACATTGCCTTCAATGTAAATTTAAAAGTATCAAGGTTTAGTGAGAGATGTAAAATGCCATTGTGAAGTAGAGATTGACAAACTTTTTCTGTAAAGGGAGAGATTGTAAATATTAGGTTTTGCTGGGCACATAACTTAATACCATACTCTTTGTTCTTATTACAACTTTTTAAACATGTAAGAGCCATTATTATCATGCTGATGTACTGGAGGATAAAAGGCTTCTTCCGGTCATCTTCCCACCCTTGAAACTGAGCTGGTAGTATTTTGGATCTGTACTGTTTTATTTATTTATTTTTATGATGCTGGGGATTAAACTCAGGGTCTTACCATACTAGGCAGACATTCTACCAGTGAGATATACCCTCAGTCCTGTTTTATTTGAAATTAGCTGGCATCATTAAAATAATAAGGTATTGATTATTTTTTAATTGGATGTAATTTATTAAAAAAATCCTTTCTTTCTTCCTTTCTTTCTTTCTCTCTCTCTCTCTCTCTCTCTTTCTTTCTTTCTTTCTTTCTTTCTGTTTTTTAATATGGAGGATTGAACCCCAGCCCTTTTTAAATTTTGAGACAGGGTCTTGTTATATTGCTTAGGGACTTGCTAAATTCCTGAGGCTGACCTCAAACTTGTAATTCTCCTTCTTCAGCCTCCAGAATCACTGGAATTAAAGTTGTGCACCACCACGCCTATCTAAAATTCTTCCCTTTAAAGCATGTGTTTATTTTATTTTTGGTACTGGGATTTGAACCCAGGGGCACCTTTATCACTGAGCTACATCTCTGTTCCTTTCTATTTTTTATTTGGAGACAGGGTCTTGCTGAGTTACTTAAGGCCTCACTAAATTGCTGAGGCTGGCCTTGAACTTGAGATCCTCCTGCTCAGTGTTCTGAGTCCCTGGGATTACATACCTATGCTACTGTGCCTGGCAAAGCATATGTTTAAGAAAGTGTTTTTAGCTGGCTATAATGGCACGTAGGCCCAGAACTCTGGGAAGCTGAGACAGGAGAATGACTGGAGCCCAGGAGTTCAAGGCCTGTGTGGGAGACCCCTTTTATTGTCTGTTAGTTTTTATTTTGGTACTAGGGATTGAACCCAGGGATGCTTTACCACCGAATTCCTCAACCCTTTTTAATTTTTTATTTTGAGACAGGGTCTTTTTTTAAAAAATTCTTTTTTTTTTTTTTTTTTTTTTTTTTTAAAGAGAGAGTGAGAGAGGAGAGAGAGAGAGAGAGAGAGAGAGAGAGAGAGAGAATTTTTTTAATATTTATTTTTTAGTTCTCGGCGGACACAACATCTTTGTTTGTATGTGGTGCTGAGGATCGAACCCGGGCCGCACGCACACCAGGTGAGAGCGCTACCGCTTGAGCCACATCCCCAGCCCTTTAAAAATTCTTTTTAGTTATACATGGACACAATATTTTTATTTTGTTTATTTATTTTTATGTGGTGCTAAGGATTGAACCCAGTACCTCACATATGCGAGGCAAGTGCTCTGTCACTGAGCCCCAGCCGGACAACAGGTCTTGTTATTGTTAACTTGTTTCGCGGCCCTTGCTAAATTGCACAGCCTGGCTTTGAACATATAATTCTCCTGCCTCAGCCTCCCAAGTCACTATGATTACAGACATAAACCACTATGGATGTCTTGTTTGAGTTTAAAAATGTATCCTCAAAAGATTATTTTTATTACGCATGGTGGCACATACTTGTAATCCCAGTGGTCTTGGAGGCCTAGACAGGAAGAGGAAGGATACAGCAGGATTGAAAAAAATTTGGGGGGGGTTACCAGGGATTGAGCTCAGGGGCACTCAACCACTGAGCCACATCCCCAGCCCTTTTTTGAAATTTTATTTAGACATATGGTCTCACTGAGTTGCTTAGCACTTCTCTGTTGCTGAGGCTGGCTTTGAACTTGCTTCCCGCCTCAGCTTCCTTGAGCTGCTGGGATTACAGGCATGCACCACTGCACCCAGCAAGGTTGAAAATTTAAGGCAAGCTTGGTGACACACTTCTATAATCCCAGCAACTAAGGAGAATTGCAAGTTTGAGGCCAGCCTCAGCAAGTTTTTGAGACCCTATTTCAAATTAAAAAATGAAAAGGGCTGGGGATGTGGCTCATTGATTAAGCACCACTGGTTCAATCCCTTGTACCCCAAACCAAACTAAAAAAAAAAAAAGAATAGGGAAAATGAGTGGAGTTGAGGAAGGAGATTTACAGGGGTGGGAAGAAATGGGGAATTAAATTGACATATTGTACGTATGAGACCATATCACAGATAATTCCACCTTTATGCGTATCTGTAAAGCACCAATTTTAAAAAAAACTGTAATGAAAGGAAGATCAGTGAAGTAGAGGAAGGGGAAATAGGTGGAGGGAGGAAGGGACTGGAGTCAGAAATGGAGCAAATTCTATTTTATTTATGTATGACTATGTCAAAGTGAATCCCATTATTATGTATAACTACAATATATTAATAAAAAAATTAAAAGGCAGCCTGGGCAATTTAGTGAGGCCTTGTCTCAAGATAAAAAGGGGGGCTGGGGATGTGGCTCAAGTGGTAGCGCGCTCGCCTGGCATGCGTGCGGCCCGGGTTCGATCCTCAGCACCACATACCAACAAAGATGTTGTGTCCGACAAGAACTAAAAAATAAATATTAAAAATTTTCTCTCTCTCTCTCTCTCTCTCTCTCTCTCTCTCTTCCTTCTCTCACTTTCTCTTTAAAAAAAAAAAAAAAAAAAAAGATAAAAAGGGCTTGGAGTATATCTCAGTGGTAGAGCACCCCTGGGTTCAATTCCCAGTACTGCAGGGAATAAAACAACCATCTCCTTCTTCATCTACTGCTAACCCTACCTGTGCCCTGTCCCCAAAAGAATCTTAGGTATAATTCGTGTAAGAGGTACTTAGTTAAATTTTGTTTTGTTTTGGTGCTAGGGATTGAACCCAGGGGTGCTTTATCCAACCATTTTTTTTAAAATTTATTTATTTATTTTTTTTTTAAAGAGAGAGTGAGAGAGGGGGACAGAGAGAGAGAGAGAGAGAGAGAGAATTTTAACATTTATTTATTTTTTTCTTAGTTCTCGGCGGACACAACATCTTTGTTGTTATGTGGTGCTGCTGAGGATCGAACCCGGGCCGCACGCATGCTAGGCGAGCGCGCTACCGCTTGAGCCACATCCCCAGCCCCAGCCATTTTTTATTTTGAGGCAGGGTCTTGATAAGTTGCTTAGGGCCTTGCTGGATTGCTGAAGCTGACCTGAAACTTGAGATCCTCCTGCCTCATCCTCCCAAGCTGCTGGGATTTTAGGCATGTGCCATCATGCCTGGCACTTAGTTGAATTTATAAATAAATATTTCATCTGTCTTCTTGCTCACTTCCTCCTTTCCTCTTTTTACATTTTTTTCTTCCTATGTTTGCATGCTCACTAAGTCCCAAGCCGGGTATTAGGTGTAAGTTCTTACATTCCAGGAATTGCATTATAAGTGATACATGTGATAAGTGACTACCAGAGAAGCATGTCCAAAGTGAGATGGCATCTTTTAAAGAGTTTACGCGTGGAAACATATTTCTTCTGTGTTTATCTTAACCGCTGAAGCTTATAAACTCCTGAGGGCAGCAGTATAACTGACTTATCTCCTGGAGTATCCAGTTAAGGGGGTTATTCAATAGAAGGTACTTTTTAAGTATTTGTTAAATTAATTGTGTGTCCCGTGGAATTAACTGAAAGGAAAAGATATGGGGTTGAGAATTTATTTTAATCACATCAAGTTAATTTATTGCAGTAGCCCTTTATGGATGTCATCCTTGTTTTATAGATGAAGATATTTAGGTTCAGAGAGAGTTAATAGTGGAGCCTAAATTCAGGATTACCCACTTCCAAGGCTAGTAAATTCTTCCATAGATTTCCTTCTCACATATTCAACAAAGCCTCAATCACAAAAGCCACCATAGTTATGTGCTACATAACAACTATTCAGTCAACCACAGACCACACATACCTTGCTGGTCCCAGAAGATACTAATGAAGCCAAAAATTTCCTCTCTCCTTATGACATAATAGGGCAATGCATTACTCCCATGTTTGTGGGGATTCTGGTGTAAACATACCTACTGTATGTCATTTGTACGAAAAGTATAGCACATGATACCATATGTTAATGAGTATGTTACTAGTTTATGTGTTTACTGTGCTTTTTATTTTAGATTGTACTCCTTTAATCTACTTAAAAGATAACTAACTATAAAACAGTATGTCCTGTTTGCCCTGCATCTTGTATTTATTGTGTCTCTTGTATTCATTGTATCAAGAGCCACAATGAGTGATTGACCTTCACCATGCCACCTAGGTCTATGTAAGTATACTCTGATATTTATACAGTGGTGATCTCCTCAAGATGCATTTCTCAGAGGGTAGTCCCATTAAGAGATTGTATTTAGAAGGTATCCTCTGCAGATACAGAACAGCAGTCCTTACTCCCCTCACCCCCTCCACCCCCATTCATTAAAGCAAAGTGGACATTCTCTTTAATGATATGTCAAGATAATGTTTAAGCTAGTACCATTTGATGAAATAACGGCTACCAAATGTATGTATGTATGTATTTATGTATTATATGTGTGGTGCTGGGGATTGAACCCATGCTAGGCAAGCACTGTACCACTGAGTACATCCCTAGCCCCCGCTGATGCCTACTTTTAAGTTAAGGATTAGTGTTTTCTTCAAATTATGTGTGCTGATTATTTTTCATGGTGAACATAGAAGCTTATATATATAATTTTCCCATTATAGTTAATTAATGTTATCTATGGTGATATTTACCACTTTTTCATTTCAGTTTATCAATACATCTATCTCTTCTCCCACTAGAGCTCTTCAGGACTAAGGCATTGTCTTAACATAGTCTTTCATTTTCTGTCTTATTGGAAGAATCAGTCAGGAATATGTTTTTGAGGGTTGAATTAAAGTAGCATTTACTTTATCTTATAAAGGTAGTATAACAGTCATCATAAAACATGAGTGTATTATTTTTATGTCTATTAAGAACTCCCCAAAGGATATAAAATTTATAATTTTCTTACTGTGTGGGAAACATGAGTCAGTTCATGAGATTAGTGACTTTTTTTTTTTTTTGGGGGGGGTACTACAAATTGAACTCAGGAGTGTTTTACCATTGAGCCTACATCCCCAGCCCTTTTTATTTTTTATTTTCAGAGTAGGGTTAGGTCAGGAGAGAAGATAATCTGCTTTGTTCACTTGTGACTTTGGTTTTTGGTGACTCTGGTTATAGGAAAATCTATTTTTTATATATTGTTTGCTAGCAGTATACTTACAGAGGACTGATAAATCATGATCAGTTATTTCCTCAGTCTAATTCATGTTATGTTCAAATATACAGTAACATACTGTGCAAAGTTATTTTCCTAATGATTAATTTAGTGCATTAACGGAATAATGAACTAAGTATTAATTTGAAAACTGAATCCAAATTCCACTTTACATTTTCCAATGAAGTTGCTAATTTTGATCTATATTAGGTTTGTTAGGAGAAGGAGATTATAACAAGCAAGTCATTGTGAAATGTTTTCATGATTAGCACATTTTGTGCTGGAAGGAAATAGGTGGGAGTAGTCAACCAGGAGCACTGGAAGCCAGCCTCAACTCTGTCCCCACAATGTTCCTTCCTGCAGAAGCTTCCAAAAGGAGGGAGAAAGGGTGCTAATGATGACATTGGCAGTGCATATCCACTGGGGAGATATGGTGCCACTACCATGATATAGCTGTCAGAAATCAATAGTGATTCTAGTTTTCTCTTTGCAACTTTTGGAATGGGCAGTGAGTCGTGCTTAGCATACTTCGCTGCCTGAGTACCTTCTCACAGCCACTGCTGACTGCTTGCTGCCTTCCCTCTGGCTTAGATTTGCCATGGAAGAATGCTTAAAATGAGGCCAGTTCATTGGTGCTTCATTGAGTGGGATTGGACCCTGATTCTTGACTTCTCTTTGTTCAGATTTATTTCGAACAGCAGTACTTAGCTGTAGCACTCTTTGAGAAAAACAAAAGCTATTTATGATTCATAAAATATACAGAACAAAATGTAAAAGTCCCCATTTCCTCTCATTCTCAAACAACTACCCTTTCCAGACATATCCAGTGTCTACAGTTGAATGTCTCTTCCTCTAGCCAGCCCTTGTATCTTTTCCTAAATGGCTCTGAGAAAATTGCATGGACAGCATCATCTTTGAGAGTGATTTATTGACTTGAGCAAGTAGTTGACCTCTTAGCATTTGCTACTTAAGACTGACAACCATTATTAATTCCTTATATTGTAGCTCAGTTTACAATTTCACATCTGTTAATATATAAGGAATTTCAGTGTGTCTTATGAGATTTTTATAGATTAAGTAACCTTTCCAACTTGTTCAGCTTCTACTATTTAATGTGGATCTTGAACAGGTGTTCAGACAATATCAAGTGATATCTTGTAAAACTAGTGATTCTCAGACTGTGATGTGAATTCAGATCATTTGGGGTTTTTGCCAGAATGGAGAATCTGAGTAGGTCTGGGGTGGAGCCTGAGATTCTGCATTACTTACTGGCTCCTAGGAGACATGAATGCAGCTGATGTAGCAGCTATGTACTGCAGTTAGCTTTTATTTTAGAAAAATTTGGCAGTTTTTTTTTTTTAAAAAACAGCAGTAAAATATTTATGTTTAAGATTTTAAAGATGAGGTGGGAGGGAGGGGGGAAATGCTGGGGAATGATATTGGCCAAATTATGTTTGTACATGTATGAATATGTAAGAATAAATCCCATCATTATGTACAACTAATGCACCAATAAAAAAAGTGGAAAAAGATCCACATAAAATATTGTTTTAGTTGTAGATGGACACAATATCTTTATTTATTTTTATGTGATGCTGAGGAGTGAACCCCGTGCCTCACCCATAGGGACAAGTACTCCACCACTGAGCTATATCCCCAGCCCTGGAAAAAATATTTTAAAGACAATGTTCTTAAGTTATGAAATTAATACATACTTAAACATTTTTAAGCAGAAGTAGAGATTTTTTTTAAAGGGTTCTGCAATTTGAAAAAATATTTGCTAAATTATAGCAAATTATTAATATGGAAATGTTATTAATATATATAGGTGTCCCTGAGAAACATTTTCTTTAAAAAAAAAAAGACTGTATAAGGGGCTGGGGATATATATAGCTCCCTTGGTAGAGTGCTTGCCTTGTGTGCACAAGGCCCTAGGTTCAGTCCCCAGCATCAAAAAAAAAAAAAACAACAAAACACCAAAAGACAAAAAACTGTATAAAATTAAAGACTGTATAGAACTTAATGATGTGAATATATGTAGATTTATTTAATAAATTCATATTGATGATTTTCTAAGTTTTTTTAATACTTTTATTTAATTTATTTATTAATAGTTGGGCTGGGGTTGTGGCCCAGAGGCAGGGTGCTTGCCTACCATGTGTGAGGCACTGGATTCGATCCTCAGCACCACATAAAAATAAAATAAAGATATTGTGTCCATCTATAACTAAAAAAGTAAATATTAAAAAAAATTAAGTTGTGCCAAAGATTGAACCCAGGGCCTCACATGTACTAGGCAAGCACTTTACCACTGAGCCACAACCCCAGCTCCCTTAATATTAGAAGTAGTATTACTTACTACAAATACTAATTAGAAGTATTACTTCTAATGTTACTTAATATTAGAAGTAGTATTCATCATAGTTTCTTTCTTTTGTGAGTACTGGGGACTGAACCCGGGGGCACTTTACTACTGAGCCACATCTCTATAGCCACAAACTTGCTGAGGGCCTTGCTGAGTTGTTGAGGCTGGATTTGAACTTTCGTTCCTCTTGTCTCAGCCTCCCCAGTCTCTGGGATTACAGGTGTGGACCACCATGCCTGGCAGTGTATAGTTTTAAAGTATTTCAGTTTCTTTTCTGAACTGGGCTTTAAAGCCAGGGCCTTGCACATTGAGTCCTTTTTATTTTTTATTTTGAAAGAGTTTCACTAAATTGCAGAGGTTGGCCTAGAACTTGTGATCCTCTAACCTTCGCTTCCTGAGTAGTTGGGATTACAGGTGCATGCCACCATGCCCAACTCTGAAGTATTTGCTTAGAAAATTCCTAGAAATGCTATTGTTGGGTTACAGGAATCATATATTAGAATTTTTAAAATCCTTATTTTGGCCAGGCACAGTGGTGCACATCTGTAATTCTAGCAACTCTGAAGGCTGAGGTGGAAGATTGCAGGTTTGAGATTCAGCAACTAAGGGATCCCTGATTCAGATTTGGAAAGTAAAAATGACTGGGAATGTAGCTCAGTAGTAAATGCCCTGGGTTCACATCTTTTACCAACAAAACAAAACATATTTTGCCACATTTTCCTCCAAAGAAAATCTGCTTCCACCATCATTTCTTGTCTGGCTTGTTGATTTAAATAAAGTAGCTGGTTCCTTTAGGTGAAAATTAGGTTGGCACCTCTCCACAGTCACAGGTTTTTTTTTTTTTTTGGTACTGGGATTTGAATCCAGGGGTCCTCTACTACTGAGCTATGTCCCCAGTTCTTTTATTTTTTGAGACAGGTTCTTATTAAGTTGCTGAGGCTGACCTTGAACTTGTGATCTTCTTGCCTCAACCTCCTGAGTTGCTGGGATTGGCCTAGTTCACATTCATGTTTTTATTGAGCACAAACCAGGTGTTGGGGTGTTAAAGATGAGCCAGGGTTCACAATTAACAGTTTGTGGGTATAGCTGAAGTGTGTAAACAGCTCTGGGGCTCCTCTGTGGGGTCATGAACCAAACCATTACTTAATCCTTGAGGAGATAAGAGAGAAGATTAGGGAATGGAGAGCATAAACCAAGCTGGCACCTATGCAATGCTTTGATCCATATTTTTGTTGAAATTAATATATAGCATCCAAAAGCATTGCAAAATCATTTAACCTGTAGTTCATGTTAAGTATTTGATTTGAAGTTGTATTGATAACTCTGGATAAAGAATTATATTTTCCTTTTAAAAATAGAATCTATGGAGCTGGGTTGTAGCTCAGTGGTAGAGTGCTTGTCTAGCATGCATGAGGCACTGGATTCAATCCTTGGCGCCACATGAAAATAATAAAGGTACTGTGGGCTGGGGTTGTGGCTCAACGGTAGAGTGCTTGCCTAACATGTGCAAGGCTCTGGGATCAATCCTCAGCACCACGTGCAAATAAATAAAATAAAAAAGGTATTGTTTTCAGCCACAACCTAAATAAATATTTTAAGAAAGAAAGGTATTGTGTCCATCTCCAAGTTAAAAAAAAAATTAAAAAAATAACCCATGTATAAAAGCTGCAAGCTTAATCTATCAGAACATGTCAGCTATTTAATTTCATACATTATAGTGAATGTATTTTTTCTGCAATTGATGTGATAAATGAAAGTAATGAGATTGGTATTGAGTTATAAATGGCATGGTGTTTTAAATAAACGCTCATGGGTAGTATTTGAGAAGTATTATGTAGTAATTACTATTCAAGAGCCTGAATGGGATTTTGATAAGTCAGTAATGGAGAATAGTAATTAGAGGTGTAAGGCTTTTTTCTTAAGGCCATTATCTAGTGATAATACTTTTTTTTAAGTATAGGTTTCTGATTTGTCTTTGAAAAATATGAATCATGAGTTGTTGTTTAAAGCCTTTACTTTATATTTGTACTTGTAAGACTATTGAACGTATTCAAATTTATGAGATTATGGAATTTGTAAAATTTGAAGCTTTAAAAGACATTAGAAATAAATTGATTACTTTCATTTACAGGTACAGAAATTTAGATCTTGGGTGGCAAATAACAAATCTAAGGTCATATATTTGGGAAATGCCAGTCACCAGACTAGATCCCAGGGCTCTGGACTTAAACACTATTATCCTTTGCCCTGTCCCTCCTGTTCTCTTGAGCAAGGTTGATTCTTTTAAAATGGTAACAAATTTTTACATGGTGTATATATATCTCCACATCATGAGTATACATATATTTTTCATTTTTATTTTTTATTTTTGGTTTTACTAGAGATTGAGTGCAGAGCCATTCTATCACTGAACCACAACCTCCTAGACTTTTTAATTTAACTTTGAAACAGGGTCTTGCTCAAATTGCCCAGGCTGGCCTCGAACTTGCAACCCTCCTTCATCATCCTCTGGAATCACTGGGATTACAGGCATGCACTACTGTATCCAGGTTTCTTCTTATTTTTAATTTTTTGTTCGTTTGTTTCTGGGTAGCAGGGATTGAACTCAGGGGCGCTTGACCACTGAGCCATATCCCTAGCCCTGTTTTGTATTTTATTAGAGACAGGGTCTCACTGAGTTGCTTAGCGCCTCACTTGAACTCAAGATCCTCCAGTCTCTGGGCTGCTGGGATTATAGGTGTGTGACACCATGCCCAACCTCTTCTTATTTTTGTAGCATAGCTCTTTAGGCATTTTTTTTTTTTTTTTAGATATGGAAAACTTTGAGATAATGAATAATTTTCCACGGATAAGTTGGGGTCTACAGAGATAAAAGTACTTAAAGCAAAAACCCCACCTCATTCGTGAATTATGATAAGTGAATATTCATTCTCAAAATATTTATTGAGGTAACACTGTGTGTCATGTGGTTCTTGGAGCTGGAGTGCTCTTGTGAAAACAACAAATAAAAGTTCCCAACCTTAAAAAGAAGTCCTATAAGCATATAGTTCTGCCTAAATGGAAATAAAAATTCCTTAGTGTTAGTAAAATAACAGTAATAATAAAAATAAAATTAAAACAGATAACCCAATCAATAAATGGGCAAAGGAGCTGAATAAGGTTGCAGAAGAAATATAAATGATCAGCAAATATATTAAAAAATGTTTACTATCTCAAGCAGTTAGAGAAATGCAAATTAAAACTACACTGAGATTCCATCCCACTCAGTTAGAATGGCAATTATCAAGAATACAAGTAAGGACTGGGGTTGTGGCTCAGTGGTAGAATGCTTGCCTCACATGTGTTAGGCACTGGGTTCAATTCTCAGACCGAATATAAATAAGTGAATAGAATCAAAGTCCATCAACAACTTAAAAAAGAATATAAATAACAGGACTTGGGGTGTGGCTGAGTGGTGAAGCACTTGCCTAGCATGTACAAGGCCCTGGGTTCCATCCCCACATATCCATCAGCTGCAGTGAATCCACCTAATTTGAGTCCTGATTGAAAAAAAAAACCAGTAATAATTTAAAAAAAATACAAGTAACAATAAATGTTGGTGAAGAATAGAGAAGAAGGTACACTCATACATTACTGGTGGAACTGCAAATTGGTGCAACCACTCTGGAAAGCAATGTGGAGATTCCTCAGAAAACTTGGAATAGAACCACCATTTGACCCAGCTATCCCACTTTTCCGTATATGCCCAAAGGACTTAAAATCAGCATAGAGTATCACAGCCACATTAATGTTTATAGAAACTCAATTCAGAATAGCTAAGCTCGGTGCCCTTCAAAAGATGAATGGATAAAGAAAATGTTGTATATCTACACAATAGAGTGTTACTCAGCCATAAAGAATGACTTTACGACATTGCCAGTAAATGGATCTGGAGGCTACCATACTAACTCAGTGAAGTAAGTCAGTCCCAAAAACCAAAGGTGGTTTTCTTTGATATGTGAAGCTAACCCACAGAAAATGGGGGGGGGGGCTCGGGTGTAAAGGAAAGAGTAGAAGTGCAGTAGATCAGACAATGGGGAATGGAGGGAAAGGAGAAGGGGATAAGCAAAAGGAAGACAGTGGAATGAATCTCGTGTACACATATGAAAACAACACAGTGAATCCCACTACCATGTACATCCATAAGAATGAGACTCTAACTAGAATAAGATATATTCCATGCTTATATAATTATATCCAATAACTAAAAAGAACCAATAAATAAAAAAGTCTTGATTGTGCCTGAAAATGGACAAAAAAGTTAAGCAGTAACAAAAAAAGACATACTTTTAAACTGAAGACTGTTAACATTATTGTCCCTTATCTTGTATAGTGATGACCAACAGACATTTATTAAACATCTTTATGGACAAGGAAGTTGTGAAACACTTGTGATGCTTGGTTAAATAAAATGGAATAATTGTCCTTGAAATTGAACATTTCACATGCATACAAATATAATCAAAGAGTCTACCCACTGTAATGCTGATGAAGGAGCTGGGCACAGAAAGTGAAGTTAGTATCTATAGAACTTTTTCCTATGAAAAATGTGATAGGTCAAAACATCAAGTTTAGATAGGTGATGTTTGTAAAGCTGCATTATACTTTTTGTGTATTTTGGCATACAATAATGTTGTACTATATAATTATATAATTTGCGTAAAAACATTCTGCATTCAAAACAGAATTAGGTATAGATACTCTTGCTTATGTCTTTTGCTTTTTGTGATCATAACACTCTTCAATTTTTTTCTTTTGACCATTTAGCCTTGGCAGAGGCAAAAGGAGGAATGAAGCCAGTGAGAGGCTATTATGAATGTAGTATGTGGCAGCTGTACAAGGATACTCTTGGTTTCCCAGAGCTAAGCACGTTTCTAAATTGTTCTGAGTGATGCTGTAAATATACAGGGAGAAGTAAACAAAAAGCAACCATTTTTGCTACTGTGAGACTTGGAAAGTGAAATAAAGTTGACCAAATGGAGGCCAAACTAAGCAAGAAAATATTTTATTATATTTTAGAAATTTTTTGGTGGATGTTTGTTAAGCTCAGAGGTTAACTGCCAATTTAAAATTCACTAAATCAGAAAGGCAGGTCATTTTGACATTTGATGTTAACTATTCACTTGAATTACCCAGGTCCTTTTTTTGCAACCTTATTTTATTTTTTTTTAAAGAGAGAGAGGGGGAGAGAGAGAGGGGGGGGGGAGAGAGAGAGAGAGAGAGAGAGAGAGAGAGAGAGAGAGAGAGAGATGAGAGAGAGAGAGAATGAGAGAATTTTTAATATTTATTTTTTAGTTCTCGGTGGACACAACATCTTTGTTGGTATGTGGTGCTGAGGATCGAACCCGGGCCGCACGCTTGCCTGGCTTGAGCCACATCCCCAGCCCGCAACCTTATTTTAAAGGTTACATATTTATGTTATTTTTTTTCCCCCCAGAGTATATTCTAGGCCTTTTTTCCTTCTTCCCCTCCCCTTTTTTCCCCCAGTGCTGGATTGAATCCAGGGCCTTGTAAACACTGTGTCACTGAGGTATAACTCCAGCCCTCCACTTTTTTTTTTTTTTTTTCCTCCTCTCTGGATACTGTGAATTGAACCCAGGGACACTTCACATTTTGAGACAAGGTCTCACTAAGTTGCTTAGGGCCTTTTAAGTTGTTGAGGCTTCCCTTGAACTTGGAATCCTCCTTTGTCATCGGGATTACAGGTACCACCTGTACCATCATGCCCAGCTCCAGCCTTTTTAAAAAAGTTTTATTTTAAGACAAGTCTCACAAAGTTGCCCAAGCTGGCCTTGAATTTGAAATCCTTCTGCCTTAGCCTTCTGAGTAGCTGTGATTACAGATGTGTGCCCATCACACCTAGTTTATATCTTCTTTATGGTCTGTGTTAGTGTTCCATAGTTCAAGACTTGGTGTTGTTAGAGGAGTGCTGATTTCCCTGGTCACGCAATGATTCATCTTAAAAAGATCTTGAGTAAGTGGATGTTTTATCTTCAAATGATCTTTTCAAGGTCACATTCTAAGTAAGCACAAGTTTGTGGAAGGCACATTGCTTTAGTTTCAAAATGCATTTGAATCAAGTGTTTTAGAGACATTTTGTGGTGTAAGGGCTGGTATTTTTCAGTTCATTGTCATTAAACACTGATTGATTGCATATTGTAGGCTTACATTGTACGTGTAACACGAGAGCAATTTTAATTTAGTATTTTGGCAGTGTTGTTGAAGGGTAAAGGATAGTATACTTCTTTCCCAGAGATGTTAGACACATTTTAAAAAAATATTTATTTTTTAATTGTAGTTGGACATAATGCCTTTATTTACTTATTGATTATTTGATTGGTACTGGGGATTGAACCTAGGGCCTTGTGTATGCGAGGCAGATACTCTACCAATTGAGCTATATTCCTAGCCCCTATTTATTTATTTTTATGTGGTGCTGAGGATCGAACCCAGGACCTTGCACATGCTAGGCGAGCACTCTACTGCTGAGCCACAACCCCAGCCCATGTTAGACACATTTTTTTTAAAAAATGTTTATTTTTTAGTTGTAGCTGGACACAATACCTTTATTTAATTTATTTATATGTGGTGCTGGGGATTGAACCCAGGGCCTTGCACATGATAGGTGAATGTTCTACCACTGAGCCACAACCCCAGCCCCTAGACACATTTTAATTACATATTATGGCGTTAGCTGCATATTATTAGCCTGTATTTTAACCTCAGCTCTGGTGTTAATACATTAGGGGGAATATGGGTTGGTATGTGTATCTCTGGATATAAATACAATTTTTTTTTTTTAATATTGGAGATTCAACTCAGGGTGTTTTGTCACTGAGCTACATCCCTAGCCCTTTTTATTTTTTTATTTTTAGATGAAGTCTTACAAAATTGCCCAGGCTGGACTGCCAACTTGAGAGCCAAGACACTGGGATTATACACGTGTGCCTAGCTAAATTTAAATATTTTTATTAGAAGCTGTACTTCGTTTGGACCTTTGAAGGGGTGGATACCCTAGCTTTTGCAGGTTGTTGATTACCTTTTCTTCTGTTGCCTGCTTCCTTTTGCCTATTCCTTGTTTGCTAGAGACTGTAGGCTATATGCTCTAGGATGGTAGGAATAATGTTATCAGCTTTAGGGAGTTAACAGAAAAGCTGATGTGAGGTCTACCATTCTACCTTATCTCTCTCTTTTTTTTAATGTACAAATCAGTAAACTTCTGAATACATAAAAATCCAGAAAACAAATTTTTCTTAATTTTGAAGACATTGTTCACTGGCAAAGTGCCCTACGTCAAAAGAGGTGCAAAAGAGATGGGTATTGCCTGTATTACCTGGGCTGGAGTTGTAGTGGCTATTCATAGATACATTTCTACTACTGATCAGCACAAGAGTTTTGTTTTGCTTCTGGCCTGGGCCAGTTCACCACTTCTTAGGCAGCCAGTGGTCCCCGCTCCCAAGAAATCACCATATTACTGCCAAAGTTAGTGTGGACGTCCCTTCTGCATCTGTAGAGCACCCTATAGCCTGGTACTCCTAGGCTCAAGTGATCCTCCTAAATAGCTGGAATAGCCAGTGTACACACTGCTCCTGGGTATTATTTGGCTTTCTATCAGCTCTTGCAGATAAATCTGGTCAAGTTCTAAGGAAATGGTGGGGGGAATTTATGGGTGTCAACCTTACCGGCAAATTTCAGGCTTTTCATAAACATTTTGTTATGAGATAGGCATTATCTTTCAGATAAAAGTACAGGCTCAGGTTAAGAAGTTTTCTCAAGGTTAATTGACCTACGTTTTGATGTGGTTGTTTGATGCAGGTATTTTTGTTTGTTTGTTTAGTACTAGGGATCAACCAAGGGGCACTTAACCCCATCCCTATTCTTTTCTAATTTTTTAAAAAATTAGAATCCTTTAAACTTAGAATCCTTCTGTCTCAGGCTCCTGAGTTGCTGGGATTACAGGTGTGCACCACCACACTGGCTGTTTGATGCAGTCTTGTCAAAATATTAAAACTTTATTTAGTCCTTTTAAATTTTAATTGGAAACTTAAATTTAGGGCTTTATCATAATGTCTTCCTGGCAATTCCCTGCCTGTTCCACAAATCTCTTTTTTTTTGCAGGGGAGGTGTTTATTGGGAGTTGAACCCCCAGGGCAATTTACCACTGAGCTACTTGCTAAGTTGCTGAGGGTCTTGCAAACTCTGGCCTTGAACTTATGATTTTCCTATCTCAGCCTCTCGAGTTGCTGGGCTTACAGTTGTATGCCACTGAACCCAGCCACAAATTTCTCTCTTTTTTAAAAAATATTTTTTAATTGTCAGTGGATCTTTTATTTATCTATCTGTCTATTTATATGTGGTGCTGGGGATTGAATCCATGACCTCACACATGCCAGGCAATCGATTTACCACTGAGCCACAATTCCAGCCCCCACAAATCTCTTAGTTGGTCTCTCTACCTTATTGACTACTGACCTTTGTATTGCTCAGACATATTCAACTTTTTCTCACTTGAGGATTATTGGAGTAGTTGTTTCCTCTGCTGGGGCTACTCTTCTGATTGTGTGTAGTTGTGTCTTTCCTGGAATTTCATCTCAGCCTCAATGTTACTAGAGAGTTTTCCCTATTTACTACTTTAAAATAGTCATCCAATATCTTTTGTTACATTGCCTTAATTTAATTCTCAGCTGAGAACTGGATATTTTTCTTGTTGATTTCCTTTTTATTGTCTGATGCCTCTCAGATTCCAGACCTTGTACCTAGCCCCTGGTATATATTTGTTGAATGGGTGTGTTGAGAAGAACCACATCCTTTAATTTACTGGTCTCTATATCTATCAGTTGTCTCTATCTAAACCTCACTCCCCCCACTTTTTTTTTTTTTTAATTGTACTTGGGGCTGGGGTTGTGGCTCAAAGTAGAGTGCTCACCTAGTATGTCTGAGGCCCTGGGTTTGATCCTCAGCCCCATATAAAAAAAATAGATAAAATAAAAGTATTGTGTCCATCTACAACTAAAAAACAAATATTTAAAAAAATTGTTCTTTTTAGGTATACATGGTAGTAGAGTGTATTTTGACATATTATACATACATGGAGTGTAACTTCTCATTCTTTTGGTTGTACTTGATGTGGAGTTACACTGGTTGTGTATTCATATATGAATATAGTTATGTCTTGATTCATTCTACTGTCTTTCCTATTCCCACCCCCCTTCCCTTTTCTTCGCTTCATTCCCTTGTCTAATCCAACAAACTTCTATCCCCGCATTGTGTGTTAGCATTCAACATTTTCAGAGAGAACATTAGGCCTTTGGTTTTTTGGGACTGGCTTATTTCACTTAGCTTGATAGTCTCCAGTTCCATCCATTTACCAGCAAATGTCATTAATTTCACTCTTGTTTATGGCTAATATTCCATTGTGTATATATACCACATTTTCTTTTCCATTCATCTATTGAAAGGTACCTAAGTTGGTTCCATAACTTAGCTATTGTGAATTGAGCTGCTATAAACATTCATGTGGCTGCATCACTATATATATAGTATATACTGGTTTTAAATCCTTTGGGTATATACTAAGGATTTAGATAACTAGGTCAAATAGTGGTTCCATTCCAGGTTTTTTGAGGAATCTCCATACTGCTTTCCAGAGAAGTTGCACCATTTTGAAATCCTACCAGCACTGTATAGGTGAACCTTTTTTCCCACATCCTTGCTGACATTTACTATTACTTGTGTTCTTGATAATTGCCATTCTGACTGGAGTGAGATGAAATCTCAGTGTAGTTTTAATTTGCATTTCTCTAATTGCTAGAGATTTTGAACATTTCTTCATATATTTGTTGACCTATAGTATTTCTTCTAACATGAGGTACCTGTTCAGTTTTTTTTTCTCCAATGTATGTTTATAGTGCCCTTGTCTATTATGAGATAACTGTATTTATATGGGTTTATCTCTGTGTCTTCTATTCTGTACCATTGGTTTTCATGTCTGTTTTGGTGCCAATACTATGCTGTTTTTGTTACTATAGCTCTGTAGTATAATTGAGGTCTGGTATTTGCCTCCTGCTTCACTTTTTTAAAAAATATATATTTTTAAATTGTAGATGGACACAATATTTATTTACATGGTGCTGAATAACGAACCCAGTGCCTCATACATGTGAGGCAAGCACTCTGCCACTGAGCCACAATCCCAGCCCTTCCTGCTTCACTTTTCTTGCTAAGGATTGCTTCTGGGTCTCTTTATTTTTCCAAATGAATTTCATGACTGCTTTTTTCTTTTTCCATGAAGAATATCATAGGAGTTTTAATAGGAATTGCATTAAATCTGTATAATGCTTTTGGTAGTATGGCCATTTTGACAATATTAATTCTGCCTATCAAAGAACTTGGAATATCTTTCCACCTTCTAAAGTCTTCTTCAGTTTGTTTGTTTGTTTCTTTCTTTCTTTCAGCTTGCTGACAGGCAAACTTTTTTTTTTTTTAATTTATTTTTATGTGGTGCTGAAGATTGGCATGCCTCATGCATGCCAGGTGAGTGCTCTACCACTGAGCCCCAGCCCCAGCTCTTCAGTTTTTTTCTTTAGTGCTCTGTAGTTTTCATGTAGAAGTGTTTCATCTTCATTGTTAGATTGATTCTCACATATTTTATTTTTAACACTTTTTTTTTTTAAATTGGTACATTGTGGTTATCCTGGTTTTTTTTTCAGAATAAAACATGTTCGGTTTTCTCTGAAAATAAAATAATCAATCCAAATCTTTCAATACTTTTCTTAAATTGACATATAAAATATTATATATTTATAGGTATCCTAGGTCCTTATTTCTTGGTTTTAATGTTAGACTCTTCTCCTGTATGAGCTAAACTAGGGATCTACTATATAAATATTTTTATTAACTATTTCTAAATTATCACTTGACTTTCAAATGAGGTTTTGGAATGTAACACTTCTTAATTGGGAATTATCTGTTTTATTTATTTATTAGAGCTTTATAGTTACACATAGTATTTGGGTTCATTCCGACAAATTCATATGTGCATGGACATTAATTTCAGTTCACGATAACCCCAGTGTTAGTTTTATTCTTAACTCTGCAGTTTTTAGAATATAATTCTTCTGTGATGGAGCCTTTTTTCTTAACTAAGTTGGTCCCTCTTGGCTTGAATACTGCATAGGATGAGCAGCTTCCTAAAATACAGTTAAAACATTTATGCATTGAATATTTTTGTTGGTTCAACCTTTTATTTGCTGGGCTTATATAGGGCAGTTTTTCAAGATTTCTAGATATAGTCTAGGTGGAATGTCATGGACATCATTGTACAAAATACATGTATGAAGACTTGAATTGAGTGTCAACATACTTTATATACAAACAGATATGAAAAATTGTGGCATATATGTGTATTAAGAATTGTAATGCAAAAAAATCAAAGTACATGTATAAAGGCATGAATTGGCAAGAACATACTTTATATACAGAGACATGAAAACTTCTACCCTATATATGTAGTAAGAATTGTAATGCATTCCATTGCTGTCGTGTATTTAAAAAAATAAAATCAATAAAAGATAAAAAAGAAGAAATAGTCTAGAGAGAATAATATACCTAGTTTTAAAATTTTCATATTGCCTTAACATTTGAAGAGTCCTTAACGATTAGTTAGTAACTGGAAATTTTGCAATTGTTCTATGTGTTCTATGAACACATAGTTCACTTCTGAGGAATCTATTCTAAGGAAAAATCTGATGTATAGAAGAATAAAACACCTTAGTGTGTTGATCACAGTAGTAATTGTAATAATGAAGACTTTAAAACAACAAAAGTATTTAGAAAAGATAATTAAAGATATGTTTTGGTATATCTATAGAGTGAAATCATTCAGACATCTTTTTTTTTTTTTTTTCTTGGTACTGAGGATTGAACCCAGGGACACTCTCACTGAGCTATGGCCTTACTCCTTTTTTATTTTTTATTTTGAGACAGGGTCTGGCTAAGTTACTGATGGTCTTAGATGTGTGATTGTTCTGCCTCAGAATGTGGATTTTCTGGTGTTACAGCCTTTGCCACCACACCTGATCTCATTTAGACATGTTAAGAGTTTGTAAAGAGTTTTTGATAACACAAGAAAACAGCTTTTTAAAATTTTTATTTTGTGATACTGGGGATTGAACCTGGGGATGCTTTACCACTGAGCTGTATCCTTAAAACCCTTTTAAAAACATTTTATTTTGATTCATGTTGTAAGTTGCCCCGCCTGACCTCAAATTTGCAGTCCTCCTGCCTCAGCCTCCTAAGTAGCTAAATAGGGGTGTGTTACTACATCTGGCTCAAAAACAACTTATATATATATATACTTAAAGCCTAAATTTTTAATTTTGACAGACTTGATAAAAAAGAATGAAGTGGGAATTCTAGAACTGAAAAAAATATAACTGATTATTAAGAGTCAGTGGATGGATAGAGTTTGCAGCATAGATATAGTTGAAGAGAATTGTTGAAGTAGAAGGTTAAGTCAGGAAAAAATATTGATACTGAGATAGAAGGGTAGAGAATACTGAAAAGCATAAAGAGACAATAGGGTATATGTAATTAAAGTTTTAGAAGAGAAGAAGAAGAAAAAAGAAAAGGAGAAAAAGAATGGGGCAGAAACAATATTTGATGAGAATTTGGCTATGGATTTTCCCAAACTGATGAAAATTATCAAACCACAAATTAAAGCTGATCAGTGGTATCAAGCAGGAAAAATATCAAGAAAATCCGCCTGGGGAACATCATAGTAACATTGCAGAAAACAGGTCAAAGAAATCTTAAAGGCAATAAGAGAGTAAGGCATTTTACCTTCAACAGAGCTAGTAAGACCGACAGCTTGACTTTTTAATAGTAACATGGCATAGAGAAATAATAGCATTAAAGTGGTGACAGCGAATAACCACCAATCTTTACCAGTGAAAACATCCCTTAAAAATAGAAAGTAAAGATGTGTTCAGAGAAACAAAAATTGAGGAGAATGTGTAACCAGCAAAACCACCCTTAAAGGGTATACTAAAGGTTGTTTAGAATGGAGGAAGATGATTCCAAATGGATGAAAATGTTGGGAAGGGACTGTTATGTGGGTAAATATGAGTGAATTTTAGTTGTATAAAATAATAGTAATAATGATGTGGACTTTAAAAGAATTAAAGTATGTAACAGTAATAGCACTGTATTTGAAAAGAAAGTAAATGGTGATAAATGTGTTCCAATGCCCTTGTATTGTCTGGGAAGTGGTAAAAGTGCTAATTTTATGGAGGAATTTGTAAATGAGAGATATATGTTATAATCACTTAGGTAACCACTGAAAGAATAGTAAAAGGATATGTATTTGATAAGCTAGTGGTGGAAAAAAATGGAAAAATAAAAATTTAAAAAATGTTTAAAACAAGAAGGCAAGAAAGAGGAGATACAACAGGCAAGGCACATAGAGAACAAATAGTAAATTATTTTATTATTTATATGAGGTTCAATACTTACTAGGTGAGCTATGTAAAATTGGCAATATTTAGCATAAAAATAGCAATTTTATAATACATTAAATGTAAATAGATCAAATTAATTAGAACCAGAGTATCTAATTAACTAACTATATTCTGTGTATAGAGTCACACATTAAATGTGAAAATACAGTGAAGTTGAAAGTAGAAAATGGAAGGAGATATATCATGTAAATACCAAGGTGAGAAAGTTGGTTTAGCTGTGTAAGATAAAATAGACATTAAGGCAGAAATGTTATTAGAGATAAAGAGAAATATTTAGTTGGCAAAGGGTGTATATAACTTTATAATTGCATTATTTAAAAAAAAAGAATGCAATAACAGGAATTAACTCATTAATCCTTACATGTTACCATGACTTTGAAGAATTAGTTTTGTTAAGTTAACTAGTTTGGGGGGATTGCATATGAGGCAGGTGCTCTTCCACTGAGTTATGTCCTACCACTTTTTAAAATTTATTTTGAGGCACAGTCTTTCTGAGTTGCCTACGCTGGCCTCTTAAGTAGTTGTCCTCTTGCTTCAGCCTGTCAAGTAACTGTGATTACAGGTGTACACCACTGCACCTGGCATGATTTGTGCTTTTTGTATTATTAAAAATCTTGCACTGGGGCTGTGACTCAGTGGTAGAGCGCTTGCCTCACACATGTGAGGCACTGGGTTCAATCCTCGGCACCACCTAGAAATAAATAAACAAAGGTATTGAGTCCATTTACAACTAAACAAAAACAAAAAAACCTTTTGAGATATAAAATTCAACTAATTCTGTTTTTTTCCTGAAAGCTTTAAAGTTTTTTTCTTTGAAATCTTTTGATTCATCTGACATTTGTTTATATAATGCATAACACACAATTTCATTTTATTTCCTGTAATTTGTCTCTTGAATTCTTGATTTGTAATGTCACATGATACTGAATTTCCATTTCTGCCTGGGTCTCTATCAAGTTTGTCTTTCTGTTCCGTTTTGACCATTTGCCTTTGGCCAACATCATGCTAATTTTAACAATAAGTCTTGATAGCACTTTGGGTAAATACCTTATGATTTTTCAGAGTTTTTTGGCATGGGCTTTAGGATCACCTTAAGTTTCATTCTTTTTTTCCACCTTAAGTTTCATGGAAAATGTTGAAATTTTAATGGGTAATATAATGAATTTATACACTAATTTGGGAGATAATTGCAATTTTTTAAAATATAGAATCATTTTACCTATAAACAAGGTAGATTTATTTGTCTTTTATCTTCCTCAGTGAAGTTTGAGTTTTTCTTTATAAAAGTCTTTTTTTTTCTTTTTTTTTTTTAATACTGGTGATTGAACCCAGAGGCCCTTTACCATTGAGTCACATACTCAGCCCCCACCCCTTTTTAATTTTAAATTTTGAGACAGGGTCACTAAATTGCTTAGGGCCTCACTAAATTGCTGAGGTTGTCCTCAAACTTGTGATCCTCCTGCCTCACCCTCCTGAATTGCAGGAATTAGAGGTGTGTGTCACCATGCCCAGCTTTAAAGTCTTTTATATCTTTTGATGTATTCTTAGAAACCTTAAATTTTTATTTAAATTTTAGAGCTGGGATGTAGCTTAGTGGTAGAGTGCTTGCCTAGCATGCTTGAGGCACTGGGTTCGATCCTCAGCACCACATAAAAATAAACAAGTAAAATAAAGGCATTCTGTCCATCTACAGGTACCCCCCCCAAAAAAAAACCCAATAAATAAATAAAAAGATTTTAAATGACAAAGTTATATTTAAAATTATTTATATAATATTTAGGGATGCTGTTGATTTTGGTGTGTCTATCTGAAATCACACTTCAACTAAACTCTTTTATCATTCTGATGTTTTGTTCTTTCTCTTTGATTTAATTTTCTTCATGATAAATTATGTCATCCACAAATAAAATTTATTTTTCCTTTCGATTATTATTTCACCACCTTTATATTTATACCTAAATAATATAGTCTAGATAGATATCTTTGAACAGTAATACATTCATGCATATGCAAATATTATATGTATTTTCTTCTTGGTTTATTTAGATCAACTAGGAAGGAGAAGTATCCATGTTATAGTTAGGCAGCTGCATATTTTAACAAATATACCACAAGTTTATGTATGTGTTGTTGATGGATGTTTGGGCAGTTTCCTGTTTTCATGACAATGCTTTTTGTATGTTCTTGGGTATTTTTTTATGACTTTCCATGCATGTATCTGCAGGTTCATAAGAGTGTACAAATCTTTAACCTGACAGTATAGTGCTGAACTGTTTTTCAAGCTGTTTGAATCAATTTAGATTTCCACTGACAGTATTTGAATGTTCCTTTTGTTCCATATCCTTGCCAGTGGTTGATGTTGCCAATTTGGTGTTCAGGTAGCTGTGATCTTAGAATTTTCATTTTCCTGATTGTTTAACGAGGTTAAACACTATTCATGTGAATGTTAATTGGTTATTTGAATATCATCTTTTGTGATGGTCCTATTCAAATCTTTTGTCCATTTTTGTATTAGATTATCTGTCTTACAGATTTTTAGATGTTCTTTATGTATTTTTCATACATATGTTTGGGTACATATTCTGGATATGTTCTGCACATGTCTTCTGATCCATAACTTGTGTTTTTACTCTTTGTGATGTCTTGATTAAAAAAGTTAAATTATTTTTGTTTTAAAATTTTCCCTTTAAAGTAGTAGAATATAATTAATATTTTCCTTTATGATTAGTGCTTTTTATTGTCCTAATTTAAAAAATTTAATAAGGAAGTGATGCAGATAATTTTCTTCTACTATTTGCTAAACCTTTCTAGAGTTGCTTTTCACATTTAGGTCTCTAATGTATGTACATATATATGTATGTATGGTATAGGGTGAGAGTTTGGTTTTTGTTTTTTCCCATATGGATACTCACTTGTTCTTTTTTTTTTTAGGGGGATGGGGGGAGAATAACACATATTTGTCATAAATATATCTGTGCTCGTGTAGATATATTTCTAGACTTTTCTGTTCTGGTAATGTCTGACACAGAAATCCACCTAAATGAAGCACATGCAAGAAGGTGGGAATAAATTACAAATTCAGTCATTGTAACAGATACAAAATGGACTAAATCCACCAGTTTAGAAACAGATTTTACATTGGATTTTTAAAACATGAGAACTCAGAAAAGTTTAAAGCAAAAGATGGGAAAAAGAATTAGCAGGTAAATTCTGAGTGTCTTTCTCTTCTTTGGGAAGGAACAAGTGTCTCAATTCAACTTCATACATTGTTGGGTCTAAGACCTCTCTGCTCCTGTCCCCTAGTGTTTATTAAAACTCAAGCCCTAACAGGTGCTGTGGCATATGGCTTGGAAGACTGAGGCAGGAGGATCGCAAGTTCAAAGCCAGCCTTAGCAGCTTAGCAAGGTCCTAAGCAGCTTAGTAGACCCAGTCTCAAAATAAAAAGAGCTGTAGATGTGCCTTAGTGGTTAAGCGCCTCTGGATTCAATTCCTGGTACCCCCCTAAATAATAATAACAATAAATAAATAAAAACAAAACTGCAAGCCCAAAGATTACAGAATTTTACCTCCCAGGACAGCCTTTTTCCCCCCTGCCCCTGGAAAGTTTCTTTATTGTGGGATCAGCCATGTATTTAAAGGCCAATTTGCCATGTCTTATCTATCATGTTTTAGGCATTTGTAGGAACATTTTTCTCCTGTTTACTTCAGTCATTTAGTATGCTGTGTATTGTCTACTCCATTAGTCTTTTATAGAGTTTTTTGCTTTTTTTTAAAAAAAAACTCTTGTTGCTAAGGATCAACTCAGGTTCTTGTGTCTGAGAATTTTAAGAACTCATCCTTCTAAGGGTTCCACTAGAAATACAGTGATCGCCTGTGGTTGATAGGTTATGGATTATTTCTTATATTTGTGTGTTTTTCATGTTTCTACTACAGAGCACATATTTCATAACGTTATCTTAAAAAAAGAAATTGTCCTTAAGATCCTTCAAGTAATAGCCTTTCTTTTACATTTGTTGCAGGTGGTGCGGTTGTGTCAGAACCCAAAGCTGGCGCTGAAGAATAGCCCACCTTATATCTTAGACCTGTTGCCAGATACCTACCAGCATCTCCGTACTATCTTGTCAAGATATGAGGGGAAGATGGAGACACTTGGAGAAAATGAATATTTTAGGGTGTTCATGGAGAATTTGATGAAGAAAACTAAGCAGACCATAAGCCTCTTCAAGGAGGGGAAAGAAAGAATGTATGAGGAGAATTCTCAGCCTAGGTAATGGAGAAATACTACACAAATATTATTTCAGGTCTGTGACTGCCTGAATGGATAACTGTACAAGTAGTTGAGTTTGTTTGAATTTTATATTATCTGGAATGGAAAATGACAGTAGATTTTAAGGTGTGCTTTATGTAAAGGTTCTTTTGGAGGACATTGCACCATCTTCAAGTCTGGTAGACTTGTTTTCCTAAAGTTATGGAAATGGTTGCAGACCGTAGACCTTTGAAGACCTGGGGGATCGTGAAAGTTAATTGTATGTTGACGTTATTGTGTTTGGTTTTGTCCAGTTGGAAATAAATTTTAACTCATTTAGAACAAGTAACAAAATATAAATTCTACTAGGATTTTTTTAGTGAGTAATTTACTCTTGAGAGACACTTAATTGGAAGGAATAGTAATTTTTGAAGGCATTAAGTAACTATGCATGACTCTAGCAGTAATGTACTAATGGTATTTTTGTAGTATACTATTTCTTAGTCTCTGATGGCTTCAATTATGGCAACTCTGTTCCACTTAAAATTTTTTCCACATCATTACTCATATACCTTGACTGTAACTAATTATTCAGGTTTAGTTCAGGTATCAATCTTTTCTTCTTGAAATGATTTCTGGTGACTAAATTCAGTCTGTAGGAATTTGTAATTTCTGGTTTACTTGCAAATGAACTTTATTCTTATTAAATGTAAAAGGGCTAGGGATGTAGCTCATTGTCTAGCCTTTGTAAGGCCCTGGGCTTGTTGGGGGTGGGGGGAGAAAGAAAAAGGAAGAAAGAAAGTAAAAAAGAAATGTTGACTATATGGAACTCTAAGCTAACTAGTTATTTCATACTGCAGATTTATTTCTTTTACAGCACTGGGTACTGAAGTATTTGAGAGTGTTTCTTTACCCTCCCTTCCCCCTGTGCTAGGGATAGAACCCAGGGCCTGGCACATGCTACGCAAGAGCTATATCCTCAGCCCTTTTTATTTTATTTTAAAACAGCATCCCACTAAGTTGCTCAGGATGGCTTCATATTGGCGATCCTTGTGCCTCAGTCTCATGAGCAGCTGGGATTACAGATGTGTGCTAACAAGCCTGGCAAGAGTTTTAAAAAATATAATCTCATACTGCAAGGACACAGCCACATCAATGTTTATAGCAGCACGATTCACAATAGCTAAACTGTGGAACCAACCTAGGTGCCCTTCAGTAGGTGAATGGATAACAAAAATGTGGCATATATACACAATGGAGTACTATTCAGCATTAAAAGAGAATAAAATCATGGCATTTGCAGCTAAATGGATGGAGTTGGAGAATATAATGCTAAATGAAGTTAGCCAATCCCAAAAAACCAAATGCCAAATGTTTTCTCTGATATAAGGAGGCTGATTCATAATGGAGTTGCGCTGGGGAGGGGAAGAGCATGGGAGGATTAGAAGAACTCTAGATAGACCAAATGGGAGGGAGGGGGTATGGGGGTAAGAAAGACATGGAATAAGATAGACATCTTTACTCTAAGTATATGTGAATGAAGACACGAATGGTGTGACTCTACTGTGAGTACAACCAGAGATGTGAAAAATTGTGCTCTATATGTGTAATATGAGTTGTAATGCATTCTGCTGTCATTTATAACAAATAAGAACAAAAATATATTTATAATCTCAATAAGTAAATCTTTATTACCTAACAAAACTTTAAAAATTTACCAACTACTATAGACTTTATTGTGGCTAATTCTAGGAAGGGAAAGAATTTTAAAAAGCATTTAAATATGATGTTAAGGGGCTAGGGTTGTGGCTCAGTGGTAGAGCACTAGCCTAGCCGGGTGCAAGGCCCTGGGTTCGATCCTCAGCACCACATAAAAATAAATAAACAAAATGAAGATATTGTGTCCAACTACAACTAAAAAATAAATTTTTTTAAAACATATGATGTTAGTGTAACATCATCCAAATATGATATAAGATATGACTCAATAGAGATACATACAGGATGCTGCAAGAATAGTTTTGCTTGGTGGCATAGAGTTAGCAGCAAAAAAGAAGTGTTATTTATTTATTTATTTATTTTTAAGAGAGTGAGAGAGGAGGGGGAGAGAGAGAATTTTTTTTAATATTTATTTTTTAGTTCTCGGCGGACACAACATCTTTGTTGGTATGTGGTGCTGAGGATCAAACCCGGGCCGCACGCATGCCAGGCGAACGCGCTACCTCTTGAGCCACATCCCCAGCCCAAGAAGTGTTATTTAAACTAGATTTTGTAGGATGTTTTATGAGTTTTCTATGTAGAGAAGTCAAGAGAAGACCTTTAACATAGTTGTATGAAAATACAGACTGCTTAGGGAACATGAGCAGTCTGGTTTGGCTAGAACTATGGTAGCTAGATAAGTGGAAATACAGTTGGAGTCTTGTTATAAAGGGCTGGACTTTGACCTGTAGACTTTCTGTCTTGTAGGTGACAGATTGTCATAAAACAGTTGGTGTGTATGTTGAGGGGAGGGGATTTGGGGGATTGAACCCAGGTTTGTTCTACACTAAATTATAAATATATATCCCCATCCCTTTTTAAAAATTAAATTATTTATTTATTATAATTTTTTATACATGACGGGAGAATGTAATTCATTTCATATTACACACATAGAGCATAATTTTTCAAGTCACTGTACACAAAATATTTTCACATCATTCATGTCTTCATACATGTACTTAGGATGATGTCTAACTCATTCCACCATCATTCCTACCCCCTTACCCCACCTCATTACCATCCTTCCCCTTTGCCCTATCTAAAGTTCTTCCATTCCTCCTGCCCCACCATCCCTTTTTATTTATTTTTTTAATTTGGAGACAGGGTCTCTCTGAGCTGCCCAGATTGTCCTCCTTCTTGCAATTCTCCTGCCCCAGCCCGCCTATTTGCTGGGATTACAGGCATACACCACTGTGCCCATTCCTTTAATTTTTATTTAGAAACAGCTAAGTTGCTGAGACTGGCCTTGAACTTGTCCTGCTTCAGCCTCCTAAGTCAGAAATTACAGGAGTGCCCCACTAAGCCTGTTTTTTTTTTTTTTCCTTTTTCTCTCTCTCCTGATAAGGGAAAATTTATGAGCTTTAGTGTCTTGATATTTTTGATCTATGTTTTGGCTTAGAAGTTTTTCTATTTTTTAATATGGATATAATTCATGTAGTGTAAAACTCACTCTCAAAGTATATGATTCAGGGTGCTGGAGTTGTGGCTCAGGGGTAGAGCGCTCACCTAGCACATCTTAGGCCCTGGGTTCGATCCTCAGCACCACATAAAAATAAATAAAATAAAGGTATTGTGTCCATCTACAACTAAAAAATAAAATTAAAAAGTATACAATCCAGTAATGTATACAAACTTGTGGTTTTTAGTTTATTCAGTTATGCAGTCGTCACCACTCTTCAATTCCAGATTATTTTAATCACCCCCAAAAGAAACCCATACTTGTTAGCAGTCACTCCTTACTCCCTTTTCCACCTCCCCTCTAGCCCATTCACTAATATCTGCTTTCTCTCTCAGTAGATTTACCTGTTCTAGACATTTTATAGAAATAGAATTGTACAACATGACCTTTTGTGTCTGGCTTCTTTTAGTATGCTTTCACAGTTCATACATATTTATATTGTAAGTCATTACTTCATTTTGTTTATAGTTAAATGATTTTTCAATGTATGGTCATACACATTTTGATTATGGACATTGGGTTTGTTAACATTTTGGGGCTATTCAGAATAATGTAGCAGGCTGCAGTGGCACATACCTGTAATCTCAGCAGCTCTGGAGGCTGCTGATCCCTAGGACTCCCCCCCCCCCAAAAAAAAAAGCTGCTGTTAATGTGCAAATTTTGTTTATTTTTTTCACTCCTTTTGGTCTATAACTAGGAAAGGAATTGCTAAATCATATGGTTCTTCTTTTTTTTTTTTGGACTCATAGATTTTAATGTACCAGAATATAAAAAAAATTATTAGATAGGAGGATTCCAGATAGCACATTACAACCAACCTTTGAGAAATTTCCACATGCCAAGTTTTTCTGTACTATCAAAGAAGGATATCCACAATTTTTTGAAAAGACTATTAAAATAATCTTTCTTTTTTCAACTACATTATCCATGTGAGGCTAGAGTTTCTTCACATACTTCAACCAGAACAGTGATAGAATATAAGTAGAAATATAAGTGACAGATTATAAGCAGAAACAGGTATGGGAATCTAGTTGTCTTCTATTAAGCCAGGAATTAAAAATATTTGCAAAAAATGTAAAATGTAAAAGAGGATAAAGAGGGCTTGAGACTAAAAATGTTGAGAACCATCGATGTAAGCCATTTACTTAGCACTATCATATGGTTTATTCTGTGTTTAATTTTTTGAGGAACTTCCAAACTGCTTCGACAAGTGACTACAGCATTCTGCCTTCCTCTAGCAATGTATCAGGATTCTAATTTCTCACCAACATTTATTATTGTCATGGTCGTCATCTTCTTCTATTTTTCCGTACTAGGGATTTAACTCTGGGACACTCAAACACTGAGCCACATCCCCAGCCCTATTTTGTATTTAATTATTTAGAGACAGGGCCTCACTGAGTTGCTTAGTGCCTTGCTGTTGCTGAGGCTGGCTTTGAACTCACAATCCTTCTGTCTTAGACCCCTGAACTGCTGGGATTATAGGCATGCACCACCGTGCCTAGTTTATCATCTTCTTTATTATAGTTATCCTACTGGACTGTGATGTGGTATCTCAAGGTTTTGCAGTGTTTTTCTAATGAGTAATGTGAGTGTGAGCATCATTTCACGTACCTATTAGATATCTTCTTTGGAGAAATGTCTTATCAAAAGTTGTGCCCATTTTTTATTGGGTTGTCTTTTTATTGTTGAATTGTAAGTTTTTTTTGCGTGTTCTGTATACTGGACTACTATCATAAATCATATATACCATATGTAAGATTTGTAAAACTACTCCCATTCTGTGGGTCTTTGCACTTTCTCAGCATATGCTTTGAAACACAAATGATTTTAATTTTAAATCTAATCCCCATCCTTTTTTTTTTTTGGAGACAGGGTCTCATTAAGTTGCTTAGGACCTTGCCAAGTTGCTGAGGCTAGCCTTGAACTTGTGATCCACCCGCCTTAGCCTCCTGAGTTGCAGAGATTACAAGCATGCCACACTCATACCTGGCTTGAAGTCTAATATTTTTTCTTTAATTGTTTGTGCTTTTAAGAAACATTTGCCGGGCTGGGGATGTGGCTCATGTGGTAGCGCGTTCACCTGGCAAGCGTGATCCTCAGCACCACATACCAACAAAGATGTTGTGTCTGCCGAGAACTAAAAAATAAATATTAAAAATTCTCTCTCTCTCTCTCTCTCTCTCTCTCTCTCTCTTTAAAAAAAAAAAAGGAAACATTTGCCTAATTTAAGATCATGAAGATTATGCCTTTTTTTCCCCAGGAGTTTTATAGTTTTTGCCCTTGGATTTAAGTCTTTGATCCATTTTTAGTTAATTTTTGTGTATGGTACGGGATAGAGATCCAACTTCATTCTTTTTCATATAGATATCCCATTGTCTTGTACCAGTCTTCCTTTCCTGTCTGGATACATTTTATTTTATTTTACTTTTTCCTGCCTAATTACCCTGGAGAGACTTCTGTTGAATAGAAACTATGTTGAATAGGAGTGGCAAGAGTAGGCATTTTTGCCTTCTTCTTGCTATTAGGAGGAAAACTTTTAGTTTTTAACCATTGACTATGATGTTAGCAATAAATTTTTTTTTTTTTTATTTTTTAGTGTAGATGGACACAACACAATGCATTTTATTTTTATGTGGTGCTGAGGATTGAACTCGGGTCCTGCCCGTGCTAGGCGAGTGCTCTAACGCTGAGCCACAATCCCAGCCCCAGCAATGGAATTTTTATAGATGCATATTTCAGGTTGAAGAAATTTCCTTCTATTTTTTATATATCAGAGTAGCCAGGCACACCTGTGACTGTGGAGGCTGAGGCAGGAGGATCACAAGTTTGAGACCAGTATCAGCGACTTAAAGAGGTCCTGTCTCAAATTAAAAAACAAAAAGGGATGGGGATGTAGCTCAGTGATAAGGTGCTCTTCATTTTAATCCCCAGTACCGCAAAAAATAAATAAATAAATAAATAAATAAAAGAAGAAGAAGAAGAAGGAGGAGGAAGAAGAAGAAAAATATTTATTTATTCATTCATTCATTCATTTATGAATGAATGAATAAATAAATAAACTTGCTCCAGCTGGGCATGATGGTGCATGCCTTTAATCCCACTGATTTGAGAGACTGAGGCAGGAGGATCCCAAATTCAAAGCCAACTTCAGCAACTTATCAAGGCCCTAAGCAATTTAAACCCTGTCTCAAAAAATAAAAGGAGTTTGGGATATGACTCAGTAGTTAAGTGCCCCTGGGAATGTGGCTCAGTGGTCAAGTGTCCCTGGTACTTGCCCCCCCCCACCACCAAAAAAGTGGAAGGTGGGAAAAAAATGACAGGGAAAAATCAAAATTGGCTCCTAGTTTTTCTTAACTCTGCTGGTGGTGTAACATATTTTAGAATGGAGAATTCAGGATATAGACATGGGAAGAAGCAATAGAATTCAGGATACAGATGTGAGAAGAAGCAAATTTTTATTCTAACGTGTTATGTAAGATAGCAGAATGCATTACAATTCATTTTACACATATAGAGCACCATTTTTCATATCTCTGGTTATATACAAAGAGTTCTATTTTGAACCCGTTTAAGTTTGAGGGTTTTTTGTTGGTTTTGTTTTGTTTTGTACTGATGAACCCAGGGCCCTCTACCACTAAACTACATCCCCAGCCCTTTTTATTTTTTGAGACAGGGTCTCTCTAGGTTGCTTAGGGCATTGCTAAGTTGCTGAGGCTGGCCTTGAATTTGCAGTCCTCTTGCCTCAGCCTATTGAGTTGCTGGAATTATAGGCAGGTACCACCATGCCCAGCTTTAAGTTTGAGATATTCTTATGAACCTTCTAAGGAGAGACGTCAGATAAGCAGATGGGTTGAGCCATTAGAATTTGACTTATAGCAGGAGAGAGTTAGAATAAAGACAGAAAATTTCGTTTAGTAGAATATTTAAGGCCATGAGACTTCTCTATCTGGGAGGAGACAAGTCAGGTCAGCAGTGGAGACACAAAGGAAGCACCACTGAGTGGGAGGAATAAAAACAGGAGAGAACCAATAAAGAAAAATTTAACAAAACAAAACAAAAACAAAAAAACAGGGACTTGGGTATGTAGCTCAAGACCACCATCTGAAGTAGATATTTGGCAAAAGAAATGAATAATCCCCAAGGAATACAAAAGGCCAGTGTGAATATGAAAATATCAATTCAGTTTGCAAGGCATAAAGTTATTTTTATTTTGGCTTATAAAAGTGGAAAATGTATGGGCTAGGGCTATAGCTCAGTTGATAGAGTGCTTGCCTTGCATGCACAAGACCCTGGGTTCAATCCCCAGCATCACCAAAAAAGAAAAATTTATAATTAGTGTTTTGAAAGAGGATGCAGGGAAATGAATTCTATATCTCATACCTGGTTGTTGTAGGAGTAAAATTGGTCCAACCTTTGAAAACATTTAGAATTTTGCTTACTAGGTTCACTTTTAGGATAAATTTATCAATAATTTGTGTTAAAATATCACTATGAAGACGAGACATTTACTAAGATGCTGTCACAGAAAAAAAAAATTAGAAACTTATATGTATAGCATCAGAAGATCAATCATATAAATAATAGAAGCTATGGTATATTTAGACATTAAACATTTTTGTTAATGAAAAATGACATGGCAAACAATATAATTAAATAAATATGCTACAAAATTTATGTTTAATAAAATAAAATCCCTTTTTAATTATAAGGTCCCATTTTTGTAAAAAAGTATTTTCTAAAAGAAATTATACCAAAATATCATCTTTAGTTTCTGCATATTAGAAGTACAATATTTTTTAATTTTCCTGTGTTTATGTTCTTTAAATTATCTATAATGACGGACTTGGGGATGTAGCTCAGTGGTATAACACATCCCTAACAAGACTATGGGTTCTGTCCCTAGCACTGCAAAAGACAAATAAGTAAATAAATGTCCTACAGTGAATATGTAATTGACCAAATTTTTACTCTTTTTCTTTTTGCTACCAGAAATTGAACATAGGGACATTTAACCACTGAGCTACATCAGCAGCCCTTTTTATTTTTTGAGACAGGGTCTTACTAAGTTGCCTGGGGCAACTTACTAAATTGCCTTGCTAAGTTGCTGGCTGGCTTTGAACTTCTGAACCTCCTGCCTCAGCCTCCTGACCCACTGGGATTACAGGTGAGCGCCATGGTGCCTGGCTATCAAATTCTTTTTTTTTCCTTCCTTTTTTCCAAATTATTTTTTAAGAAGAAAATAAATTATATTTCTTAGGTAGCAAGAACAATCCTTCACAAGGATACTCCTGAAAAATTTCCTATTTATTTTTCTGACTTAATTGTTAGATTTAAGTGAACTAGTCAGAAATAGGGCTGAGTCTCTATCTTGAGAGGCTGGAAAACTTAGTCAAAATGAACAAGATGGAGTTTATGAAGGTGAAAAGTAATATTTAGTTCTATACTTTTAGAAAATCATAGTATATGTTAAAACAGTAGATCATAAATTAACTGTAGTCTAATTGTTTAAACAAGATCCTTTGTTTTCTTAGAAAATCTAATTAGGGATACAAAATAGGTTTGTGTTTCAAGTACTATTTTTTGTTCATTTTTTGAGGTGGGGATCTCACCGATGAATGTGAAGTTATACACATTTATGTATAATGTGTCAAAATATATTCTACTCTCATGTATAATTAGAACAAAAAAATATAAAAAAATTAAAAAACCTTTTCAAATAAGACTTTTTTTTTTAAGGGTGGTGAGGACAAAAGCTGCTATAAATGGTGTGTGTCTTCCTTCCAAAATTCATGTTTTTTGTTATTAGGGTGGTTTTATTTTCTTTTGGATACCAGGAATTTAACCTAGAGGTGTTTAGCCACTAAACCACATCTCCAGCTCTCTATTTTTATTTTCAATTAATTAATTTTTGGTGCTAGGGATTGAATCACCGAGTCACATCCCCAGTCCTTGTTTATATTTTATTAGAGACAGGGTCTCACTGAGTTGCTTAGGGCCTTGCTAAGTTGGTGAGGCTGGCTTTGAACTCACAGTTCTCCTGCCTCAGAGAAATCCCTTGATTCTTCAAATCCCTTGATTCTTCTTCTAAGGGAATTTTACTGCTGGGCTATGTCCTCAGCTCCCCTCCCCACAACCTTAAAAAAAATTATTTTGAGACAGGGACTGGCTAAGTTTCTCAGGCTGGCCACTGAGCCTAGCAAGTATGTTTCTTAAAAGGTTAATTGCAGTGTGAAATCCAAAAACAGTTCAGTGAGCATTTTGTATTTTGTTACTTTCAAATGCATTAGTTTATCCTGTACATGAGAGTCTTATTTTATTTTATGATTTTGGTGTAACATGTATGTGTCACTTGGAAGCTGCTGGTCTGTACACATGTAGATTTTTCCATATGTTGCTGTATCATTTTGCAATATCAAAACAGTCAACATGCATTAGTTAAGTCTCATTAAAAACTGGGCTCAATGGAGAGTGCTTATAATCCCAGCAACTTGGGTGGCCAGTCGCAAGTTCAAGCCCAGCAGGGGCAAATAGTGAAACCCTGTCTCAAACGAAAAAAATTTTCTCATTAGAAAAGTTTATTGGGAAACTGTTGTTGAGTACAATGGTAGTGGTTAGAAGTTTCAAAAATTTGAATTTAAACTTGAATTGTGTCATTGCTAACAAAACATCAGTTTTTTTTTTTTTTTTGAAACATCAGGTTACTTCCTTCATTTTGGATGCAGTGCTATTTATCCTAGTTTGAGTAGTCATAAATTTGACAATTAGTCTTTCTTTTATTTTTTAAAGTAAAAATGATGTTCTGTGTCGTGAAAATCCACAGTTAAGGTAACCTATTTATGGTGAAAGAGTGAAAGCTTTTCCTTAATATCAGGAACCAGACAAAGAAGCCCACTTTTGTCACTTCTTTTCAACCTATTACTGACAGTTCTAACCAGAGCAGTCAAACAAGAAAAATAAATAAATAAAAGGCATCCAAACAGGGAAGGATACCTGGTACCTGAGCTTGAATCAAGACAATAATACCAAACTGTACATGTAGTCAGTATTCATTGCCATTTGCACATGAAATGATCTTGTATTCAAGAAAGCCTAAGGAATGCATTAAAAAATTACCAGAGCCAATAAATGAGTTCAGCATAGTTGCGGAATACAGAATCAATTACATTTCTATATACAAGCAATGAACAATCCAGAAAGAGAATCAGCCATGAGTTTACCATGGAGGTAAAACAATCACATTGAAAACTGAAAAGCATTACCAAAGATAGGAAAGAAGGTGTAAGTCAATGGAAAGATTTCCAGCGTTGATGAACTGGGAATAGTTAACACTTAACTTAGTGTTAAGATGGCAATACTCCCCAAACTGATCTACAGATTCATTGTAGTACCTGTCACAATTCCAGCTGCCCTTTATGCAGAAATTCACAAGCAGATCCTAAATTCAGACAGAAACTGAAGGGACCCAGAAGAGGCAAAACAATCTTGAAAAAGAATAGCAAATTTGGAGGACTCACACTTCCTAATTTCAAAACTTTACTAACAAAGCTACAGTAATCAAAATGGTGTGGTATAGGTATCAGAATAGATAAATAGATTAATGAAATAGAATTGAGAATCCAGAAATAAGTTCTTAAATTTATGACCAATTTACTTTTAAAAAATAATTAATTAATTGATTAGTTTTCACAAGGGTTCATGTGTGCTGGGCAAGGACTTTTATCACTGAACTGCAGTAGCTCATCAGTTTACTTTGAAAAGAATAATAAATCCATTTGTCTTTTGAACTAATGGTGCTCACATTAAGGGATATCAACATGGAAAAGAATGAAGCTGGACCTTCCCTTACATCTTTTACAAAAACCATCTCAATAGATCAAGGAATTAAATTTAAGAGTTAAAACATACAAATTCAAAATCATGGCATTTGCAGGGAAATGGATGGCATTAGATCAGATTATGCTAAGTGAAGCTAGCCAATCCCTAAAAAACAAATGCAGAATGTCTTCTTTGATATAAGCGGGGCGACTCAAAATACAAGAGGGAGGAAGAGCATGAGAAGAAGATTACCATTAAATAAGGACGAGAGGTGTGTGGGAATGGGAGAGAAGGGGAATTGAACAGAAGATGGTAGGAGACCCTCATTGTTATGCAAAATTACATATAAGATGGTGTGAGGGGGAATAAAAGAGAGAAACGTGTCACAGTAGATTGGGTAGAAAGAGGTAATGGGAGGGGAGCGGAGTGGGGGATAGGAAGGGTAGCAGAATACAATAGACACTAGTATGGCCCTATGTATAAACGTGGCTGTATAATCAATGTGATCTTGCAATCTGTACACGTGGAAAAATAAGATTACGTACCCCATTTGAATCAAATGTATGATATGTCAAGACTATTGTAATGTTTTGAGCAACTAATAAAAAAATTTTTAAAAACATACAAATTTTAGGTAAAAAAGTAAATGAAAATCTCTGTGACCTTGGATTAAGCAATGGATTTTTTTTAATTAATATTTTTTTAAATTGTAGTTGAACACAGTATCTTTATTTATTTTTATGTGGTGCTGAGGATTGAACCCAGTGCCTTAAACATGCGAGGCAAGTACTGTATCACTGAGCTACAACCCCAGCCCAAGCAATAAGTTTTTAAATATGACAAAAGAAGTATAAGTTGTGCAAGAAAAAGTAGATACATTGAACTCTATCAAAATTAGAAACTCTGCACATAGAGTGAAAAGATAGCCCCCAGAAAGGGAAAAAAGTATTTTAAAGTTATATTTCTGCAGGGATTAATATTCTAGAATATATGAAGAATGCCTATATATAGCTCAACATCATAACAAACCAATTAAAAAATGCTGAAAACTTTTAAGTAGACATATCTTCACAATAGGCCCATAAAAAGATGCTCTACTTATCATAAAGGAAATACAAATCAAAACCACAATGATATATTGTTTCATACTCACTAGTATGGATATTATCCCAAAAGTACTAAGTATCGGTTAAGCTATAGAGATACTGGGACCCTCCTGTTTTGCCTATGGAAATGTAAAATGGTGCAACTACTAAGGAAAACAATTTTGGGATTTCCTCAGAAAGTTTCCTCTCCCTTCCGCTTCCCTCGGGTACTGGGGATGGAACCAAGGTGGGTCTCATGAAGTTACATAGACTGGCCTTGAATTTGTGATCTTCCTACCTCAGTTTCTTAAGTTGGGATTACAGGTGTGTGCCACTACTCCTGGCTTTTACATGTACCTATGTACAAGAGGTATTTTGTTTTTATTGCAAGTCACCGTTAAGAATACAGAACTGGGCTGGGGCTGTAGCAGTGGTAGAGCGCTTGCCTAGCAAGTGTGAGGCACTGGGTTTGATTCTCAGCACCTCATAAAGATAAATAAATAAAATAAAGGTATTGTATCCATCTAAACTACAAAAAAAATTTTTAAAAAAGAATACAGAACTGCTTACATGTACAGTTTGTTATTATTGTCTTGATTCAAGCTCAAGTACCAGCAGTCTTAACCTCCATGGCCTTTGTACCATCCGTATAAATGTACATACCCTGGGAAAAAAGTTGTGTGGTGTTTTAATGGTAATATGGAAGTAAAAATTTTAACATTGTGGACTTCCAGGAAGAACTGTGTATTGTATTTTTAAAACTACTATATTGATGTGCACATTTTTAAAATGCTATAACCATATTATAGAAAATTGAAAAAGTAACACAAGGGGAAAGAACTTAATACTACTATCATTTGTGGGTAGTTCCTTCTAGTCTCTTAGAGAGTAGACTTTTTGTGATGCTATACTGTTCTTTATTCATAATTCTGGAGAATCATAGGCTAATCTTTTGTCTTTTTGTGGTTAAACCATTGTACATTTCAAGGGAATAGAGTGTCAAGGCTGGTACATAGGTTTTAGTAAGTGTGCCAAGTCCTGTGGTAGCTGGTTAGGTTGCTGTGTTGAAAGGTTTAGTAGCAAAAAGTCCCAGTAATCCCAGCTGCTCAGAAAGGTGAGGAAGGAGGATTGTGAGTTCAAAGCCAGCTTCAACAATGGCGAGATACTTAGCAACTCAATTAGACTCTTTCTCTAAAGAAAACGCAAAACAGGGCTGGGGTTGTGGCTCAGTGTTCCAGTGCCCCTGAGTTCAATCCCTGGCACCAAAGAAAAGAAATGTTTTCTGGTGGTCTTGTGAAGAGAGATGAGAGAATTATTATTTGTAATCTGTACTTTTTCTATCTAAAATGTGGAGTTTTCATCACATGTGGAAAAGATTTTATCTTATTATTTCTTCAAGATTAATTTTGTTCCTTCTCTACTTCCAGACTCCATTTACATGTGTAAATATCTCTTGATATCTCACTGGCCATTGGTACTGTTCCCGCCCCCCCCCCAGTGTTTTATTTTGGGTAGTTTATATTACTCTTAGTTATAGTTACTTAGCAATATTTAATTTGCTGAAAATCCTTTCCATTAACATTTTCATCTTTACAAGTTGGATTTTAATCTTTTTTTATATCTTCCATGTGCTTAACATCTGCAAGTGATTCTCTGCCCTTTTGTATAAGGAATATAGTTAGAACAACTATTTTGTTATCTTTGTCTGCTAATTCTGTTATCTGTGTCCCTCATAGGTTTAATACTCTTTATTTTTGTCCTAAGAGTCATTTTCCTGCTTTATTGTGTGCTTGGTGATTTTTTAAAATTTTTTATTTTTTTAGTTGTACATGCACACAATATTTTTATTTATTTTTATGTGGTGCTGAGAATAGAATCCAGTGCCTCACATGTGTGAGGCAAGCATTCTACCACTGAGCTACAGCCCTAGCACCTTGGTGATTTTTTATTTTTTACTGGATGTCAGACAGCATTAGTTTTACCTTGTTGGGTGATAGATACTTTTGTATTTTTTTTATTCTTTCATAACTGAAATTTTATTGGTTGTATTGAGGATCAGTACACAGACATTTTACTTAGAATTATTAATTCATGTATTGAATTAATTATTAATGCATGTATTGAAAATCTAAAAAGCCTTATACTGTGATTCTTTCTCAGTTTTCCCAGTGACTTTCCAGCTTCAAATTTGGAGGCAAATTTTCCTTAGGAGGATCAAGTATGCTGGTGGGGGGTTTTGTAATTCAAGTGACTAAGATAGGAGGATGCAAGTTCAAGGCCAGCCTCAGCAACTTAGTGAGGTCCTGAACAACTTAGTGATGATTATCTTTAAATAAAATATTAAAAAAGGGCTGGGGATATAGCTCAGTTGGTAGAGTGTTTGCCTTGCATCTTGCGTGCACAAGGCTCTGGGTTCAATCCCCAGCACCACACACACACACACAAAAAAAAAAAAAAAAAAAAAAAGAGCTGGGAATGTGGCTTAGAGGTTAATGGTTAAGAACCCCTGGATTCAATCCCTGGTACGGGGGTGGGGGTGGGGAATATATATATATAGTACCAGTATCTTCAAACATTGCTGAGCTGTTACTTAGGTCCCAGCAGTTCACAACTTTTTTATATACACTACATACTACATAAACAGATTTTCTGGTCTTTCACAGACCATTAAAAAAAAATGATTAGGAAAACTGAACTTGCACAACCAAAGATGTTACAGAGTACACATGATTCTATCAGAGCAGTGATCCAGGAGTAGTTTTCTTTAGGAAGTAATTCTACTAAAAAATAATACAGGAGTAGAAATATTTTAAGATATTCAAGACATTAAGTACAGGACTGTGACTTCAAACTGCCATTTAATATGCTTTGCATTGTAGGATGTAAAATTAACCCCCAACCTATGGAATGTTAAGCTTACACCCCAAGTCTGTCCAAGCCTTCCCATAATGCAGTATGCTACTATTTTCTGGTTGTACCCCAAAATAAACAAATAGCAGTTGGTTTCATTTATTTATTTTTCTTTTTAATATTTATTTTTTTAGTTATAGGTGGACACAATATTTTATCTTTATGTGGTACTGAGGATCAATCGAACCCAATGCCTCACACATGCAAGGTGAGCGCTATCCCTCTGAGCCACAATCCCAGCCCCTGGTTTTATTTCTTAACACAATCATTTATACTAAAAAAGTGGGGAAAAAATTAGGTTTCCTTTCTTTTAAAAAAATGCTTTTGGAGCTATAAAAAGACTTGCACTTACAAAGTAGTTGATAAGAACATTTCTCTGGGTTGTACAAGGAGGAAGACAAAGACCTCTGATAAACCTATGATTAATCAGACTTGACTTCTTTCTCTTCCACTTCATCAGAGGCTGGAATCTCCTCATTTTTAGTTTCTCAGTTTTCTGAAGGTAAATCATCTTTAGTTTCTTGGTTAACCACTTCAGCCTGTTTTTCCTTTGCTCCCCTTTTCCCTTTTGTTTGCATTTTTTTTTTGCCCTAAGTGTTATCGTTTCCCTCCGCCTTCTTAGCCTTTGTGTCCACTTTTATAGGAGTAGATTTAACCTACAGCTTCACATGGGCTCCTCCTTTGCCACCCTTTTGGTAAAGCTGATCTTCCTCTTGGGCACGCCGTGCTGTCTGTCCACTGCTGCTCCTCTGGCTGCCTGAGTTTTTTTTTTTTTTTTTGGTGTGTGTGTGTGTGTGTGTGTGTGTGTGTGTGTAGTGTGGTGTGCTGGGGATTAGAACCCAGGGCCTTGTGCATGTGAGGCAAGCACTCGCGTACCAACTGAGCTATATCCCCAGCCCCCCCTCTTTTTAATGTTCTTATAAACATTCTTGAACTGTGTTCTGTGACAGATCTGTGTTAGAGTACTTTGATCCTTTTAAACCTTAAGGCAGGACCAAATAGTCTTTAATCTAGGGCAAATTTTCCCCAATACCCACTGAATTATAAGATTTCCCCTTTTCTGCCCCTGTGTGAAAACTGGGGATTATTAATACTCCTTTTGGTTGGTTCTTCCCTGGGTTCAAGTATTTCTCTGTACTGATCAGTGCTCACTTGAAGACTTAGAAGGCCCCCTGTTTAGAACTTCAGAGATGGCTCTTTGTATGCAGTTGTCTTTTATGGAATTCTGCACTGTAAATGTTATCTGTCTCGGCTTCCCCAGACTTGCAGTCCTGTCTCATCCACCCAGGTTGCTTGGGTTCCCATCTTAGTGCTGAGACTTGTAAACTCTTTAGGCAGTAGGGTTAGGCCAGTCATAGGGTTTACCTCACTTGTTTTCCCTCTTCAGGGGTCGCTTTCTCTGCTGCCTGATGTCTAGTGTCTAAAAGCCATTGTTTCATATATTTTGTTAAATATTTTTTTAATTTTTCAGGCAGGGAAAATCTATTCCCTGTAGGTTCTTCCAGTCTAAAATTTAATTTAGTGTATTTTCAAATTCAGATGAACTGAATATTTATTATGTTCTTGCTGTGTGAGTGATATGTTCAAAACTCTATCTAGCAAAGGTATGGATGGGTACACTTGTAATCCCAGCTGCTCAGGAATCTGAGGCAGGAGATTACAAATTTGAGGCCAGCTTGGGCAATTTAGCTAGACCCTGTCTCAAAATAAAGAGGACTAGGGTGTAGCTCAGTGGTAGAGCACTTGTCTAGCATGGGTGAGGACCTTGGTTTAATTCCCAGTGGGGAAAAATCCCAAATTCAATCTAGTGTTTACTCTTAATCTTACTACATACACCAGTTGAACACTTTCTGTGAGTCAGGCATTGCTTATTCTTTGTTCAGCAAAACAAGATGGCCTTTTTTCTATATGCAAGGACAATAGTTTTTACTTTATAGATGTGGAAACTGAGGCTGAGAGAGTTAGAATGTCCCCCATATCCATGTAGCTAGTTAAGTGCCAGAGCCTTTTGTTTTTAAAGCTTGTCTCCAAAATATGTATTACCAATTATATTTTGTTTGTTTGAATGCCAAGGACTTTATTTCATTCCCTATTATAAAAATGATCCTTGGGAGGCTACACTTCAAGCATCACATCAAATGTTAAACTGCACAATGTGAGAGAAGTTAAAACATGTTTTAATAGGTGTGTATTTTGAATACAAAACAGTAATGTGATTGACCAAAGGATCGTGTATTCATATAACAAGGAAATTCTACTCAAAATATTTCTGGTGAAGACATAGGCTTGATTATGCAGATTTTTTAAAAAATGGAATGTAGGTCTGGGGTTATGGCTCAGTGGTAGAGTGCTTGCCTAGCACATGCAAGGCCCTGGGTTTGATCCTCAGCACCACATAAAGATAAACAAATAAGGTATTGTATCCAACTAAAACTAAAAAACAAATGTTTCTTAAAAAATTAATGTAAAGACATTGTCCTACACCTGCTCTGGAAGATTCAGTGATAACTTTTGTAAAACCAGAGCATTATAGAGAAATAGGCGGTGAATATCAAGTAGAATGTGCAAAAGCTTGTTCTAATCACTTTGTTCTAATAGTGCCAACTAAGATTTGGTCTAAATCCATAAGGCTTGTGAGGTCTACAACAGCATTTAAATGAGAACATCTTAAAGAACAAGCTCCAAAGCTGGCTACAAGAATGGAAGAATGTTTTTCTTGCCAGCCTGTTGTATACAAAGCCAGCAAATGCCTGCTAGTGATAACTAGTAGTATGAAAATGTTAGCAGCTTGAGAAATTCAGTCCTGGCAACTAATTTTTTTACTTTGGTTTTTCTGTGTATCAAACTTGAAATTTCTTCAGCAAGCTTAAATTCACTGTATTAAATTTGTTTACGGAATGGAATAAAAAGCTTTCCTTAGCATTTTTCTTTCTTCTCTTTAAACCTTTTCCCTACTCCTTTTACATGCAAAACACTCATCCAGCTTAGTATCTAATAAAATGTATGTAGATGTTTGAAATTCGTGTTTAAGTGTTGAGATTTACTGTTTCTTAACTGGTATTCTCATTTTTATGGTATTTTTTCTCCAATTAGTATTTTATTTTCTCTGTAAAGTTGGACTAGATAATAGTGATCCCTTTTCTCCTGTTCTGCTAATTTAACTTGATTCAAAAGTCATTTGTAAAGAAAAATTCTTCCCTTGTTGTTTCTGTTAATAGTGACCTAAGTTCTGTTGAAATGAACCTTGGCGCATATTTCTTTAGACCTATGTATGACTAAAATATTATCTTTTTTGGGGGTGGGTACTGGGGATTGAACTCGGGCACTTAACCACTGAGCCACATGTTCAACCCCTTTTATATTTTCATTTAGAGAAAGAGTCTCACTGAGTTGCTTTGTGCCTCATCAAGTTGTTGGGGCTGGCTTTGAACCCAATAATCCTCCTGTCTCAGCCTCCTGAGCCACTGGGATTACAGGCATGCACAGTGGTGCATGGCCTCTATTTTGTTTTTTAATCTCAATATCAAAGTTTTATAGATTATGTTCCTTGCAAAACCTAAATGGTTAAGGTACTGTTTCAAAACACTGTTTCCCAATTATTTTTTTACTCAGTGGCACACTTACAATGTCAGAAAATATGTAGTATTGAAAATTAGGTCGAGTCCGTGACTGTGGAGTTGTTTTGCCCAGATTTGACTCCTCTGCCATTTATTATCTACAACCTTAAACAAGGTACTTCTTTTAAACTCAAATTTCTCATTTTAAAATGTTCTCATAGTTTGATAATTCCACAATGCAAATATATATCAAAACATCATTTACAGTACATGCCTGTGATCCCAGCTAATTGGTAGACCGAAACAGAAAGATTATAAGTTCAAGGCTAACCTGAGAAACTTAGAAAGACCCTGTCTCAAAATAAAAAATAGAAGGGCTAGGGCTGTAGCTCAGTGATAAGAGTGCCACCAGGTTCAAAATCAAAACCAAGTGTACTTGTAGGATTGTTAGGTTATAGTAAATGTTAATAATATTTTTTAAATTATTATTTTAGTTTTTATGAGATACTGGGGATCAAACCCAGGACCTCTTGTGCATGCTAGGCAAGCACTTTACCACTGAACTATACCCTTAGCTCTAAGAAGATTTTTTTGTTTTTGTTTTTTCATTGCTGAGTATTGATTGAATCCATGGCCTTACACATGCTAGGCAAGTGCTCTGCCACTGAGCTTTTACATTCAAGCCCTCCCCCATAAATTAATATTTAGAGAGCCCTTAATATAATCCTTGGTTTACAGAAAGCAGGACATAGGTATTTGATAAAAAGAAATTTTAGAAGAGTGTTCTCATTGATGATAGTCAGGGAAGAGCTGGGTGTGGTGGGCACATGCCTGAAATCCCATCAACTCTGGAGGCTGAGGCAGGATCGAAAGTTCAAGGCCAGTCTCCGCATTTTAGCAAAGCCCTAAGCAACTTACAGTGAAACTCTGCCTCAAAATTAAAAAAAAAAAAAAAAAAAACCGCCTGGGGACGCAGATCAGTGATAAAATGTCCCAATTCAATTCCCCCCATTAAAAAAAAAAAAAAGGCATGAAAAGGAGAAAAATATTAAAAGAAAAAAACTATATGCACTGAATTATACACTTAAAATGGTTAAAATAGTAAATTTTGGTATATATATTTAACTGTAATTTTTAAAAATAAATGTCTTAATTTACTTTGTGTGTGTGTGTGTGTGTGTGTGTGTGTAGCTGGAGTTTGAACCCAGGACCTTGTGCATGTTAGGCAAGTGCTGAGCTACATACCCAGCCTCTTTAATTTACTATTTTATTGTTTTTTTAACTTTAAAAAAAAATTCTGTTTTGTAGTTGTAGATTGACAGCATGCTTGTATTTGTTTATTTTTATGCGGTGATAAGGATTGAACCAAGCACCTCACACATACTAGGTAAGTTCTCTGCCATTGGAGCTATAGTCCCAGCCTCCGTTAATTTACTTTTTAGTCTTATTTTAAGAGTACTGGGCATTAAACCCACGACCTTGGGCATGTTAGGCAAGAACTGTACCACTAAGTATACTACCAACTCTTTCTTTAGGTAGGGTCTAGCTAAGTTGCTGGCCTTGACCTTCCAATCCTCTTGCCTCAGTCTCCCAAGTAGCTGTGATTATACATATATGCTCTAAAAAGTCCTTTATGTAAGGAAATTTCTGTTTTTTTTCCCCTTTATTTCACGTATTTATTTGTATGTGGTGCTGAGGATCGAACCCAGGGTCTCACATGTGCAAGGCTCTAACACTGAGCCACAACCTCTGCCCTCTGCAAGTGTTTTTGAGAACTTGTTTTCAGTAGACTCCAAGTGAGCACCAGTGCATGGTTTATACTGGAATACAGGGGCAGAAGGATGAGCAGGTCTGCAATCCCCTATTTTGTTGTCCTGTGGAGAAGAATGCTTGGATTGGGGCACACCTAGATATGGCATGAAACTGAACTTGGGGAATGGACTCTGCTTTTTCTGCCTCACCCCCCTGCATACTCTACATTATGGGGTTGAATCTAATAAGTCAGATAAAGGTTTGGGTTTGGGTACCAGTTGTTTGCAGGAGTTGCTGAGAATCAGCGACCTGTACTTAGAGTCTGTGGGGAGGCCTTGGCAAGATGTTGAGGAGAAATTCCTGCCAGAGGTAGAGAAGAGCTCGAGGTTCTAGTTAACTCATTGCCAAGCAACTCAGAAAGAATAAGACCAGTTAGTCAGTTAGGAAATCCGAAGTGAGATGATGGGTGTGTTGCTCTTAGGTAAAAACTGGAGTAAGATGGAGACAGAAAGTTATTGGCATAATAAGATAAGCGTATGTTTTCCATTATTGCAGTGAATTGTGTTAATGGGCTTGTAAATACTATCCTTGGAGAACAGGGAGTGTAGTTCAGTGGTAGCTTGTGTGAGGCCCTTAATTCAGTACCTAGCCTTGCAAAAACAAAACAAAAAAACTGTACTTGGATAAATCATAGTTTATAGTTATATATTATGTATATATAATTTTATTATTTTTTTAACTTTTTTTTTTTGTACTGGGGATTGAACTAAGGGACACTCAACCACTGAGCCACATCCCTTACTTTATTTTGTATTTTATTTAAAGACAAGGTCTCCATGAGATGCTTACTGCCTCACTTTTGCTGAGCTGGCTTTGAATTTATAATCCTCCTGCCTCAGCCTCCTGAGCTGCTGGGATTACAGGTGTGCACCACTGCACCTGGCATATTTTACTATTTCAATGAATTCTATTTATAATCATTTAAATCTATATTTGTAAGAAAAGATAACAATTTTTTCACATTTTGTCTTATTATAGAAATATATTATTATTTCTGTATTTGTGAACAATTTACAGAAGATAAAATTACCTTTTGCAGGGAGTAATTTAACAAAAATTCTGTGGTAATACTGTCACTGTCTAATGTTTGTGCTTGTGTATACATTTATATATGATTGTGTCTGTATGAGGGATGGGGAGTGGGTGTTGGTAATAACTATTTAATAGTTACTGGATTACTCTGGGCTTTAAAAAATATTTATTATTTATAGCTTGGGTTTTCCTATGATCTCTTAGCCTCAAAGGATCCTTCTATCTCATCCTAACAAGTAGTTGGGACAACAAGCATACACCACCTGGTTATTCAGGGTTTTAGACTGTTTTCCATTTATTTATACATCTGTGAGTAGTAGCTGAGTATGGTGGTACTTACATACCTGTAATCTCACTACTGGGAGTTTGAGGCAGGAGGATTGAAAGTTCTAGGCCAGGCTGGGAAACTAAGTAAGACCTTGACTCAAAAATGTAAAAATAAAAAGATGGATGGATGGATGGATGGATGGATGGATGGATGGATGGATGGATGGATAGATAGATAGATAGATAGATAGATAGATAGATAGATAGATAGATAGATGGATGGATAGGGCTAGGGAGATATCTTAGTGGCAGAGCACCCCTGGGTTCAATTCCCAGTACTCTAGAGAGCATACAATAGTCTTTGCTACATAATAGGCTCTCAAAATTTGTGGAAAGAATAAATTAGTGAATCTTGTTAGAATGGGGTTCACTATGTTGTTATTAAAACACCATCTAGGGCTGGGGCTGTAGCTCAGTGGCAGAGTGCTTGCCTTCCATGTGGGAGGCACTGGGTTTGATCCTCAGCACCACATAAAAAAAATACACAAATAAAATAAAGGCATGCTGTCCATCTACAACTGCAAAAACAAAACAATAAAAAACCCACCATCTAGGCTGGGGTTGTAGCTCAGTGGCAGAGCACTTGCCTAGCATGTGTGAGGCTCTGGGTTTGATTCTCAGCACTGTATAGAAAGAAAGAAAGAAAGAAAGGAAGGAAGGAAGGAAGGAAAGGAAGGAAAAGGAAAGAGAAAGAAAGAAAGAAAGAAAGAAAGAAAGAAAGAAAGAAAGAAAGAAAGAAAGAAAGAAGAAAGAAAGGTCCATTAGCAACGAAAAAGTATTAAAAAATAAAAATAAAACACCATATATACTTATAGTTGTCTCATTTTAAGTGATTACACATTTTGAAGTTTTACTGATTTATCATGATTTAAGTTGGTATTCTTATGTAGCTTTTAAATTTCCTGTATTCTGCTCTCTCTCTATATGTGTGTGTGTGAGATTTGTATATTTATATATATTTTATTCTTATATTTCCTCATTTATTGAATGTACCTGTGCCTCATTGACAATATGGCAATTTTGTATGTGTTTATTTCCCTGAATTTAGTGAACACAGTAAATACTGTTTACTTTTGCATGGCGGCTCTTATATGCAAGTTCCATATAAGTTTTCCTGGTGAGAAGTATAATAGATAACTATTAAGTAGATGTTAGAACCCCCAAAATTGAGACTCTATGAAATGTTCAAGTCTGTATAAAAGTCAATGAAAAACAAAGGTTAATTCAGAGGTAGCATTAATTTCTGCTTAGGTAAGAATATTTAAAAAAGAGTTTTCTTATAAATGTAGCTCATCTGAGACATTGATATTTATAATTTGGTACAATCATATTGGTATCATTGATACCAGATACCAGGTATCTGATAGTTCCAGATACATCTCACATGGATTTATCTTAACCTTTGTAGTAGAAGCCTGTCAGTAGTTGTCTTTCCTGTGCTTCTGATTCTATCCCTCCTACCTGGCTCTACTCCCAAATAGGCAAACTTCTGATTCAATTTGTCTTGTGCAAGGAAATAGTGGATGGAACATTTCATCCCTAATGTTGCCAACAATCTTACACGATTCAGATATCTGTTTCCCTATTTGTGACCTCTCTCCTAAGCTGCCTGCTTATCATTGCCTGCGAATATTTTTTCAAATATCTCACGTCATCATCATATCTGAACACACAATGTCTCCTCTTTATAGCAAACAAGCTCCCTTTTGGATGTTCCCTTATTCAGTTAGTGTAATGTTTGGTGATAACCATGAGTTACTTGGCTTGAACTTCTCTTTGTCTAGGTTTTCTCATCCATAAAATGGGGATAGTTAGTGCAATGTATCTTATAGGTTATAAGTAAAAATTAAATAATAAAACATGTCAAGTACTGGTACCTAGTAAGCTCTTAAAAGGGCTTTAGCTGGGGATGTAGCTCAGTGGTAGAGCATTTGGCTACCTAGGGAGACTCTGGCTGTAAATAAACCAGTCAAAAAATTTTTTAAACCCAGACTAAACCATAACCATTAGAATTGTTACCAAAACCCACTTCCCGTCCCTCATACAGACATACATAAAAACGTGCACAAGCACAAACATTAGCATACATAAGGAACTGACTTCTCCAGAACCCAGAGGGGGGAAAAAAGAAGTATTAGCTTTTAATGTTATTGGTAATATCCTCCTTTCAATTGTGCAGGCTCAGAGTTTCAGGTTTATCTTTCTTCGGCTCAGTCACATTATTGATTCTACTTCTTGTGTTGTTTCTCAAATTTATTTTATCTTACTGTCCTTATTTCTTGGCTGTCCTGTCCTATTTGATGTCTCTACTTTTGTAATTTCCCCACTAATTCATCTTGTAAACTACTTTCATTTACAGCCTTAAAACAGATCAGAGGTCACTCCCCAGTTCCAAACCCTTAATGACTCCCCACTGTATTTGTGATATCTCTCACCCTCCCATGGTTTCAGTTTCACATGTTACCCATATCAGTCTTTTTAAAATTTTTTATTTTTTTTTCAGTTGTAGATGGACACAATATCTTTGTTTTTATGTGGTGCTGAGGATTGAACCCAGGGCCTCAGGCATTCAAGGCAAGCACTTAACCACCGAGCTACAACCCCAGCCCCCATATCAGCCAATTTAGCCAATTTCAGAGCTTTGCTACTGAGCCTTTCCTTTGCCTGGAATCTCTTTCCTATACTGTCTATTTAAATTCCATTCATTCTTTGAAGTCCAAGAAACTTAAATATTGATTATATATTTATTTAGTCTATTGGCACATTCCTATATGTTGAAAAAATGGCAGTGGTGAAGATTTTTTTTGCTTTGATCCTCACAAACAGATCCAGACAAGATATAAAAAATTATATACTCTTTCCCAAATTTTTAAAAAATATTTATTTTTTAGTTGTAGTATTTCACTTATTTATTTTTATTGGTGTTGAGGATCGAACCCAGGGTCTCAAATGTGTGAGGTAAGTGATCTACCGCTAAGCCCCAACCCCAACCCATCTTTCTCAAATTTTAGATAATAGCAAATTTATTATTAATAGCTACTCTGTATTTGTTAGGAAAACTGTATTTAAATGAAAATTCATGAGTTGAGGGTGTAGCACAGTGGTAGAGCACTTGGCCCTGGTTATTCAATTCCCAGTATCCCCTCCCCCCCAAAAAAAAAGATAGTCTGATGTTTGTATAGTTAGGAATTAAATAACTAATGATTAACTAGATAGACTCTTATATATTTGGTTACTTTCTATTAGAGGTATCTCATGCTCTGTATAATTTGTTTCGTCTGTGTACTTATTTATTTTTAGGTTCATGCCATGAGCCTTCTGAAAGGTACTTAGTGGCATTTGTCATTTATTAGGGATGGGTTTGAGAGTATGTTTATGTATCTCTTTAAGGAACTGGTATAGATAAGCAGTAGCCAGTACTCTGGGTTAATATGCTTTTAGCCGTGAACAAATTCTCCAATGTATGTAACATTACTTATTGTAGTTCTCTTAGAATTTGAGTAAATTCAGAAAGTATGTTGAAATATTGAGAAGTCTATATTCTTGAACTAGGATACACCATAGTATCATAGTATCATGGGTTGATGTAGTTAATTAACAGTTGCTAAATGCTCACAGTTATTCTTGAGCTATTTTTGTTATTTCCTAATCACACCTAAAACCCAAGAGTAGTAACTTAAAATATGCCTTACAAATGTGTGCTTTATTGAGACTCTATCACATTGATCATTTAAAATATAAGTGTAAGCTAGGCATGGTGGCACACACCTGTAATACCAGCAGCTCTGGAGGCAGAGGCGGGGGAGGATCACTAGTTCAAAGCCAGCCTCAGCAACTCAGTGAGACCTTAAGCAACTCTAAATAAAATACAAAATAGGGTGGGGATGTGGCTCAGTGGTCAAGTCCCGAGTTCAATCCTTGGTAGTCAAAGAAATATATTTTAAAAAGTTAAAATATACGTGTAAGTGATCTTTTTAAAGTGAGGAATGTTTATGTGAAACTTTTCTGGCAACGATTGCCAGTGGAGAAGCATGGCAAGCGTTACTCGAGTGGTTGAGGTAAACATCTTCAATGGTGACATGAAGTTGTGATGATATGAAATGATGAAGGACACTTCACCTCTGTGATATTTTTTGTAAACTCATGACTCCAGTCAAAACATGAAAAGAACATCAGTCTGGCACATTAAAGGACATTCTACAAAATACTGGATCAGTCTTCTGCAAAATACTTCTTAGTATCATGAAAAATAAGGAAAGACTCTTAAGAAACTATTATAGATCATGAGGAGATAAGATGAGTAAATGTAATGTGGTATCTGTGATTGGATCCTGGAAGAGACAAGGATGCAAAGGGAAAGTGAAACCTGAATAAAGTCTGGGATTTTATCCTAATGTTTTGTTGTTGTTGTTTTTGTTTTGTTTTGTTTTGTTTTGTTTTGGTGTTACTGGGGATTGGATCCAGGAGTGTTCTACCACTAAGCTATATCCCCACATCTTTTTATTTTATTTGAGCAAGGTCTTGCTAAGTTGCCCACAGGCTGGCTTTGAACTTGGGATCCTCCTGTCTCAGTCTCCCCAGTGGCTCTGGCTCATGGTGGCTCTAATGTCTGGCTCATGCCAGGCTCTAATGTTGATTTCTTTACTTTTTGTATTTTGGTGCTGGAGATTGGTCTTGCTAATAAATGTGCTGTTTCTTAGTTTTTTTTTTTTTAATATTTTGTTAGTTGTAGTTGGACACAATACCTTTATTTTATTTATTTGTTTTTTTAATGTGGTGCTGAGGATCGAACCCAGTGCCCCACACATGTGAGGCAAGTGCTATATCACTGAGCCACAACCCCAGCCCCTGTTTCTTAGTTTTCACAAATGTACTGCAATAATATATGGGTAGTATTTGAGAAAGGAAACCAATTCAGTTGTTAAATGTGTGTTATGTGCAAGGCAATGTGCTTACCACCACAGATGATAAAGTGCATATGAAGACACTTTCCTTGTCTCTGCCCTTAGGGATTATCATCCAAATGGGGAGAATAAGACAACTAATATGAAACAGAACATGACAGAGCCTATGAAAGTATGAACAAGATGCTATGGGGGGGTTCAGAAGCTGAGAATAGGGCTGGGGATATAGCTCAGTTGGTAGAGCGTTTTGCCTTGCATGCAAGATTCAATCCCCAGCACCACCACTCCTCCCTCCCCAAAAAATTTGCTCAGAAGCTGAGAATATATAGTTCAATGTTGACTGGTTAATTGTTTCTTTTCCTCCCCAAGGGGATATCATTTGAGAAGAACTTTGAAGAATAAGCAGGGTTTAGTTACCTTTAGTTACCAGATTCATTGGAAAGGAAATACATGCCTGGGCTCTTCAATATGACCAGCTCTATCACTTATTAGTTCTGTGACCTTGGGCAGGTTATTTAATGCCACTGAGTCTTTGTTTCTCATTTGTAAGATTGGGTTAGTAACTCCTGCTTGAAAACATTCTTTTGAGAACCAAACAGAGGTAATATTAGTTTAGTAAGGTGCCCATTATATATTTTTTGTAAAATATTTTTTAATTGTCAATGGACCTTTATTTATTTATTTTTTACTTATTTAAATGTGGTGTCGAGAATTGAACCTAATGCTTCACACATGCTAGGCAAGCACTCTACCACTGAGCCACAACCCAACCCCATTGTAAGTTCTTAAAGCCTATATGATATGGAAAGAATCATATATCCCTAAAGGCATGGGGCCTGGAGTACAAGTAGTGTTTAGAAAGGTGAATATGAACCATTTTATGAATGATTTTATGGATTGAGCAGCTTGAATTCGTGTAGGAGTAAGGAGTTTGTGTGTTTTAAGATTGATTTAGGCTGGGCGAGTTGGCGCACACCTGTAATCCCAAACCCAGTAGCTTGGGTGGGTAGGTGGGGTCTCTGATGCAGGAGGATCACAGATTCAAAGCCAGCTTCAGCAACTGAGTGAGACTGTGTCTCAAAAAGGGGTGGGGATGTGGCTAGTGGTTAAGTGCCCGTGGGTTCAATCCCTTAATCCCTGGTACAAAGAAAGAGAGACAAAAAGACAGAGACGGAGAAAGAAGATTGATTTGGTGGAGACGCATGTGGGCTGCTGATGCCTTCCTATTTCCTTGGTGAAGATTAGTGTCCCCTTAACATTAGGCCTCAGTAAACAATTAGCCCAGAATCCTCTAGATTATTAAAGGTGTGATTCATTACAATGTAATTTAGGAACCTCAAAAAACAGGACCATGAATATGCTGTTAGATACACTTAATTTGTATTTAGTAATAAAGGGCCTTTAATATTTTTAGATATATTGGCTGAAGCACCTTTCCTAGGTGATAGTTTTTGTTTTTCTTTTGACAGTTTTAGTAGATACAGAGTTAAACAGCACATCATTGACTTCCTGTGAAGCTCTGTTGAAAGAAGTTCCGTTGTATCTATTTTTAAAACTGGTTACTATGAGGAGAGGATTCTGCTACTGAGTTATAAATGTCATCTCAGTATGTTCTCAGTCAGCATTCTTTGGAGGAAACTAGTATTTGTGTATAAGATTTTTGGAGTTTAACAAGAAGAGCAACAGTTGTCTCAGTGAAATGAAGTACTTCAAAGCATTGATCCCTTTGCCCTTCATCAGCAGTACAGGTAATTTACCATCACCTAAATGTGTCTTGGTAAGGAATAGGTTACATTGTAACCTTATTTTGGTGATATTTTACAACCCCAAAATAGTATGTTTTGCAGTTTGTTATTAACTACTATATTAAAACTGAAAGCATTTTTGGAATTTTCCCCTTGGAAAAGGTAGAATCATAGTCCTCAAATATTGTTAAAATAGATTTATGTCTAAATCACTGGGGGTTTTCCCCAATGTTTTATTATGAAATTTTTCAGTTACATGGAAAAGTTGAAAGACTTTTACAACCACTATATTACTGATCTACAGTTAACTAAGTTACTGCTTTTAAAAGGAAAGTTTTTAAATTTTTTAATTCTAATTATATATGACAGCAGAATGCATTACAATTCATATTACACATATAGAGCACAGTTTTTCATATTTCTGGTTGTATACAAAGTATATTCACACCATTGGTATCTTCATACATGTACTTTGGATAATGATGTCCACGATTATTTCTAACCCCTTGCTCCCTCCCTTCTGCTCCAACCCCTTTGCCTTATCTAGAGTTCATCTATTCCTCCCATCTCCCCCTCCCTACCCCACTATGAATCATCTTCCTTATATCAGAGAAAACGTTCTGCATTTGGTTTTTTGGGATTGGCCAACTTCATTTAGCATTATATTCTCCAGCTCCATCCATTTACCTGCAAATGCCATGATTTTATTCACTTTTATTGCTGAGTAATATTCCACTGTGTATATATATACCACATTTTTTAAATCCATTCATCTACTGAAGGCCATTTAGGTTGGTTATACAATTTAGCTACTGTGAATTGTGCTTCTATAAACATTGATGTGGCTGTGTTCCTGTAGTATACTGTTTTTTAAGTCCTTTGGGTATAGACCAAGGAGAGGGATAGCTGGGTCAAATGGTGGTTCCATTTCCAGTTGGGAAAGTTCATATAAAAATCAAACTTCTTCTGGCTGGGGTTGTGGCTCAGTCGTAGAGTGCTCGCCTAGCATGCACGAGGCACTGGGTTCGATCCTCAGCACCACATAAATGAAAAATAAAGATGTTATTTCCACCAAAACTTTAAAAAAAAAATCAAACTTCTTTGAATCTTTGAGCCTTTTTCATGTGAGTCTGATTTGAATGGCTGAAGTAATTCTTGATGTTTCTGTAATATTTCTTCAGAATCTGTAAAATTCTTCAAGTAAACTAATTCACACATTCTGGGATTTAGCATATCCCTAGTGTACAAAATAGTATTTTAGTTTAACAGGTTAGATTTATTTTTCAGGCTCCTGATAGGGTTCATGCAATTAACTGTTCATTTAAATTCAGTAAGACATAAATTCACTTAAATTTCTAGACAGGCAGGAAGAAAATATATTTGTCGTGCTTGGTTATGAGAGGCTAGCACTGGCTTTCGCTCTCCTGTCTTTCTTTTTCAATTCTCTTATGAAATTAAACTCAATTTGATTAATTTTCCAGTTTCCAAATCAATGGTATGCCATACATTCATAGTTCAAAGAAAAATAACTTTCCTTTTAAAAAGTAGCACTTTAGTTAATTGAAGATCAGTGTATAGAGCTGGGGATGTGGCTCAAGCTGTAGTGCACTCGCCTGGCATGCACGGGGTGCTGGGTTCGATCCTTAGCACCACATAAAAATAAAATAAAGATGTTGTGTCCACCGAAAACTAAATAAAAATAAAATATTAAAAAATTCTCTCATTCTCTCTCTTTAAAAAAAAAGAGTTACTTTCAAAAAAAGATCAGCATTATATTTACAGTGGCTATAAAAAACTTTTTTCAACTTTTCTATATAACTGAAAAATTTCATAACAAAACATTGGGGGAAACCCTCCAGTAAGTTAGGCATAAATCTACTTTAACAATATTTGAGGACCAATGGTCTATCTTTTCCAATGGGAAAATTTCAAAAATGTTTTTTAACAGTTTTAATACAATGGTTAACAAGCTGCAAAACATTACACATTATACCACTTTAGGGATTTTTTTTTTTAATATTCCCTAAATGAGGTTACAGTGTAACACCTATTCCTTGCCAAGATACATTTAGGTGATGGTAAGTGGAATGAGATGTTTGAGAGTAATTGACTTCCTTTTTTCATGTCAAATGGAGAAGAGGCACAAAGAGGTTAAAAAATTGCCAAAGAAATAAAAGTTCATAGATCAGCAAATACATGTTAGTCCTCTAGATTTCTTAATTATTATCATACATATATTCAGGCACTGCTTTGTAGAAAGGAATAAGCAGGTGCTGGACAATTCTAGTTATTCAGGAGGTCAACATTGGAAGATAGCAAATTTGAGGTCAGCCCAGGCTCTGTCTCAAAATAAAAAGGACTCCCGTGTAGCTCATTGGTATCTTACTTTCTTAGCATGTGCAAGGCCCTGAGTGATCCTCAATATCAAAGAAGGGGGAAGGAAAAAAAAGGAGAAAGACTAAATAGACCACACATGTCAGTTGGAAATGTATTGCTGTCAAATGGAGTTTCAAAAAAAATGTAACCTTGATGGAGAATTTCTCTATGAAAACATTGGATTCATTACTTCATCTTACTACTTTTTCTGGAGGGCTTCAATCTCTTTAATATTCATTTATCAGCCATCTTTTTCTTCTTGAAACTATTACAGTACTTCCAAAGGATGAAACATTCTCAACAAAGATGGGTGATACTAACTACTCTCAGTACTTAAGTGTTAAATAATAAACACATTTTAAATAGAAGGGACTAATTTATCTCCTCATGTATGTTCTTTTTTCCATTTCCCCTTTCTGTGTTTTTGTGCAAAGCACTTTATAGTCAAGAGTTACGTGACAGTTTTTTCAGTATTTTATAAAGTAGTGGGTGCACTAGTTGAAATCATTTGAGGGATTTTCTGTTTCTCTCTTTATTCATACAAAAGCTACTTTTCAGCTTCTCTCTTTCTTTAAATGGTGTGGTTCCTGTCAAATTGTATTTATATTTTTACTTTTGAAGCTAAAACAGAAGCTATTATCCAATTGTTTTTTAGTATACTTGTGTATTGGCATCATATAAATCTTAGCTCCTTATTAGCTGAAATTTTACACAGAGTGGGATACTGAATTAGACCTGCTGTATAAAAGTGTGTTGGTAGGCTGGGGATGTGGCTTAAGCGGTAGCGCGCTCGCCTGGCATGTGTGCAGCCCGGGTTTGATCCTCAACACAACATACAAAGATGTTGTGTCTGCTGAAAACTAAAAACTAAATATTAAAAATTCTCTCTCTCTTTCTCTCACTCTCTCTCGAAAAAAAAGTGTGTTGGTATTAAGAGTAGGATTTGTGATAGGAGGAAAAAAATCTGTCACCATCTTTTTTAAAATTTCTTTTTAGTTGTAGATGGACAGAATACCTTTGTTGTATTTATTTGTTTTATGTAGTGCTGAGGATTGAACCCAGTACCTCACATGTGTGAAGCAAGTGCTCTACCACTGAGCTAACAACCCTAACCCAAATCTGTCACCAATCTTGACCTTCAAAAAAAATTGGTAATGCATATAGAATCAGCAGTTGATTTGGGGGAAGTTATGAGAGGAAAAAAGATGGAGGTTGTAGAAAAGAAGTTGTGGTTGCTTAGATGTGAGAGTGTTTAGACTTAAAGGTAGTACAGAATGACCTCTTTTCTCAAACGTCTTATACAGAAAAACGTGTACTACTTGTTACTATTGGAACTTAGGAAAGAAAAGTTCTATCTTGCAGACATTTATAAATTAATAGTTGTGCTTGTGCTTTGTGAAGAATTATCAAAACATATTGTATGAATTGAAGTAATTGCTGACAAAATATTAAAGTGTTGCTTACCTCATAACAAGGTCTAACATCTGCATGCCTCATTGGTCTGTTCACCTGTTAAGACAGATTCTGGTGATGAAATTCTGCCCTATGCACTGTGGACACTGAACCATAAGCCTAAGGTCTTAAATGTTACTGAACAGAATTGCAACTTAGATCAGTTACAAAATGGTCTGACCCATAGTCTTTTATAGATTTATTGTTTCCTTTTAAGAAGTGTGGTGCTTATAGTGCACATCTCTGGTGGTTTGAAGAAATGTATGCTGGCTTTATTTGGGGAAGGGGGATGCATTCTAGAGTAGGAAATGTCTTAAATTGATTTTCAGTAACTATTTCAGTCAGCACTTTGAACTGCTCTTAGGTATCTGGTGCCATTATATCTTTGTGGTCAATAACTTTCCCTTTTTGAGGCTTACTTCACAGACTTAAAAAAGCTTTCAGTCCATTATTATTTTGGTATATATATTTTGTCTCTGATCCAGAGTAATACTAGATGCCTGGTAGATTTTAAGTGGAAAATTAACTTGAAAAGATACATTGAGGCCCAGTTATTCCAAGATTTATTGCCTGTCTTTTCTTCAGATTCAGCTTAAACATCAACACTCTGAGAAGCCTCTAAGACCACCATCCCTGAACAACAACCTGCTCTGTTCTCTTCTCATACTGTTTCATTCCTCAAAGCAATTTTCTTCCACCCCTGATACTCTCTAATGAGATCATGAATGCCATGAAACCTGGTATTTGTTTCGATCATTACCTTATTCATCCCCACAGCCTGTCACATAGTAGACAATTGGGTGTTTTCCTGAAGGTATAGTGAAAGTTAGAAATAGTGCCAGCATCCAGAAATGGATGTAGTGCTTGTGAACACAGAAAACTATATCACAAGTTGGATTTAGATGACATAAGAAATAGAGAAATTGCCGTGATACAGCTTTTTTTTTAAAAAAATATATTTTTAGATGTTGATGAGCCTTTGTTTTATTCATTTATTTATATGTGGTGCTGAGAATCGAACCCAGTGCCTCACACATGCTAGGCAAGTGCTCTACCACTGAGCCACAACTCCAGCCCCATGTGATACAGCTTAATCATGTGTAGCTGGCTTCTTAAGAAATGACAGTTAAGCTGGATCTTATTTCAGACTAGAGAAACAGATGAGACATGAGAAATCAAAGAAGGGTGGTAGGTTTAAGAAATGGTGAAATATTCTGTGGGCTAGAACATACTAGTGAAGAATTAAGAAATTAGTTAGGAAGTTAGGTTAGATTCAGGTTAGTGGGAAATCTTAAAATCCAAGCTGAGTTTGGATTTTATCCCACTTACACTTTGGAAATTAATTTTTCCTCCCTCAAAAGGCAGTTCAGGGGCTGGGGTTGTGGCTCAGTGGTAGAGCGCTTGCTGAGCATGTGTGAGGCACTAGGTTTGATTCTCAGCACTACATATAAGTAAAATAAAGGTCCATTGACAATTAAAATAATTTTTTTTTTTTTTTTACAAAGGCAGTTCATATGGTTAGATTTGAGAACATAGGAAGAGACTGGAGACTGGAATTTAAATTATGGAAGGTGAAGGGTAACAAGGAATTTATATTAGAATAATAACATAATTCAAAGATAGGATTGACAACACAGTTGTCAGCAAATTGACAAATAAATCAGATAGAGTACAAAGGAAATACAAGAAGCCAAGGCAGCTCTTGAGATTTTGAATTTGTCAGAAGAAAGACATGTTGCCATTAAATACAGAATAGGAAACCTGAAGGAAGAGCAGATTTGAGAAGGAAGATTAGTTTAATTCTGAGCATGTTGTGTGGTGCTGGCCTGCTGGTGGGGAAGTATGTATGGTAGGTAGTTGGAAAAATTTACCAAGGCCCAAGATTTGGGAATTATTTGCAAAGTAGCTTTTGATACTGCAGAGGAAGAAAAGAAAGTGCATGGAGAAATAATGGATAACAGCACAGAGCAAATTCTTGGGAAATACCTCTTAGAAAGATGGAGGGAAAGGGAGCTGGGGATATAGCTCAGTTGGTAGAGTGCTTGCCTTGCATGCACAAGGCCATGGGTTAAAACAAAAAAAAAAAAAAAAAAGAAAGATGGGAAGAAAAGATAAAAAAGAGCAAAAGCAAGAGAGGACAATATTTTCAAAACCAAGAAAAGTTATCTCCATGAAGAAGTAAGATTCAAACTATTTTCTTCAGAGCTCTGCTGTAACCTAAAAGTGTAATGTACAGTTGTCCCTTGGTATCTAGGGAGCTTGTCCCTTATATAAAGTGGTTTAGTACTTGCATATAACCTGTGTACATCTTCCTGTGTACTGTATAAAGATCATCTCTGGATTATTCAGAATATCTGAAACAGTATAAATGTAACATAAATAGTTGTTATACTATATTGTTTAGGGAATAATGACCAGAAAAGCCTGTACATATTCAGTAGATATGATTTCCATCCAACTGACCTTTCTTTCCTTCTTTTTTTTCCATTCCCCCAAAACCATAAAATAATTTTATTATACTAAAAATGTGCTATTTTTTTATGTTGATTACTTTCCCCATTTCCCCACCACTAGAAAGTATCTTCATGGGTAAAATGCAGTCCATTTATTTAGACATACTCTTCTTAGGCAATTTTAACTTCTTCCTCTGTTGTAACACCACTCAATATTTATCACTTTTAATCTTCTCTTCAGATACTTTTTTCTTCAGGATAATTTGCATCCTTGCCTCCATCTATTTCTGCTTCGTTGTCCTCTCCAGTGGGAAAAGCCAATGTACCTTCTATTTTCACTATTCTGCTTTTCTTCATTATTTTCTCCATTCAATCTGAACTCAACTTTTATAGAATGCATCTTCTGCATTATTTCTGCCAGTATCCAGGTCTGTTTTCAAGGTAACATTGTATTGAAAAGACTACAACTCTTTCCAGGTCTTTGTAGTCTGTTGTCACACTAGGGTCATTCATAAACTCCTCTTCCTGTTCACTCCTTGTCATGGTCACCTTTTTAAGTTGTTGATGGATCTTTATTTTATTCATTTATTTATATGTGGTGCTGAGAATTGAACCCAGTGCCTCACACATGCTAGGCATAGCTCTACCACTGAGACACAATCCAAGCCCCAAGTTTATACTACTTTTTGGTCTTATGGAAAATGGAAAAAATACATTCTGGAGACATTAAAAGCCCTGGAATCTCAGAAAATATTATGGAAACATGTTTTATAATTTGATACATTTAACTTTGTACTAGAAAAAGATAAGTATTGATTCTAGGAAGCAGTATGAAGAAATGTGTCTCTTGAAGTATAACTCATGATGTAGTCTAAGTGTCTAGCTTTGTTAAACACTGGTGAGCAGTCTGACACTAAACACAACCATAGTGCATATGACCTATGCATCAGGGTCATTTGTCCCTCTCCAAGGCCCTGCTGACTGAATAGGTGAGTTTTCTTTGTAATGTTTTGGTCCTCAGTTGGTTGAATCCTTGTGTGTGGAGCCCAACTATGTATTCTACATCTCATACATTATTTTGTTATACGTTTAGCATTGTTCTTTACTCATCATAGTTCTCAGTTTTACACATCTTAAGGAATCATGAGCTTCTGTGCATTTTTTTTTTCCTCTTCCAACCCGTCTTCCCCATACTGGGGATTGTACCTAGGGGTGCTCAGCTTTCCAATCTCTAGGATTAAAGACATGTGAAACATACCAGCTTCCTTGCCTTTAAATTGCTGAGGCTGGCTTTGAACTTTCGATCTTCCAGCCTCCACCTCCCCAGCCACTGGATTAATATTTGGCAGAATGTTGTGTAGATAGTTGAAATCCAAGCCCCTGATTATGAAGTTTAGTGTCCTGTTGCAGAATTGAATAAAAATTCACTGGGAGTAGTTTATGCTTGCAGGTTTTCTACCAAGTTATCTGCTTCATTTGTGATGTATTCTTTCTTTCTTTCTTTCTTTCTTTTTTTTTTTTAAAGCCGTGCTAGGTATAGAACCTGGGCTTCACACATGATAGACAAGCTACACCTCCAGCTCTATGATGTACTCTTGATCTTGTCTATTTTTGTTTTCTCTTTGGTAAATGATAGAAATTCTAACAGTACTCAAAAGAGCTTGAGTTGTAAGGAGGAAAAAGTTAAGGGGGTTCTAGGGATTGGATATATGCATATATTTTGATCTTACACTTGAATTATTTTAGAAAATCTTCTAAAATATTACTTTTACCAGCTTGGTGGGTGCCTTTGGAAATAAAATAGGAACCTAGAAAGGGAATAGCCTACTGAGCACAGTGTCACAGACCTGTAATCAAGGAACTGAAACAGCTATACAGGATGTCAAAGACGGTATGGAAAAAGAATGAAAAATATCTCATTAATATTTTAATATTGATTACATGTTTAAATTATTATTGTTTGGGTATATTTGGTTTATATAAAATATATTAATTAAATAACATTAATTTGACCTGTTTATATAAAATAAATTAATTAACATTAAAAAAAAAAAAGAAACTGAGAATCACAAGTTCGAGGCCAGCCCCAGCAACTTAGGGAAACCCTAAATAACTTAGTGAGACCCTGTCTCAAAATAAAAAAGGGCTGGGATGTGGCTTATTGGGAAAGTTCTAATGATTTCAATCCCCAGTACCAAAAAAAAGGGGGGTGGTGGTGAATAGCTTGGTACAAGTGAGAAAAAGACAAAGAAGGTGATTTGTTGAAAAACTGACTAGAAAAATTTTAGCAACAGTTTGCAAAGAAATTAGAAAGACTCAAAGGTAGCACTGATGGTGACCCTCCAGTATAACATTAAAAAAAAAATGTGTTATTATTAAAGAGGATTTTTAGGCCATCAATAGCTGATCATGACTTGAAATTTTATAGTAAGTCCACCTGTGTGATAAGAACAAAGTTTTGGATACATAAATACAAATTGCTGGGACCAGGGAAAATAAGCAAGAATAATGGATAGCTGGTTTGCTGTGTAAGAGTACCCAAAGCCCCTGTATCTGATTCTGAATGATAGCAGCATTAAAGATAGCATGTACCACCATGCCTATAATCTCAGCCACTCAAGAGACTGAGGCAGGAGGATTACGAGTTCAAACCCAGCCTCAGCAACTTAGTGAGGCTCTAAGCAACTCACCAAGACCTTGTCTATAATAAAAGATATAAAAGGGCTGGGGATGTGACTCAGTGGTTAAGCACCCCTGGCTTCAATCCCTGGTACCAAACTCCCTACCCACCCTCAAAAAAAAAAAAAAAAAAAAAAGCCCAGAATAAAAGATAAATTGGTCATAGTATACATCTAAAAGTAAAAACATTATCTGTTAAATTGCAGCATCTTTGCAGCAATTGTAATTATATTCGTTAAATAGGGGTTATTAAAACAAAGTTGACTAATTGTAATTGTTTACAACACTGGTAGCATATGCATTTATGTAGGAATTTTTGTGCTGTTTGGATATTAGCATTTCATTTTTCATAAAGGAAGAGGAATGGTTTATCTCTTCAGAATCTGACTTAATGGAAACATTTGTCAGGTCTGGACATTTAATATTTCTTTAGATCAAGATTTTTAAATTTATCTTCAATTTGGGTGAGTTATGAATATATTTTTTAGAAATCCAAAATATCTCATATAAAGCAGGAAATAATCCATTTTGCCTTTTTAACATTTCCTTTCTTCTGTGGTTGAGTGGTTAGAGCTGTGCACAAGTTCTTGTCTGTCAAATTAAAAAGCAAATTTACTCATGTTAGTTTATAATTTAGTTATTAGGTCTCATTAGTTTAAGATTCAAAACTGTAGGATATGTGACTATGACTGCCCCCCTTATTTACTATATAACATCTTTGGGCAGTTAAGAGGAAGCCTAGTAAATGCAGCACTCTTCCATTATATTTGCATCTTTCACTGATATTAAAGCAAAAACATTGAAGCCCTTTGTTCAACAAGGATATAACAGAATATTTAAGATTACCAGTAGCATATTTCATCCTTTCTTCTATAGTTTTGTATGTCTTTGAATAATATTGATCAGAAAGTATATTTGAAAAGTTTCTTTTAAAATTTATTTTATTTATTTGTTTGTTTTTTGTAGTGCTGGAGATCAAATCCAGGACCTTACATGTGCTAGGGAAGTGTTTCACCACTGAGTTACACCCCCAGCTCTTTTTTTATTTTAATGTTCATGTTAATTAGACCTCTTCTATAATTAATTCAGTGCATTTAAAATAAAAATAATTTATGAGTTTAATTATTTTACTTCTGATCATTTATAGGCGAAACCTAACCAAACTGTCCCTGATCTTCAGCCACATGCTGGCAGAACTAAAAGGCATCTTTCCAAGTGGACTTTTTCAAGGAGATACATTTCGGATTACTAAAGCAGATGCTGCAGAATTTTGGAGAAAAGCTTTTGGGGAAAAGTAAGTTTCAAAATAGTAAATATGAATTATGAAAAACTGAAACTTATGAAGTTTTTGTTTACTGTTTTACTAATGAAATATTTAATATGTGAAAGAACTTTGAAAAAAACAAATATGTATACTTCCTACTTTTGATCACTGTTATTTGCCCTAATCATTTTTTTAAAGAAACAAAACTTTTACTTGAAACCTATGCTTTATGATTGATCAGTTCTGCTATTAGGGACATTTACATTTCAAATTATTTGCTCTTGTAAACAATGCTTCAATAAGCATTATCTAAGTTTCTTCAACCAAGATACCAGTTTATGTTTCTATAAGTAGTATGTCAGAGTTCTAGGGCTGGGAGTATAGCTCAGTGGTAGAGTGCTTGCCTAGTTTATGTGAGGTCCTGGGTTTGATTCTTAGCACCGGTAAAAATAAAAATAGAAATTATTTTATACATAAAATATAGACTAGTTCATAATTTTAAAAGCCTAGTTGGGGGGTTAAAGGTGTAGCTTAAGTGGTAGGGTACATGTATGTGTGAGATACTGTGTTCAATCCCCAGTATTCCGCCTGCTGCCCCATAAAAAGCCTAGTTGAAGAAGATGGGTAGAAATGTTGATTTATTCCTTTAACTCGGTAACTGCATTGAAAAAGGCTTTAAGATGTTTTTTGGTCTCTTATTTTCAGACAGGTGAATACATAAACTTTGCAAAAGCAATAAGACTGTATTTATTTAAAGATCTTAAGAACAGAAATTCATAATATCTCTTGTTAGCCTTATCTGGGGTTTAATCACTCTTAGTTTAAATAATTTCTTCATCTCTGTCAGAATTCTGTTCTTTCAGTACCATAAGCCTATTTCTTCCTATATACCTTGATAATGTGGATTCCTTGGATAATATAGAATGTTTTACATGTTTTTAAAAAGTTAGTTTAGCCAGGCACATTGGTACAAACCTATAATGCCAGCAACTCCATGAGACTGAGACAGGAGGATTTCAAGTTCAAGGCCAGCCTCGGCAGTTTAACAAGGCCCTTGGTAACTTAATGAGCTCCTGTCTCAAACTAAAAAAGAGAGCTGGGGATGTCACTCAGTGCTAAAGCATCCCTGAGTTCAATTTCCATTACCAAAAAAGAAAAAAAAAAGAAGTAAGTTTAAATACAGGCTTCTAAATAGTAAAGGTCTGGCCTGCCAAGGTCTGGGCTTGGCACAAGATTCAGGAGGCACCCACACTTTGTAGGTTCAAACAGCAATTCTTTATTCCAGCTCTCACACCACCTCCACACAGGTCCAGGGGCAAACGCGTTCTGCCGTCTCCCGCACCAACCACCTACTCCACGAGGCTCTCTCCAAATCCCATTTTAATCTCACGAGAACTCAATGGGAACAAGCAGCAGGAACACCCTAATCCCAGCAATAATCTTCAACTTCCAACTTCCTTAAAACCCATTATCTTAAACTGGCAACGCCTTAAACTCAAGGAGCCGGTTACTTCCTCAAACCTGATCAGCTCTAAACCCGGATCTGCCTTGGTCCTTGAGCAAGGTCACCTCATTAAAGCATGCATGCAATGTCCCATCAAATGTCCTCTAAGCAGCATGGGGTACGCTTGGCAAGGAAATTTCGATGCGTCATTCCTACTTGGTAATGGCCCTCAGCACTGGCCAGTAATTACATTTATTATATTAAAAGGATAATCTCATTTCTCTTCTTTTGTTTCTCTAATAGAGTAGATGTACCAAGAACGATGAGAAAAAGGAATTAATTTGTGCCGTTCTGTAAAAGAATAGTGGAAAAAAAACTTGTTACTAATTTACTCATTAGAGAGTTAAATATTCCTTTTTCCCATTCTACTCTCAATCTAAAATATAACTCAAAGAATTGATATTGAGAGCTTAATGGGGCTTTTATTTTCCTTGATTATAGCAGTATCTGGAATTATCTCTGTTATCTCAAAATTCTTTCTCTTTCACCCCACCCCCACCACAGGACAATAGTCCCTTGGAAGAGCTTCCGACAGGCCCTACATGAAGTGCATCCCATCAGTTCTGGGCTGGAGGCCATGGCTCTGAAATCCACTATTGATCTGACCTGCAATGATTATATTTCAGTTTTTGAATTTGACATCTTTACACGACTCTTTCAGGTAGGATACTAAAACATACACTAATCTTGCTGTTTCTTCTTTTCTGAAGATAAAACTTTTTTAAAACAAAAAATAAAATTTGGGGCTTTGTCTATTAAAGTGTTTTAATGCATTTAGAAACTATAGGCAGTAAATTAAAACCACCATGTATCATACACACACACACCCACACACACACACACACACACACACATTAATTACTATACAACCTACTTTATTCCCTCAGATCTTTCTTATTGAATATTCTTTTGTATCACTTTAATGGTTATAGAAGTCCCAGAACATGGATGTATTTGTTTGGTTCTCTGTTACTGGGCATTTGTGTTATATTTCCAACTTTTCTTCTATTGTGTCCAAATTCTTTACTTTTAATATCAGTGTTTCAGAAAGAACTCATATCTTTCTCCTAAAATAATGTTTTCTCCGGTGCGTGTATGTCAACTTGCATAAGTATTTATTTGGAACTTACTGATTGCATATGAAGGCCCTATTCTATTTTCCTGACTTTTGTTTCTTGGTTAACCTCACTAGTGGAAGTTAGAATTGCTTTACAATTTCTTAAGTTTCATTTTGTATAGTTAAATTTCTCCCTATAAGCATATATTCTTCTTAGCTTTTCAAGGTTTTAGTGTCCCAAACATTTGTCTTCTTCAAAATTGACAACATAATTGAGACTTTGTGACCTTGAATTAAAAATTTATAATTGAGAATTGAAGTTGTTGTTCTGTATTCTGAGAATAGTTGTGTATCTGAATAGTCTGCGATTAATCTCTTATTTCTTTAGCCCTGGTCCTCCTTGCTCAGAAATTGGAACAGTCTTGCTGTAACTCATCCTGGTTACATGGCTTTCCTGACATATGATGAAGTGAAAGCTCGGCTCCAGAAATTCATTCACAAACCTGGCAGGTCAGTGTCATGAAGCAAAGAGGTTTATTCTCAAATTTTTCTCTTATGACTTCTAGAATAGAAGAAACATGATCTTGTTTTAGTTCACCAGTGGCCAAGATTCTGCAATAGGATTCATTCTGCTGGAATTGGCTTGCTTACATCCTATGATTTGATCAGTGTTTTCAAGCCATTCAAGAATGGGGTGTAAGGCCAGGGGCACCACCGTAAGTTCAGCTATATAGTGAGATCCTGTCTCAAACTAAAAAATGGAAAGGACTAAGGATATAGCCCAATGATAAAGTATCCTGTTTCCATTCCCAGTACCAAAAGACAAAAGAAATGGGGGTTGAGACAGCCTTTTTTCTGATCTGGAGTTATGCTATTTGTTTTC